>NW_027362773.1:159830802-160340802 GCF_046119375.1 Phyllobates terribilis | reverse complement strand
GTGTCATCTCTGGGGTCTCTGGTGACGTCTCTGCGCGGTGTCATCTCTGGGGTCTCTGGTGTCGTCTCTGCGCGGTGTCATCTCTGGGGTCTCTGTGGTGACGTCTCTGCGCGGTGTGGTCTCTGGGGTCTCTGGTGTCGTCTCTGCGCGGTGTCATCTCTGGGGTCTCTGTGGTGACGTCTCTGCGCGGTGTGGTCTCTGGGGTCTCTGTGGTGAAGTCTCTGCGCAGTGTCATCTCTGGGGTCTCTGGTGTCGTCTCTGCGCGGTGTCATCTCTGGGGTCTCTGTGGTGACGTCTCTGCGCGGTGTCATCTCTGGGGTCTCTGGTGACGTCTCTGCGTGGTGTGGTCTCTGTGGTGACGTCTCTGCGTGGTGTCGTCTCTGGGGTCTCTGTGGTGACGTCTCTGCGTGGTGTCATCTCTGGGGTCTCTGGTGTCGTCTCTGCGCGGTGTCATCTCTGGGGTCTCTGGTGTCGTCTCTGCGCGGTGTCATCTCTGGGGTCTCTGTGGTGACGTCTCTGCGCGGTGTGGTCTCTGGGGTTCTGTGGTGAAGTCTCTGCGCGGTGTCATCTCTGGGGTCTCTGTGGTGAAGTCTCTGCGCGGTGTCATCTCTGGGGTCTCTGTGGTGACGTCTCTGCGCGGTGTCATCTCTGGGGTCTCTGTGGTGACGTCTCTGCGCGGTGTCATCTCTGTGGTGACGTCTCTGCGCGGTGTCATCTCTGGGGTCTCTGGTGACGTCTCTGCACGGTGTCGTCTCTGGGGTCTCTGTGGTGACGTCTCTGCGCGGTGTCATCTCTGGGGTCTCTGGTGACGTCTCTGCACGGTGTCGTCTCTGGGGTCTCTGTGGTGACGTCTCTGCGCGGTGTCATCTCTGGGGTCTCTGGTGTCGTCTCTGCGCGGTGTCATCTCTGGGGTCTCTGGTGACGTCTCTGCGTGGTGTGGTCTCTGGGGTCTCTGTGGTGACGTCTCTGCGTGGTGTGGTCTCTGTGGTGACGTCTCTGCGCGGTGTGGTCTCTGGGGTCTCTGTGGTGAAGTCTCTGCGCGGTGTCATCTCTGGGGTCTCTGGTGACGTCTCTGCGCGGTGTCATCTCTGGGGTCGGTGTGGTCTCTGGGGTCTCTGTGGTGAAGTCTCTGCGCGGTGTCATCTCTGGGGTCTCTGTGGTGTCGTCTCTGCGCGGTGTCATCTCTGGGGTCTCTGGTGACGTCTCTGCGCGGTGTCATCTCTGGGGTCTCTGTGGTGACGTCTCTGCGCGGTGTCATCTCTGGGGTCTCTGGTGACGTCTCTGCGCGGTGTCATCTCTGGGGTCTCTGGTGTCGTCTCTGCGCGGTGTCATCTCTGGGGTCTCTGTGGTGACGTCTCTGCGCGGTGTGGTCTCTGGGGTCTCTGGTGTCGTCTCTGCGCGGTGTCATCTCTGGGGTCTCTGTGGTGACGTCTCTGCGCGGTGTGGTCTCTGGGGTCTCTGTGGTGAAGTCTCTGCGCAGTGTCATCTCTGGGGTCTCTGGTGTCGTCTCTGCGCGGTGTCATCTCTGGGGTCTCTGTGGTGACGTCTCTGCGCGGTGTCATCTCTGGGGTCTCTGGTGACGTCTCTGCGTGACGTCTCTGCGTGGTGTGGTCTCTGTGGTGACGTCTCTGCGTGGTGTCGTCTCTGGGGTCTCTGTGGTGACGTCTCTGCGTGGTGTCATCTCTGGGGTCTCTGGTGTCGTCTCTGCGCGGTGTCATCTCTGGGGTCTCTGGTGTCGTCTCTGCGCGGTGTCATCTCTGGGGTCTCTGTGGTGACGTCTCTGCGCGGTGTGGTCTCTGGGGTTCTGTGGTGAAGTCTCTGCGCGGTGTCATCTCTGGGGTCTCTGTGGTGAAGTCTCTGCGCGGTGTCATCTCTGGGGTCTCTGTGGTGACGTCTCTGCGCGGTGTCATCTCTGGGGTCTCTGTGGTGACGTCTCTGCGCGGTGTCATCTCTGTGGTGACGTCTCTGCGCGGTGTCATCTCTGGGGTCTCTGGTGACGTCTCTGTGGTGTCGTCTCTGTGATGACGTCTCTGCGCGGTGTCATCTCTGGGGTCTCTGGTGTCGTCTCTGCGCGGTGTCATCTCTGGGGTCTGTGTGGTGTCGTCTCTGCGTGGTGTGGTCTCTGGGGTCTCTGTGGTGTCGTCTCTGCGCGGTGTCATCTCTGGGGTCTCTGGTGACGTCTCTGTGGTGTCGTCTCTGCGCGGTGTCATCTCTGGGGTCTCTGGTGTCGTCTCTGCGCGGTGTCATCTCTGGGGTCTCTGTGGTGACGTCTCTGCGCGGTGTGGTCTCTGGGGTTCTGTGGTGAAGTCTCTGCGTGGTGTGATCTCTGGGGTCTCTGTGGTGACGTTTCTGCGCGGTGTCGTCTCTGGGGTCTCTGTGGTGACGTCTCTGCGCGGTGTCATCCCTGGGGTCTCTGTGGTGACGTCTCTGCGTGGTGTGGTCCCTGTGGTGACGTCTCTGTGGTCTCTGGTGTCGTCTCTGCGCGGTGTCATCTCTGGGATCTCTGGGGTCTCTGTGATGACGTCTCTGCGCGGTGTGGTCTCTGGGGTTCTGTGGTGAAGTCTCTGCGCGGTGTCATCTCTGGGGTCTCTATGGTGACGTCTCTGCGCGGTGTGGTCTCTGGGGTCTCTGTGGTGACGTCTCTGCGCGGTGTGGTCTCTGTGGTGAAGTCTCTGCGCGGTGTCATCTCTGGGCTCTGCGTGTGGTGTCGTCTCTGTGCGGTGTCATCTCTGGGGTCTCTGGTGTCGTCTCTGCGCGGTGTCATCTCTGGGGTCTCTGTGGTGAAGTCTCTGTGTGGTTTGGTCTCTGGGGTCTCTGTGGTGAAGTCTCTACGTGGTGTCATCTCTGGGGTCTCTGTGGTGACGTCTCTGCGCGGTGGGGTCTCTGTGGTGAAGTCTCTGCGCGGTGTCATCTCTGGGGTCTGTGTGGTGTCGTCTCTGCGCGGTGTGGTCTCTGTGGTGTCGTCTCTGCACGGTGTCATCTCTGGGGTCTCTGTGGTGACGTCTCTGCGCGGTTTGGTCTCTGGGGTCTCTGTGGTGAAGTCTCTGTGCGGTGTCATCTCTGGGGTCTCTGTGGTGTCGTCTCTGTGCGGTGTCATCTCTGGGGTCTCTGTGGTGAAGTCTCTGCGCGGTGTCATCTCTGGGGTCTCTGTGGTGAAGTCTCTGCGCGGTGTCATCTCTGGGGTCTCTGGTGACGTCTCTGCGTGGTGTGGTCTCTGTGGTGAAGTCTCTGCGCGGTGTCATCTCTGGGGTCTCTGGTGACGTCTCTGCGTGGTGTGGTCTCTGTGGTGAAGTCTCTGCGCGGTGTCATCTCTGGGGTCTCTGTGGTGAAGTCTCTGCGCGGTGTCATCTCTGGGGTCTCTGGTGACGTCTCTGCGTGGTGTGGTCTCTGGGGTCTCTGTGGTGACGTCTCTGCGCGGTGTCATCTCTGGGGTCTCTGGTGACGTCTCTGCGTGGTGTGGTCTCTGTGGTGAAGTCTCTGCGCGGTGTCATCTCTGGGGTCTGTGTGGTGAAGTCTCTGCGCGGTGTCATCTCTGGGGTCTGTGTGGTGTCGTCTCTGCGCGGTGTCATCTCTGGGGTCTGTGTGGTGTCGTCTCTGCGCGGTGTGGTCTCTGGGGTCTGTGTGGTGTCGTCTCTGCGCGGTGTGGTCTCTGTGGTGTCGTCTCTGCGCGGTGTCATCTCTGGGGTCTCTGCGCGCGGCATCGCCTCTGCCACATAAAAGCTCCTGGGCAGCCCAGTCCTGCCATGTCCGGGGCTCCTGGGGGCTGTGGGTCGGTGTTGCCCGGTTGGCGATGGCGTACTGTCTGTCAGTACCTGCCCCCTCGCTGTATCGGGCATTTTCCCTGGAGAACCATCTATAAGCCATAGTTTGATTTCGCTCATTTTTTGCCCAGAATTTCTTCAGTTTCCTCCGTGTCGCCTCCATGGACCCGCGATGGCTTCTGCCTTGGTGTTTCTCCTCTTCTCCTCTCGGTTGGCATCGCCCAATGTCTTTTGCTGCCCGTTAGATGGCATTTTCCTCAGTCCCAGGGTTGGCATTGTTCTGGGTGCCCCCTTTGGCAGGTTCGCCCCTCGCCCCAGTCCATGTATCGGTCCCTGTGCCGGTACTGCACATTACAGGTCTGTGCCTCTTGCTGCTTCTAATGATGGTGTCTGTGGGCAGAGAGACTGGCATGGATGGCACAAAGCCTGATGGTAGATTATCTTGCACAAATGGAGACTGGTCCTACCAGAATACCAGCTCTACAGATGTTCAGATGGGCATTGGCATCCGACTGGCACCAGTGTATGGGTGATTGAGTGCTGGTCACTCGGTGTGGGCCATTTCCTGTGGATGCCATTATTGATGCTGACACTGCTCTGTGAGCTGCAACTGGTAACAACACTACAACGCCCAGCATTTCCCGACAGCCCAAATAATACAGGGCGCTCTGTTTGACAGTGTCCGCTGGCCCATAGTGTCCGCTGGCCCATAGTGTCCACTGGCCCATAGTGTCCGCTGGCCCATAGTGTCCGCTGGCCCATAGTGCGGCATCAGTGTTCCAGTTGGCAATATCCAAGGTGTTGCCACCATCTGGGGTGAGGAGCTGGGTTTATGGGATGGTGGCAGATCTGCCCAGGACCCCGGACGCCCGGTTCTGCCATTCATAGCGGGGCAGGATAGGAATTGTGCAGTCTGGTGAGCGACCTCGGAGATGCCATGGAGGCCGATGCTGTCCCATCGATTCCAGCAATGTGTCTGAGCACTGAGCTGCTTGCTGTAGTTCTGATAAAATCCATGTTTTCTTTGCTGCAGATGAAGCAGTTCTATAATGCTGAGCTCTGAATAACACCGCCCACACCACTGATTGGCCGCTCTGTGTACACTGTGCATAGGCAGAAAGCTGCTAATTAGAGGTGTGGGCGGGGCTACACAGGGCTCAACATTCCAAGATCAGGAGTAGAGAAATCAGGGATTTTTTCAAAACTGCAGCAAGCAGCCTAGTAAGTGACACATCGCTGGAATCAGGGTCTCTGTCTGTACCTTGTGCTTCTGTCAGATTACATGGCACAAGCCTGCTGACAGATTCCCTTTCCCATTGTACTTCCTCCTGGAAATCTATAGTAGTCGGCGTTTTACATCTTTTTTTTTTTTTCGTAGCTGCGGTTTATGATAAGTTTCGGTTCTCCTGCCCATTTCCTCTCTGGAGACTGACAATCACTCGCCCGTGGTTATAGAGTAACTCACGGAGGTAAAAGTCCTGGCAGCATTAAGTCTTAGGATCGGCTAATTCACCACCTTCCTCCTTATACACGCCAGCCCCGGGCATCATGCCAGCACTATCTCTGCCCTCGTCAGCCCAGATGATGGCAGGACGAGGACCTAGATCGTGTCTGCTGCCGCCAGAGGGAAATCGCGGCTCCGCTGAAAGGTTCTCCACCGATATGTGAGTGAGATGATCTGTGATGGAGAAGCTTGTCTGTTCTGCGTCATTAATCAGTGGTCCAGGATAAGAAAGGTCATGGCTGCCTTCTTCCCAGAACAGCGCCACCCCTGCTTATAGGTTTTGTCTAGTATTGCAGCCCCACTCCATCAAGGTGAATGGTGCAGAGCTGCAGCACTCCAAACTTACTCTCCTCATTGAAGGTGACTACATAGAGCAGACGAGACAGGGGGAAACATTGAGTTTTTCCACTCTCCGGCGCCCGCAGACTGTGTTCATCCACACGGGATTCTGCCGCTTATTCGCTGCAGCCATGATGCCACCAAACACTGCCGAAATACCGTCGACCTCACTCGTACCATTGCCGAAATCGGAAAATCTTCCTATCTGATCCCTCCAGTAAACGCACACGGTTTTCTGCATCAAAATCAGCACGTGATAAATGCGGATCGTCAGCAGATTTCATTCTGCAAAATTGAGATCTGTGCTAAATTCTGCACCAAGAAGTGACGCGCCGCCGACTCTGAAATCTGCAACTGAAACCCATTTCCAGAGCGCGTCGGTTCCTTGTGATGCGACCCCCCCCCCCTGTTCTTTTATTACGCTGCCGATCGTCTCTTCATAACCTAAATTAGTAGCAGATTTGTGTGTGGAGGATCTGCAGATGATTACACCACGGATGGGATTTTATCATCCTCGTTCTGCGGGACAAATTGACCGCTGCTGCACATTTTTACCATGTTCTGGAGACTTAACCCGTTGCAAGTTTACATCAAGATCCACAGAATTTTGTTGCAGATTTAGATGACAATTTGCCATCGATCCTATTTCTAATTGTCAGTTGCGTCTTGGCTGGTTGATGGAGACAAGCTGCTATTATGTGATGTCTGCTTTACACCCTATATGTAGGATGTTATACAGCAGTACTGAGCAGTGTAGATGTAAATCCAGCTCTGGAGTGAGATAAAACACTTACCAGAAAGCGGCAGCAACATGGAGGGCATTATACAGCAGTACTGAGAAGTGTAGCTGGGAATCCAGCTCTAAAGTACGATAAAACACTAAATAGAAAGCAGCAGCAGCAGGTAGCACCGTACATTGAAGTATTGAGCAGTGTATCTGTAAATCCAGCTCTTGAGTGAAATGAAATACTAGAAAGCAGAAGCCCCATGGAGGGTATTATACAGCAGTGTATCTGTGAATCCAGCTAAGGGGGTTCCGGTAACTACTTATTAGAAAGCAGCAGCATGGCAGACTTCATAGAGCAGTACTAAGCAATATAGCTGTGAATCCAGCTCAGGGATGTAATAAAACACTTCCTAGAAAGCAGCAGCACGGTTCTGTGTGTTTCTCTTTGCCTCCCGTTTTTCCCCATGTCTCCTCCTCTCATAGTAGGCTGTAATCTGATCCCTCAGTTCTCTCAGATGTACTGATGCATAACCAGGAGCCTGGAAGAGCTGGGTGTCAATGCCTTTGGGAGATGTAATGATGCCCGTTATCCTCCCCCCCGCGACAGGTTGTTCATGTAGTGCAACAGTTGTGTCACTACAACTCCCAGCGTGTCTGGCGGTGCTGATGGGGGTATTGATGACAGTAATTTGGCAGCGTTTCTTAATGCTCCGCTCCGTTGGTTTTTGCAGAGCACGTGATGACTTCAGAAGCTTTGTCAGATCTGCAGGACGACTTGGAGAGAGATGAAACCACTCAGTCCCTGGATCAGCTGAAGCTGGCGTCCCTGGATGACAAGAACTGGCCTTCTGACGACGTGCAGGACTTCCCCAAGTCAGGTGATGGCCAGCACCGCTGCGGACAATCCTTACTTGTTAGAAGGGTCCTCGTCATTAAAGGGGCTCTCCAGGACCTAACAATAAATGACCCATCTGTAATGATAGGTCGTCAATAGGAGATTGGTGGAATCCGAGACCCGACGCTCCCCCTGATCGGGTGGAAACTGCTCCTGCACGGCCTGAAATAAGCTGCGTATGGTGCAGAACACTGCTTAGTGATCACTGGGGGTGACGGGTTCTCTCCAGCAGTCCCATGTAACTAATAGATCTGCTGGATGAGTCCGCTCGGTCTCCATTGCAGGACTATGGAGCAGCCGCCCCTTCTCTGCAGCAGCTTTGGGGGGGACGTAATGTGCCAACAAGACTCTGTTCATACAGTTATAAGAGACCATGAAAGTTATTTCTGTAGCGGCACAAATGCCCCCGTGTGACCCCGTGCCCCTCATTACACACATCTGCACAGGAACAGCCCCAGCTTTGTGCTGTTCTTTGGGGTCGTATACAGCGATTTCTGCAGGGTCCTGACCCCTATATTATGTATATCACAATTATCACCTACTTTTATACTATTCTGTAGAGCAGTGGTCTCCAGTCCTTGCAAGACTACAACTCCCAGCATGTCCTAACAGCTGCAGGTGAAGAACAGTCTGGGGGTTTTCTGCTCCGGTGACTCCAGGGGCTCGGGCACATTGCATGTAGGAATTGGCTGGTGCGTCTCAGCTTTTTGGGTGGTTTGCTCCCTCCCCCGATCCCTTCCTGTGGGGGTGTAACACTGACCATGTGCTGGGGGGGTTCTGGGACTTTATAAATAAAAACTTTTTTTTTTCTCCATTGCAGAAGACTCCAAAGTCTCCCCGGACCCCCTCACTCACCTGCGCTGGGATGACCCTTACTACGACATTGCCCGACACCAGATTGTGGAGGTGGCAGGTAAGGAGCCGCACAGAGGAGGACATATGGGGCGAGTCCACGACAGGGTTACGTCCTTGATTCTGCCCTATTCACACTTGGGTTGCGGTTTGCTTTGATAACGGGTAGACAGTGGGCAGCGCCGATTTTGTGTCTTCTCGTCATTTGAAATGTATTTCTGACCGCAACAGCGTTAACCTCCCAATTTCACCTCTGAGTTTGGGCGACCTGACGGTCGTTCTGTGACATCGCATCTAGTGATTGTCAGTCAGTAGATGCGGATCTGTAAGAGCAAGTTACACACAGCGTATCTGCAGTATTACAGCCCTCCTCTGTGTATAGCTGTCGTTACACCGGGGTAATGCTAACTTTGGCCATCACCACACAGGTCCCGAAAAATCCTGCAGGTTTGGGGCTTGCAGTTGCAGATGAATTCACTGTGTAGCCCCAGCCTGTTGCCCCCTCACTTTCTCGGGGCTGTCAGCTGAATACGGGGCTAATTATGGTGAACGTGGGGAGTTCAGGGCATAGCGCATTGCGTCAGCTCCGAGTCATCTGTAAGAATAACCCATATCCATAAAGCTAAAATATAGGATGAAGCTGTGGAATATTGAGTCGTTGCACAGCTCGGCATTGCTGCAGCCTTCCGGGGGGAAATGTAATGCCATACCTACCAATTTGGAGGATGGCATCCAGAAATGAGTTATTGTCGTGGTGCCCGAAGCGTTCTTCTGGGAATTTTGGTCCATAACCATTACCTTTATGTCCACACCATGACTGCGTATTCTCCACCTCTTGTCTTCCCTCTTTATGCACAAGAAGCCATCTAGAATTCCTGATTTCTGTAAGACAGTGTCCCCCCGCCGTCCTCTGCCCGCGCCGTGTCCCCCCGCCGTCCTCTGCCCGCGCCGTTTTCCATGGCGTTATTCCACTGTCAGGTCTGTGCAGCGAGCAGAACACGCAGGGGGACGGCTCCAAGGCGTTCAGCAGACCGGATCCTGTAGATGAGTGCCGGCAAGTCCACTTAACCATAATGAGAATGGAGTGGATGATCTTTGAGGTCTGAGGTGGAAGAGGCTGTTGGACCTTGTTCCTTGTGCTTTTAAAAAAAAATCTCACCGTTTTCTAATGGAAACTGTTTCAGGTTTTGCTGCTTGTTTTGGAAGAGTTTTTTTTTTTAACTTCTTGAAGTTTTTGCAGCTTTCTGATTGGACAGTGCAGCGTTTGCAGCATTTTCCATCAGGAGCCGCTTCAAAGAACTGACCGGCACGTTCTTATTTTTCACCAAGAGTTTTTCAAAACCTTAGTGGGGGGAAAAAAACAACTTCAAAAACCTCCGTGTGCACTGAGCTTCAGATGGATAGAATAGGTGACTTGTTATTGGGCTGGGTCCAATATTGTCACAATACCTGGCACAACCTGAGGATTGGAGTGGCGCTGTTTATTTGGTAAAATGATAAAAATGGGAAGCAGACGGGTCCGGTTCTTGTCCTGCAGAGCGGATGTCAGGACCCCCCAGCTCGGGCCCCCGTGTCCTCAGGCGGCGGCGGATCATGTGCAGCAGCTCTCAGACTCTCTGTCTTATCTTGCTCTGCAGAACATTTCTGGCATAGTTTGCATGGCACGTCATGTTTGCTCCGGCCGCAGAGCCCAGGATTCCTCCAGCTCTTCTCATGAGGATCCTGATGTTAGAGAAGCAAACTCTCGCTCCTCCCTCCCTGTTTTCTAGTTGATGATTATCTCCGCACAGAACATTCACCACCGTGTCTGATGGAGCAACAGTTCTGAAGCCTCGTCTGTACGTTCATTTGTCATTCGATTATATAGTGAGGTCCAGAAATATTTGGCCGTGACAGAAGTTTTGGTAAACAGCTAAAATGCCAAAACACATTGATGATCCAGTTCTATAATCAATCTGTGCTTAAAGTGCCGACTCTCAGCTTTACTCTGAGGGATTCACATCCTAATTGGGGGAAGGGTTTAGGAATTACAGCTCTTTAATAAGTAACTGCCTCTTTTTCAAGGGGCCAAAAGTATTTGGACAATTATTTCAGAAGCTCTTAAATGGGCGGCATGGGTTTATCCCTCATTAATCTATTATCAATTAAGCAGGTAAAAGGTCTGGAGCTGATTCCAGGTGTAGCATTTGCATTTGGAAGCTGTTGCTGTGAACCCACAACATGCGGTCAATGGAGCTCTCCATGGAAGAGCAAAAGACCATCATCAGCCTGAAAACAGAAGAAGAAATCCATCAGAAAGAGCAGAAATATTAGGAGCGGCCAAATCAACAGCTTTGGACATTCCGCAAAAGAGAGCACACTGGTGAGCAGAGGACTCAGAAAGGTCTGGACATCCCCGGAAGACTCCAGTGGTGGATGATAGCAGAAATCTTCCTGTATTGAAGAAATACCCTTCACATTATTCCCCAAGTGAAGACTCTCCAGGAAGTCGGGGTCTCCGTATCTAAGTCCACCATAAAGAGAAGCCATCATGAGCGCAAATACCGAGGGGTCACCTCACCACAAGGTACAAACCATTAATCAGCCTGAAAATAGAAAGGACAGATTAAACTTTGCCAAAAACATAAAAAAAGCCACCCAGTTCTGGAAAAGCAAAACTAAGATCAACCTGCACCAGAATGATTAGAAGAAGAAAAAAGTCTGGAGAAGGCTTGGAGCGGCTCCTGATCCTCAGCACATCCTGTGGAGGCGATGGCGCCGGCATGCATGGCTACCAATGCCGCTGGGTCAGTAGTGGTTATTGATGATGAGTCTGAAGACAGAAGAAGCTGGATGAATCCTGTGTGTACAGGGCGAGACTTTCTACTCAGATTCAACCAAATGCAGTAAAGATGGACAATGACCCCAAACATCCTGTGAAAGCAAAGACGTGGAATATTCTGCAATGGCCAAGTCCTCACCAGATCTCAGCCCATCGAGCCGCATTTCACAGACTGAAGACAAAACTGAGGGCAGAAAGAGCCACAAACAAGCGAGAACTGAAGTCGCTGTAGAAAAGGAGGCAAAACCTCACACCGGAGGAGACCAGCGATGGTGACCGTCCATGGCCTCCCCACCGGAGGAGACCAGCGATGGTGACCGTCCATGGCCTCACCACCGGAGGAGACCAGCGATGGTGACCGTCCATGGCCTCACCACCGGAGGAGACCAGCGATGGTGACCTTCCATGGCCTCACCACCGGAGGAGACCAGCGATGGTGACCTTCCATGGCCTCACCACCGGAGGAGACCAGCGATGGTGACCTTCCATGGCCTCACCACCGGAGGAGACCAGCGATGGTGACCGTCCATGGCCTCACCACCGGAGGAGACCAGCGATGGTGACGTCCATGGCCTCCAGACTTCAGGCCGTCATTGCTGCAAAGCCTCACACTGGAGGACCCCAGCGATGGTGATGTCCGTGGTCTTACATCGGAGGAGACCAGCGATGGTGACATCCATGGCCTCCAGACTTCAGGCCGTCATTGCGGAAAAAGGATTCTCTACAAAGAGTTAAATATCAACATTTTATTTATGGGAAAGTGAATTTGCCCAGTTACTACTGAGCCCCTGAAATGAGGAGGATTTGTAGGAAAATGGCTGCAATTCCTAAACGTTTCAACCTCTTTAATTAAACCTGAAAGTCTCCACTTCAATCGCATTTCGGGTGTTTATTTTAAATCCAAAAGAGCTCCCTGCAGAGCTGAAATCACGAAGATTCGGTCACTGTCCAAATATTTTTGGATCTAACTGTACTACATGGGACAGATCTGCTGTATACCGCCCAGTAGAGCGGATGCATCCGTAGTTTGAGGTCCAGAGAGCCGCTATAGTGAACACCCCCTTTCCTATGTTATCCCGGTGGGATCCCGTGTGATCAGGAGCCGCTCTTGCGTCATTGTCGCGTGTGATATTAATAGCGGGCGGTTTATTCTCTGCTCTCCGGGGACGGCTGATCAGACTTTCCCACGGCCGCGCTCCGCTGTCAGCGTTCATCAGGACTCTGTTTTTTTAAGAAGCTGAACTATAGCGCCCGTCCCTGCGAAACTTCCCTCCATTCAGCGTCTTGTGCGTTTACGACCCGTCCATCACTGCTGCTCCGCGTCATCGCGTTTTTCCAAACGCGGAAAGTGACCCCAGAAAGTGGTCGGGGCCCCTGGGGGGCGGCAGAAGAGGAGGGTGGTCGTGGCCACGCGGGCGGCAGAGCATACCCAGGGTATAAAATGTAGAAGTTTGCAGGTAGTCATTGTGTAAATGACAGGTTGCCAGCGTCCCTGCAGCCAATGGCCAGAAGGTGGCGACCCCGTGAGCATGTGGCCCATGCCACCGTGCACCACCACACTTTGGCTTTACCCTCTGTAGTATGGGTGACACAGGGCGCCGACCTCGGCTTTAGACCTTCGAATGATGCTCACACCATGGAGGTCGGCGTTGTTCGCTCCTATCGCTCACCAGCCGACCACTTCTTTATACGTTTTCTGGATTATTCTCATCTACATCGTTCACTTTCCTGGACTGTGACCCCCATTATTTGTTCCTCCATAGGAGGCCGAGATTGTGCCACAATTATCACCTGACACAGAATAGATTTACTGTCTCATAAATCAGCCTATATAAAGGGTTTCTCCGGCTCCGCTCGCCTTTGCATCAGGAAGGGGAGCAGCCAGCGACGGCCACATGAAGTGATTGGGGTCCACACGGGACATTTCTGCTGCAGAATTTCCACAGTGGTGAATCCACACCATCGCTTTTTGCAGTTGCCGTTCACTTACCAATCTGCAAAAGGAGAACTCTGCAGCACAACCCGGGTCTGCGGCCATCTCTCTGCGGATGTGTCCGAGCCGCCTCAATTGCCCTAAATGTGCGCGGATCTCTCCTGACGTGGTCCCTCCTGTATAATAAAGGATGAGCGTTGGGGGCCTCCTTTTCTCAGCAGTTGTCGATATATTTAGGATGTTTTATATATATTTTTTTACATTTGTTTCACGTCTTGCCTTTTCCTTCACAGGCGATGACAAGTTTGGACGCAAGATTGTTGTGTTCAGCGCCTGCCGCCTGCCCCCGTGTCACCAGCTCGACCACGTCAAACTCCTGCAGTAAGTGTCTGTCGTAAACCCGGCGTGTTGTGTGGTCTGTGGATCCCCCCTCCACTGCCTGCGCCATTAATCAGCCCCCTTATTTCAGGCCAGGAGGCGGCCGGGCCGTCCGATGCTCTCCTCCTCTCTCCATATTTGGTGCTTGGCCGTCTGCATTCCTTCTCGTTTTATTGCTTTTTCCAGCCGTGTTTTACCCCCTTCTGTGTTTTGGCTCCAGACAAATCCAAATTCTAACTTTTATAGAAAGGTTCATCATGGCACGTTTCCACGAAATCAGTCATGTGACATGGTGGAAAGGAGCGTGCCGCAAATCGACAGCGTGCCGCAAATCTGACAGCGTGCCGCAAATCGACAGCGTGCCGATCCCTTATATATTAGTGGGACTGATCCGATGGGGAAGCCAATGGGCGCTCAATGGGCGCTCAAGTCCATCACCCCCTCCACTGTCAGCTAATGCACAAGCTGACTACTGCCTGTTTATACTGAGGCCGTGAGTGGCGTAGAGTCTTTCTGAAACGGCGCCACTACTGTCTGTGTCTGGTATTGCAGCTCGTTTTTTTTTCGTGCTGCAGTAGCAGACGCTCATCACGGACAGGTAGTAAGATGCAGCCATGTTTTTCTACTCTGATGCAGGATCCCATCGCTCTCACAGGTTGTGACGATGTTTATGATTTGGAAACCATCTGCGGTGACTCTTCTTTCCCCCGTTTTTCCGGCAGGTATCTGAAGCACACGCTGGACCAGTACGTGGAGAGCGATTACACGCTGGTTTACCTACACCACGGCCTGACCAGCGACAACAAGCCGTCTCTGGGATGGCTGAGAGACGCCTATCGAGAGTTCGACCGCAAGTGAGTGCCTGCGTCATGTCGCCACCCGAGGTGACACCCGTGCATCGTTAGGTCCATGGTGGGAGGATTTACTGGCTTATCCGTCGCCATTTTATAGGCAAACACTGATTCATGAAGTAAAGGAGCGCGCACCTCGCTGTAAACTGGTGACTGCAAAGAGAAACGGATAAATGTATGATTGGTGGACGCCCACCGATCCTGCATGGCTGGCGTGCACGGCTTCATTCACTTCTGTGGGTTTATAGGGGCAGTAATGGGCACGTATGACCACGGCTCACTGAGACGATGATTGGAGAGGTGGTCCGTAGAGATAAGTATTTCTGCTGCGCCCACGTCTGTACTCCGAGCTCTGCGACCCTCCTCCTAAATACTGGCGTCCCAGACCCAGCGTGATGCATCGAGCCGACAACTCAGAAGTGGCACGTGGGGTACAGCAGGTAGGAGGAGGCTCGCAGGGTCCCTGTCCGGCGGCCACAGGGTCCTGGGAATCAGCTCGCTCATCTCTTGTGGCTACGCTCGCTCTCCACTGCTCCGTACATAGAGCACTGAATGTGCTGCTCCCACCCTCCCTGAGTCTTATCCGGGGGTGGGGGGCTGCCTCCGTGCTAATCTATCAGCAGAGCGATGTCTATGGATATTCTGCACGAGACCCCTAAACAGATGGGCTGGGGGGGATGCTGCTGCGCTCAGGCTGGATAGCGGAGATCGCTGCCAGTAGTTTCTGCCTTTGATCTTTATCGTGTCCATGGAGGAAGCTCAGCAGGGAACACGACCGCGGCTCTGCGCGATCTGTATATATCCTGCTGACGTCTGCAGGAGGGAAAGTATTCCAGAAGAGCGTGCGCCGTCTATCACTGTCCCCCCGACGCCACTTTACCCACTTTTTTAAACATACAATAATCTCCATCTATGTGATACAATTCAGCGTCTCTGGAAACCCCACAGTCTGAACGTGACCCCGATGCCACACAGGATGCGGATGGCGTTATCGCTCTGTAATTGGCAGTGACCATTTGCTTTTTGGTGTCCTGGGTTTTGATCAGACCAGGGAAATATCTGTAAGATCGCATCGTCCTTGGCTTTATCAGACATCCTAGGTGCCTTTTGATAGGTCGGTCCCTGCGGGCGGCAATCAGTAAGGAGCGCCTGATCTAGAAGTCACCACGGGGCCGCAGCCGGTGACGGCGCTGGTCGTGTGGCGGGGCCGCAGCCGGTGACGGCGCTGGTCGTGTGGCGGGGCCGCAGCCGGTGACGGCGCTGGTCGTGTGGCGGGGCCGCAGCCGGTGACGGCGCTGGTCGTGTGGCGGGTGCAGGGAGACCATAACTGCCATTGTATTGAGGTCGTGGATACGGGGGGAGGCGGCAGATTTAGCCGTGTGGCCCCCCCCCCTCCCTGTTGTATATGGCGGAGAACTTACCGGACTGGTGATACTTTTGTGATGTCACATTTACACTATTATAGGTGCAGATTTAACCCCTATGTGACTGTACGTCTTCTAATTTCTTTTTAGGTACAAGAAGAACATCAAGGCTTTGTACATTGTGCACCCCACCATGTTCATCAAGACCTTACTGATCCTATTCAAGCCTATAATAAGGTAACAGGGAGGGGGGGCTGTCGTCTCCACTGATGTGTATGAAGGGGTCCGTCCTGCTCCTATCCCCTCCATATAGTGAGGTGAATGGAGCAAGTGATGCAATGTCTGCTGACACCTGCCAGTAGAGGTGACAATACCCGCCGCTCTTGTGTCCCATCCGCCATGTGTAGACCTGATGTCACCTACCACGCTCGCTTCACAATATGGAAGTGATAAGAGCAGGACGAACCCCTTAACCCCTCTAAATGGGGATTAAATCACCCATTTCCTAGTCATATAAACGAGCAAAATGCTCATTTGTGTCTGTCACATGTTGGGCACAAGTGTACGGAGCCGGTGCCGACTGTGGTATACAGCTGACGCCAACCTGCAGCAGGTGCCATTGGAGGAAGCCCCCATCATGGACGTTTAAAAGCCGCTCAAAATCTCACAAAATGAATCAAAATCGTTTATTTTTTTTAAATTTAATACAGAAAAATAAGTAAATGTAGTTTTACTTTAACTGTAATAATTGAAAACAATAAACCTTAAGCCCCTGTCTCGATATAAAAATAATGATGGGTCTGGGATGGTGGAAAGGGGGGGGGAAAGCAAAAAAAATGCGAGCCAGGAAGGGGTTAAGTGATGATGTTTTTACTGACCGATAAATGAATGCAGTTTTGTGTTAAATCGATAATGATAGTGACGATCCGGTGATTAATTGATTTATTTATTTTTTCAGCTTCAAGTTTGGTCGGAAGATTTTCTACGCAAATTATCTGAGCGAATTGGAGGAGATTGTGAAGCTGGATCAGCTGGGGATCCCGAAACAAGTCCTCAAGTAATCCTCATAAAACAAGGCTTTACAAATACATGGTTAGCCCCCAGAAGCAGCGCCACCCTATCTACAGGTTGTGTCTGGTATTGCAGCTCAACTTTGTTGAAGTGATTGGTGCAGAATTGCAATACCAAACACACCCTGTAAGCAATGGGGTGGCGCTGTGTTTGAAAGAAGGCAGCCATGTTTTTTGATAACCCCTTTAATGTATGTGATGATTCTACAGAATAATTAAAGGGAACTGATCGGGATGATTTTATGGCAGTATCTGCCCTAGAACTACAGTAACAGTGATGATGCTCTTGTAATCCCACATGCAAATTAGCCTGGAAGCGCATTGGAGGCGTGTCTAAACACTGAGTTCATGGACCCCCCCCCCTTCCATCCCCAATACACTGGCAGGCTAATTTGCATGTTGGTTTCTCAGCTCTGGCACTTTGGATTTCTACACGGCCGGCTCGCCCGTAGCGAGGGGCTCGCCGCGTGAGGCCGGCTCGCCCGTAGCGAGGAATGTTCTAATTAAAACTTTTTCAGGCCGTCCCTTTCATGCGAGCTCCTGCCCTATAATACCTGACCTCTTCTCCATAGATACGATGAGCTCATCCGCTCCACGATAAAGACTGCGCCGCCCGGCCAGAAGACGACCCCACCACGGCCTCCGCTGCCAAACCAGCAGTTCGGGGTCTCCCTCCAGCAGTGAGTATTTCAGCGTTCGCTTTTATTTGCTTTTCCTCTTAGAAGCAACGAAACAATCGCTTTGTGTTATCTGCAGACTCAAAGACAAACGCTCCGACAGCGACCGGAAGATTCCCCAAGTCGTGCAAGAGACCGTGGCCTATCTGAGGATGAACGGTTAGTGTCGGGAATATCGCATGATGTCCTCATACTGACAAGCAATAACATAATGGGATAATGCACACGGCGACGTCGCAGTGCGGGGATGATGCGCACGGCGACGTCGCAGTGCGGGGATGATGCGCACGGCGACGTCGCAGTGCGGGGATGATGCGCACGGCGACGTCGCAGTGCGGGGATGATGCGCACGGCGACGTCGCAGTGCGGGGATGATGCGCACGGCGACGTCGCAGTGCGGGGATGATGCGCACGGCGATGTCGCAGCAGTTTAGCCGAGTTCTATTAAGGTCCATTTACACTCCATGATTACCAGGATCATTCCTATGTGCGGCCGTTTCACAGGGTCTGCGGCAGTCGGGGGAGACTACAAGATTATAGTGAATGAGGAAAACGTTTGTTCTTCAGTGAACTGTGCTTCACAAAAGATCATGGTTCTCAGCAGCACATTGTCTGGTGTAAACAGGACTTGCGCTGCCGAGAACGATGACCGCCTATATACCCTAAACAATCTGTTACTGTCCGTCCAGTGCCGACAGCTCGGACCTCGTCTTCCTCATCAGTAACGACTTCTTGGCCTGTGTACACACACATGCAGTATGGCGCCTCTGCAGCATGTATGGTCGCGCTGACTTGTGCAGGATCTTGACCTGTGACCTCTTTGATCTTGCAGCGTTGAGCACGGAGGGCATATTCCGGAGGTCGGCCAGCACTCAGGTGGTGCGAGAAGTTCAGCAGAAGTATAATGTTGGTGAGTATTGAAGCTGCTCTAAAGAGATCGGAGCGATCAGCTGTGATCCACTGAGGAACCTGGTCGTGGGTGTTCAGTGTCTGTGCAGCGCCACCGCAGGGGAAATGAGGTATTACACCATTATCTATACGGACATTGGGTCCTCCAGCTCGCAGATAAGGCCCTAACAACCCCCACCCCCATATTCACTGATTATTCGTGGATGGTGTAAATCTGTCAATGTCGCCCTCACAAATCATTTCTTCATTGTTCCACCTTTTTTTTGTGTCCTTTCACCCAAAAAAACTGCGTGAAATCTTATGCAGTGTGAAATAGGAAGGCCGGACGCTGTCATGGGATGCTGAGAGTAGTAGTCTCACAGCCTCTGGTCATAAATCACTGATAAGTGACAGATTGCACCGTGGTCTGCACTAATGATGGCGTCCGTTCTCTGTCCAGGATCGCCCGTGGACTTCCAGCAGTACGACGACGTCCACCTGACCGCGGTCATCCTGAAGACCTTCCTCCGGGAGCTCCCCGACCCGCTGCTGACCTTCAACTTGTACAACTACGTGGTCGGATTCTCCAGTAAGTGAAGATTGTGGCGCAACCAATCAGATCACAGCCGACGATGGCGAAAAGATGGAGGAGAGAAGCCGAGACCTGATTGGTTGCTGCACCCGAATCTTTCATGTTGATTTCCTTTATTCCTGGTGTCCTGTGACTCTTGTCATCCCATCTCATAAAGTAGATCGGGCCGGTATCACTTACTGCTGAGCTTTCCCGGCCTCCTCGGTTCACAGGGGTCTATAGCCGAACACATGCACTTGAATGAGGCTGTGCTGCAAAACGCGTTTCAGAGTGCTGCTGTGCAGGGGCGAAAAAGTGAAGGCGCTGCTTTCATTTGAGTATTTTCCTGTACAGCGACTGTGCAGAAAACATGCACCGCACACTTAGGGGCTGCACCGAGGTTTCCCCCTGCACAGACGGGCGGCTAAAGACCACTGTGTAGGGAAAAACATGAAGATGTAGCCCAGAATCTAGACCAGGGTCCCAAAGGTCAGACCCCTCTGATCATAGATGGACGAGCACTGCGGCCTTTTATCTCTGCACAGAGTTGTCTCTGTTGCTCGCTATTCACATGCATCGGCTGCTGTTCCCTGCATGGCTCAGTGAGTAGGAGCGCTGCTCAGCAGGTACATTCATTGCTTTAGGAATATGGGGATCCGATCTCTGCCAGTCGTGAAGCAGCATGCCATCACTTTTATACAAGTCACTCTTGCCCTCTGATTAAAGATGATCCAAAACAACCGGCAGATAAATCCCATCATATATCTGTGACCTTCATTTTCAAGGCCATGTAGTAAAGAGATAAGAATCTGGCCGCCTCGTTTCCCGGCCGCCGCCTCGTTTCCCGGCCGCCGCCCCGCTCCCTGCTGCCATGCCGGGGAGATCACTGCGATGCGTTGGCTGCTGCGGATGGATATTCCCAGCAATCAGCCGCAATGATTTTATTAAACTGTTATACAGAAGGTGCGACGCTCCGACCCTCAGCATCACCACTAAGGCTGGTGATCGCCTATCGGGCGGCAGCCATAGACCGGCGGAGAGGGTGGCCCCCCTGAGTCTGAGTGGAGGGTCTCTAATGGCCACACCAGCATCATCTTTGGTGATTTCTCCAGTCGACCGTCCGTTCTGCAGTCCGGCTTTCATTCTTCCCATACGGATCTCTTGCAGATTTAGAGCCGGAGACGCGGGTGGAATCCACTCGAGAGACTCTGAAGACTTTGCCTGAAGAGAATTATGAAGTTCTGCGCTTCCTCCTCGCTTTTCTAGTTGAGGTAAGATGGCGGCTCCTCAGCAATGTGCCGGGTGCAATAGTCTATTCTCTTCCTCACCGATGGTCTCTGACTCTTCTTCAGGTATCCGCCCGGAGCGACCAGAATAAGATGACAAATGCCAACCTGGCCGTGGTGTTCGGCCCCAACCTCCTCTGGGCAAAGGACGTGGCAATGACCCTGAAAGCCATAAATCCCATCAACACCTTCACCAAGTTCCTGCTCGACCGCCAGAAGGAGCTGTTCGGGGACATTCACTAAATCCGAATGCTCTCGCTGCGACACTCCCACCACTGCCAGCCGAGCGCTGCCCGGCCCCTCCACCGCGTCACTGCCCCTCCTGCGTCCGTACGTGACACGTTGGAGCCGGCATCTCCAATGCAGCTTGTAGCACCAGGGTGTGCGCCAAATACACCACCACATGGGGGCGACAGCTGGTGCCTCCGGTAGGCAGAGCAGCGCTCTCCTGTGTGATCGGTGTGGCGTGTCGGGGGCGAGGTGGTGCACAAAGTGATTGAGGGAATCCCCTGTACGACGCTTCTGTCCTTATCCTCCACATTCCTCCGAGCTCCTCTATATACGGCTGGACGAGACCCGACCGCCATCCGTAGCTCCTCTGACACCCAGGAGGAACTTTTTGGGAATTTTTTTCGGGTGACTTTGTGGCCGATCTGGTTTTTCACTCTGGAATATTGGCACAAAGTTCGACTCCTGCGCTCCGGAATCTGTACCGCACCCCCCTATCTCGCTTTTATCCCTTACGGTGGTTGTTTTTTATGTTCTTTTATTAATATATTTTTATACACGTCGCTCACTCTGCACAGAAACCCACAGCCGTCACATATCTGTATATAAATGACGACATCCCGGGGAGGTGACAGTCCAGATTCGGCTTGTAAAATCCGACTCCGAAGGGGAGAAATGCCTTCCGTTCCCATAGTGAATCATTTTCATCAGAAAAACATGGCCACTTCCTTCATGAAACAGCCCCACATCTGTCCACAGGTTGGCTGTGGTATTGCAGGTCAGCTCCATTTATTTCAATAGGGCTGAGCTGCAATACTGCTCACAAACTGTGGACAGGTGTGGCGCTGTTTCTGGAAGGAAGCAGCCATGTTTTGTTTTTTTTTTTCTCCAATGTTTAAGGATTGGCCTGTGCCTCGCACTTCTCGCCTGTCTACTGATCTGTGATTGGTGGGACCACAACAACCAAATAAATAGGGGTGCTGTGTCCCCCTGTAATGCCGGGGCACTACTGCTGTGCGCGGCCACCAGTCTTGCAGACACTGGAGTAGTAGTGATTGACCTCCACTAGGGGGAGCCTAAAACCAGCCTGAGCATTTTATCTCCCCCTAGTGGAGGCTGCAAGTATTAACGTGCATTGTTCTTCCTCTAAGCTGGGGATTTGGAGCTCTGTATCAGAAATCAGGCCACTACATATGATGGTGTTGGGGCACCGCAGTGATGCCAGCGCCGGGCGGTGCCACCTCTGTCCTGGCTGTTGCTTTGTGTGCCATATGTCATTATTTTGCAGGTGACTGTCACGACGGCGTCTTTCATCCCCTCGGTGTTCTGCACTTCGTGTTCCTGCCCTTCGCACAATCCCGTCCTTTATAAAGTGCGTTTATGAATACGGTTTTGTACCTTTTCATGATATTTTATTGCCAAATGTTTTTTTGCCTTCTTGGATGTGTTTTCTACGCTTTAATGTATGATTATGGCTTTACCTCCGTGTGAGCGGCTTCTTTTTTTTTTTTTGGGAGGGTCCAATGGGCGTCTTCAGGTGAGGATTAGAGGTCATCAAAGAAACGCAGAACGTCTCCTCTTCCCCATTCATCGTTGTCTCCTCTTCCCGATTCATCGTTGCGATGTGGATAAAACATGACGTCGGACCACCCTATAAATCGGGAGACTCTGCGGATGCCGGCAAGTAAGAGGCGGGTTGCAGGGACACTGTCCGGCGGCCATGGACTAGTGACGACGTGACTGCCGGGCCAGATTCCTGAGAATCCATTCCCTCATCTCGAGTAGGATTCATCTTTCAGCCCCAATAATATCATCAATCATCATCATCATCATCATCATATCCTACACCTGCTGCAGATCATTGCGTCCTCCCCGGGGCGAGATCCATTGTGCCCCTATTGGAATATATTACTGATAGGTGCTCATACAGATACATCACTATCATTTTTAGGTATCCAGCTCCCATGCTGACCCATGTGTCTCCATGGTTACAAAGTCCTGTGCAGTCAGGTATAAGGGGCAGAAGGAAGGGAGTAACACATAAGTGCACGTTAAAGTGACAGCGCTGCCATTTCTCAGTCTGCAACATGTCGATTTACGCCGAAGATTCACTCTTTGCAATGCAGCAAAAATCGAGTCCTTCTTGCTGCATCACATCGTTCCCTGATGCGGTCGGGTCTGTGGCAGCCATTTTTGTCCATTCCCCCCCCCTGCTTAATCAGAAGGGAAGCCATAGTTTTCGGTCGTCTCCTGCTTTGTGTAAATGGACGTGGCCTTTCCCTACATTGCCCACAGGACACGAGCTGCCGGTGGGATCGACCCCCACGACCGGACACCGCCGTGATTTTTCACCTGACACCATGTAACGTGTTTTTGGACGCTCGGGGGGGATTTGCCTCCTTTTCTAGTTCCCAGGTGTCGTGGTTCTGATCCGATGGTTCCTGCCTCGCGTCACGTTTCTACTCTGCTTGTGATTTTATGTTTTGTACTTCAATTTCGAAGAGGAGAAAAAAAAAAAAAAAAATCAGTCGATGAGATGTAACTCGTGTCCGCGTCTTATTTATCTGCTCGATTTGTTTCAGACGTGAAAATTCTGTTTGGTCCAAAGGGTCTTCATTTTTCAATGCATGTATTTAGGGTTTAAAATAATTTTTGCAATTTGGGTTTTCTAACCATTTTTGCATTGGTTTTGGATGCAAAATGAGGTAACTGTAGATCCACCAGTGAGTTCATTCTGACAGGAATTTTTTTCAGTCTTTTTCTGAGCCCTGCTGAACTGATTTGACCACTGCTGAACTCATTTGACCACAAAACCACATCACGGTTGAGCTATACTTTGATGTTGTCATAAATCAGCTGGGAGGAGCTCAGAAAAAGACAGATTCAGCATCTGCTCATTTTTTTGTCACTTTTTCTTTTTTTGTCTTCTGTAGTCATTTCTGTTTTTAGTGCCAAATTTTTCAAAAATAATGCATGCAGCTTCATTAAGTTTGTTCAAAAAAAAAATCATTTTTTTGCAACTTTTTTTTTTTTTTTTTTAAGAGAAAATAGTATCATGATTTGTTAAAAATGTTGTATTAAATTCTTAACATTTGTGCAAAAATTTCTGGTGTACAAGAAAAAAAAAAATCACTCCAGGGGTAAGTGGGGAATATGTGCGCGAAAACTTAGTTTTTAGAAAGTTACAAGTCAGTGGAAAATAGACTTCAAAATATGTGCAAGTTACAAGAGGAATCTGTTGGCTCAAAAAATAAAAAAAAAAACAGCTGAAAAACTGAACACAAATGCAATAATGAATCGAGTCCGTAGATTTACAAACGTCCCAATGCGCTCGCTGACTGATTCTGAAGTCGCTCAAAAATGCAGCAAATCAGCAGTGCGGGGGACTTCTAGGCTGATGTACGTGACGCTGTACCCACTGCTACTCAGCAGGGGGCGACATTGAGCTTAGAAGAAAGCACCATGGAGGGATGGAAACTTTCGCTGGCAGCCGCCCCAACATCCGAGAGCGACTGAAAGGCGTCCGATGACAGAACTGTAGGTACAAGCTGTCATAATGTGCCGCCACTAACAAGCTGATTTTTCGATAAGTAATATCACAACAAAAAAAGAAAAGTGACTTTAAAAAAAACAAAAAACCTTGCAATTGATGAGTTGGGGCCGTTGTGTTTTTTTTTTTTCCCCCACAAGTGCTGAAAATGCAAAGAAAATGTATTTGCTTCACTTTACATAAGAAAAAGTCCACACGTATGCCGCATAACAAAAAAAAAGTCCACACGTATGCCGCATAACAAAAAAAAAGTCCACACGTATGCCGCATAACAAAAAAAAAGTCCACACGTATGCCGCATAACAAAAAAAAAGTCCACACGTATGCCGCATAACAAAAAAAAATGTGGATTTTTCAGGCAGAAAAAAAATCCTCAGTCTTTTTCTGTGTTACCGCAGCCCTAGGAATCATTGAGTTCAACAGCAGAGATTCCTGTATCCCCTCAATGAAGCCCCCTGAGAAAACCAGCCCTAGTGTTATCAGTGTTTGGTCCGTTGTCTGGATAAATAAATTAATGACAAATCTTCTGTTCATTACAATGTAAATCACAGATTGCCCACTGACGTTGCCCGGGCGCTGTGTCGGGACCCTCATAGATTTGTTTGGGTAATTCTGATCTGTGACGCGGATCAAGATCGGACCCTTCCATGAGTTTTACAGAAACGCACAGTCCACAAAAAACCAGGACATGTGAACAGCCCCGTAGATTACAATGGATTTGTGTTTGCTATATTTATTTTACTTATATAACGCCATTAATTCCACAGCGCTTCACAGACAACCTCTGTCCCCATTGGGGCTCACAATCTACATTTCCTATCAGTCTTTGGAGTGTGGGAGGAAACCGGAGAACCTGGAGGAAACCCACACAAACACCGGGAGAAGCTACTCCTTGCAGATGTTGTCCTTGGTGGGATTGAACCCAGGACCCCAGAACTGCAGGGCTGCAGTGCTAACCACCGAGCCACCGTGCAGTGCTAACCACCGAGCCACCATGCAGTGCTAACCACCGAGCCACCATGCAGTGCTAACCACCGAGCCACCATGCAGTGCTAACCACCGAGCCACCATGCAGTGCTAACCACCGAGCCACCATGCAGTGCTAACCACCGAGCCACTGTGCCGCCCATACTATCCATGAAAACCACGACTAGAACATGTACGTGAAAAGCAGACGTCTGAAATGGGCCTTAGGGTGCGGTAAAACTGCGATTGGAAAACAAATACATTTTATTTCATTGTGATTTGCAGTTTTTTACACATATTTGCATTACCTGTATAATAAGCGTTTTGCAGCCGTTTAGAATTCAGCTTTTTCTGGCTATTTACTTGCACCTCCTGTAAATATATCCCATTCCGTGCGGCCGTATTTGTTGTCAGCTTTCCCAGCTCCAGGTATCACTGCGGCGCCCCCCTCAGGTGTGAATGTGTCACCTGCAGCCTCTCCCCGTACCTCTCGTGTCCGGGTGCGGTCACACCTGATAGGTTCGGCAGGAGGCCACGGGGCAAAGTTCACAAGAAGCTAAACAGAACGTTCAGTGCCGGGAGGTTGCTGAGTGTTCACACCCCGGACAATCGCTGCTGCCAACAACATGTTCATGTCGCGCTTCAGGATAGAATTTTCAGAAATTTTGCCCCGTGGTGACCGTGACAATGAAAAAAATTGCGCTAAATTTACAATTTTTCTTTCCCATTTTATTCTATGGAGAAGAGGAGCAGCCGCTGATTTTCTCCGCTTGGGATATGTTCACATGCAGCTGGAGATTAGTGCCAGACCTCTGATGGGTTGTTTTAGAGACAAGCACATGTATTTCTGCACGTCTGCCACCTATGAATATTTCCTAAGGGTGTACTTACTTACCAACTCTTGCAGAGGACTTTCACCGCGAGCCGAGTTGGCAAATCCCCTGGGTGCTGCTAAAACGGCCTATAAAGCAGGTTTTGAGAGGCTTTCGTGACACCATAATACATATCTAGGGGATTTGTACCCAAACCACAGCGGCTACGTGTGAATACGCACTTAGGCCGCATTCACACATGTTTATCACAGACCAACCACAAGTCTGCACACAACTCAGCCGCCTCATAGGTATATATGAGCAGTCAAGCAAAGTGGAGATTTCTAGATTTTGCCCACTTTTGTCTTTTAACGCTGCTGACGCTGACCCGCCGTGTAATTTGGAAATCTGCAGCATGTCAATTTTTTTTGGCA
Source organism: Phyllobates terribilis (assembly GCF_046119375.1). Lineage (NCBI taxonomy): Eukaryota > Metazoa > Chordata > Amphibia > Anura > Dendrobatidae > Phyllobates > Phyllobates terribilis. The sequence continues at coordinate 160,314,895 of NW_027362773.1, read as the reverse complement.
GTTAATACGCATTTTTTTTTGCTAATTTTGCTCATAGTCTTCAATGGGACGCGGAAGATTCGCAGATAAAAAAAAGTGCATGTGGCTTTTTATTGCGTGGAGATGCATGTAACCAACACACGACCATCAATAAGAGGACGTTTTCCTAATGTTTTATTTGCACTCCTGGACTCCATTGGCTTCAATAATAAGCCTGAAAAAATGCACTTAAAAAAAACCTAAGTGCATCATAAAATCTTAATAATAAAATGCAATAAACAATGCTGCTTCATAAAAGGCAATAAACAATGCTGCTTCATAAAAGGCAATAAACAATGCTGCTTCATAAAAGGCAACAAACAATGCTGCTTCATAAAAGGCAACAAACAATGAATGCTGCTTCATAAAAGGCAACAAACAATGCTGCTTGATAAAAGGCAATAAACAATGCTGCTTCATAAAAGGCAACAAACAATGCTGCTTCATAAAATGCAATAAACAATGCTGCTTCATAAAATGCAATAAACAATGAATGCTGCTTCATAAAATGCAATAAACAATGCTGCTTCATAAAAGGCAATAAACAATGCTGCTTCAAATCAGCACCAAAAACACATTGTATAAAAGGAAACCACAGCCAAAGTAATTCATCAAAATGCAATAATCAGAGAAGAAGAATATTGCGTATTATGATGCGGACTAAGCAGAAAACCTGCAGGTAAAAAAATCAGAACATACTCACTGTGGGAACTGAGCCTTACTGACACTGCTGCTAAATTGGTCCAACTCGTACGTCTGTGAAACGCTGAGCACAAACCCGCCGGGAGTCTCCTGACACAACGTGGGGGCATAGATGAGGCTGCAGAGTTTGGGTCAGGAGTCTCGCGGACGGTCCGAACCACGACCACGGTACTGAACTCGCCCTTACAAGATCAACAGTCCTTTTAATGCATACATGTCAAACTCATGGTCATGGGCCTCAGGGTGATTATATTTGGCCCGCAATGCCAGGGACTATGTGGGCCCGGCCAATTATACTGTATGGAGGACTATGTGGGGCCAATTATACTGTATGGAGGACTATGTGGGGCCAATTATACTGTATGGAGGACTATGTGGGGCCAATTATACTGTATGGAGGACTATGTGGGGCCAATTATACTGTATGGAGGACTATGTGGGGCCATTATACTGTATGGAGGACTATGTGGGGCCATTATATTGTATGGAGGGCTATGTGGGGCCCATTATACTGTATGGAGGACTATGTAGGGCCTTTATACTGTATGGGGGACTATGTGGTGCCCATTATTCTGTATTGAGGACTATGTGGGGCCCATTATACTGTATGGAGGACTATGTGGGGCCCATTATACTGTATGGAGGACTATGTGGGGCCCATTATACTGTATGGAGGACTGTGTGGGGCCCATTATACTGTATGGAAGACTGTGTGGGGCCCATTATACTGTATGGAGGACTGTGTAGGGCCTTTATACTGTATGGGGGACTATGTGGTGCCCATTATTCTGTATGGAGGACTATGTGGGGCCCATTATACTGTATGGAGGACTATGTGGGGCCCATTATACTGTATGGAGGACTATGTGGGGCCCATTATACTGTATGGAGGACTATGTGGGGCCCATTATACTGTATGGAGGACTATGTGGGGCCCATTATACTGTATGGAGGACTATGTGGGGCCCATTATACTGTATGGAGGACTATGTGGGGCCCATTATACTGTATGGAGGACTATGTGGGGCCCATTATGCTGTATGGAGGACTATGTGGGGCCCATTATGCTGTATGGAGGACTATGTGGGGCCATTATACTGTATGGAGGACTATGTGGGGCCCATTATACTGTATGGAGGACTATGTGGGGTCATTATACTGTATGGAGGACTATGTGGGGTCATTATACTGTATGGAGGACTATGTGGGGCCATTATACTGTATGGAGGACTATGTGGGGATCATTATTCTGTATGGAGGACTATGTGGGGGCATTATACTGTATGGAGGACTATGTGGGGCCCATTATACTGTATGGAGGACTATGTGGGGCCCATTATACTGTATGGAGGACTATGTGGGGCCATTATACTGTATGGAGGGCTATGTGGGGCCTATTATACTGTATGGAGGACTATGTGGGGCCCATTATACTGTATGGAGGACTATGTGGGGCCATTATACTGTATGGAGGACTATGTGGAGCCCATTATTCTGTATGGAGGACTATGTGAGGCCATTATACTGTATGGAGGACTATGTGGGGCCATTATACTGTATGGAGGACTATGTGGAGCCCATTATTCTGTATGGAGGACTATGTGAGGCCATTATACTGTATGGGGGACTATGTGGTGCCCATTATTCTGTATTGAGGACTATGTGGGGCCCATTATACTGTATGGAGGACTATGTGGGGCCCATTATACTGTATGGAGGACTATGTGGGGCCCATTATACTGTATGGAGGACTATGTGGGGCCCATTATACTGTATGGAGGACTGTGTGGGGCCCATTATACTGTATGGAGGACTGTGTGGGGCCCATTATACTGTATGGAGGACTGTGTGGGGCCCATTATACTGTATGGAAGACTATGTGGGGCCCATTATACTGTATGGAGGACTATGTAGGGCCTTTATACTGTATGGGGGACTATGTGGTGCCCATTATTCTGTATGGAGGACTATGTGGGGCCCATTATACTGTATGGAGGACTATGTGGGGCCCATTATACTGTATGGAGGACTATGTGGGGCCCATTATACTGTATGGAGGACTATGTGGGGCCCATTATACTGTATGGAGGACTATGTGGGGCCCATTATACTGTATGGAGGACTATGTGGGGCCCATTATACTGTATGGAGGACTATGTGGGGCCCATTATACTGTATGGAGGACTATGTGGGGCCCATTATGCTGTATGGAGGACTATGTGGGGCCCATTATGCTGTATGGAGGACTATGTGGGGCCATTATACTGTATGGAGGACTATGTGCGGCCCATTATACTGTATGGAGGACTATGTGGGGCCATTATACTGTATGGAGGACTATGTGGGGTCATTATACTGTATGGAGGACTATGTGGGGTCATTATACTGTATGGAGGACTATGTGGGGATCATTATTCTGTATGGAAGACCATGTGGGGGCATTATACTGTATGGAGGACTATGTGGGGCCCATTATACTGTATGGAGGACTATGTGGGGCCCATTATACTGTATGGAGGACTATGTGGGGCCATTATACTGTATGGAGGGCTATGTGGGGCCTATTATACTGTATGGAGGACTATGTGGGGCCCATTATACTGTATGGAGGACTATGTGGGGCCATTATACTGTATGGAGGACTATGTGGAGCCCATTATTCTGTATGGAGGGCTATGTGAGGCCATTATACTGTATGGAGGGCTATGTGGGGCCTATTATACTGTATGGAGGACTATGTGGGGCCCATTATACTGTATGGAGGACTATGTGGGGCCATTATACTGTATGGAGGACTATGTGGAGCCCATTATACTGTATGGAGGACTATGTGGGGCCCATTATTCTGTATGGAGGACTATGTGGGGCCTATTATACTGTATGGAGGACTATGTGGGGCCCATTATACTGTATGGAGGACTATGTGGGGCCATTATACTGTATGGAGGACTATGTGGGGATCATTATTCTGTATGGAAGACCATGTGGGGGCATTATACTGTATGGAGGACTATGTGGGGCCCATTATACTGTATGGAGGACTATGTGGGGCCCATTATACTGTATGGAGGACTATGTGGGGCCATTATACTGTATGGAGGGCTATGTGGGGCCTATTATACTGTATGGAGGACTATGTGGGGCCCATTATACTGTATGGAGGACTATGTGGGGCCATTATACTGTATGGAGGACTATGTGGAGCCCATTATACTGTATGGAGGACTATGTGGGGCCCATTATTCTGTATGGAGGACTATGTGGGCCCATTATTCTGTATGGAGGACTATGTGGGCCCATTATTCTGTATGGAGGACTTTATTCTAAGATCTATTAATTAAAATGTACTTTGTGGCACAACTCCTTTAAGTTTGTTTCCATATGAAAAGTTTAATCATTATATTCGATGAGGAAAAAACTTCATTTGTAGACATTGTTTTAATAAATATCAAGTTTGCCGGCGACTTCGTCCAATCTTTTTATTCTGAGGTCCTCTCTGTATTTGCGTTTGACATCCCTGTATTAATGGGATCAGTTCAGGTAACATTGTACAACAAATTTTTGTAAATTTTTTTGTCTGTGATAGTTTTGAGTGATTCATACAAAATACTAGAGATATATATCAAGCAATTGCAATGAGGTTTAATCGTGGAAACGATAATGTTCATGAACTCGAAATTCGACCGACTATTGCTGACGCCGCCATATATAATGACGCCGCATCTCTGGCAACATGCCACCATTATAGACAGGTCATAACACTAGCGACGCCCCCGCCCATAACGCTAGCGACTCTCCCGCCCATAACGCTAGCGACGCCCCCGCCCATAACGCTAGCGACGCCCCCGCCCATAACGCTAGCGACGCCCCCGCCCATAACGCTAGCAACTCTCCCGCCCATAACGCTAGCGACGCCCCCGCCCATAACGCTAGCGACTCTCCCGCCCATAACGCTAGCGACGCCCCCGCCCATAACGCTAGCGACGCCCCCGCCCATAACGCTAGCGACGCCCCCGCCCATACCGCTAGCGACGCCCCCGCCCATAGCGCTAGCGACGCCCCCGCCCATAACGGTAGCAACTCTCCCGCCCATAACGCTAGCGACGCCCCCGCCCATAACGCTAGCGACGCCCCCGCCCATAACGCTAGCGACGCCCCCGCCCATAGCGCTAGCGACGCCCCCGCCCATAACGGTAGCAACTCTCCCGCCCATAACGCTAGCGACGCCCCCGCCCATAACGCTAGCGACGCCCCCGCCCATACCGCTAGCGACGCCCCCGCCCATACCGCTAGCGACGCCCCCGCCCATAGCGCTAGCGACGCCCCCGCCCATAACGGTAGCAACTCTCCCGCCCATAACGCTAGCGACGCCCCCGCCCATAACGCTAGCGACGCCCCCGCCCATAACGCTAGCGACGCCCCCGCCCATAACGCTAGCGACGCCCCCGCCCATAACGCTAGCGACGCCCCCGCCCATAACGCTAGCGACGCCCCCGCCCATAACGCTAGAGACGCCCCCGACCATAACACTAGCGAAGCCCCCGCCCGCGCTTTACGTCGGCGCTGCGGATATTACCGCCAGTTGCACCTGTTGCAAATCTGGTCGATTTCCACAACCGAAAGGTCCTATGGGAACTCGGCCTTTAGTCCCATGACCCCCGGACGCTGGGGGCGCAGCATTATTTGGGCCGTTTTCTTCTCTTCACTCGCATCTAATGCCATAAGTTTTCCTGCGACTTCGCTCTTAAGGCGGCTACAGAGAAATATGGGAACGGATCCCAGGAAGGAGGGAGGACTTGTGCAAAGAATGATGCAACAGGATGAAAATAAAGATGGCAGATGACGGGCATAGATAAGAGTTAACTCTTTCAGGGTCACTTCCGCTGCGCCTTCTGGAGGCTGTTGAGACCCCTTTAGGCTGTGTGCCCACGTAGCGTTTTTCAAGCGTATATGCTGCGGAATTTCCGCAGCGTAAACGCTTGAAAAACGCATGTATATCCGCACCCCATGGTCCCCAATGGCATTCCGCAATGTCAATGCCCATGCTGCGGATTTTTCCGCAGCGTATATGCTGCGGTCAAAAATCCGCAGCATGTTCATTAATTTTGCGGAAGCGCAGCGGAATCAATGTGCGGATGGTACCCGGGTGTGGAGGACAGGAGACTCTCCTCCAGACCTGGGTACCAAAGAACCTGTAAAAAAAAGAAAAAAATAAAGTTTATACTTATCTTCTGATGTTTTCCCTCCGTCGCGCTGTTGTCTGAAGGGCCTGCCACGTCATTGAGTCATGTGACCCACCACATGACTCAATGACGTCACCGCAGGTCCTGCACACAACAGCGTGAGCCGCTCAAGCCTCCGGACGGGGCAGAGAATGCATCAGAAGGTGAGTATAAAGTTTATTTTTTTATTTTTTACCATTCTGAACAAGTTGTCAAGCACTTTTCCAAGTGATGCTTGGAGAAGTGCTTGATAACCCGCATGCGGAAATGCATGCAAAGACGCCTCACAAACGCTTCTACCTGGCGGGAAAACCGCATGTAATATCCGCATGCGATTTTCCCGCCAGGGAGAAGCGTAAAAAATATGCTTCAGGTCCGCAACGTGGGCACATAGCCTAACTCAGGGTTGTTCGCAGTAAGGATCGTCTAGGACTTTCAGGGCATGATGGGAGTGGTAGTTGGAAAGACACAGGTTGTATTACAGTGGTCCCGGCTTGTAGCTCTCTAGATGAAGCAAAACTACAACTCCCATCATGCCCTGACACTGGAAGGTTAGGACCAATGCCCTGCAGTCATACCAGACTGTATTAACCCCTGCAGGGTATGTGGTCTGGAATTACTGAGACCAAAAGTACTGAACAAGAACCTATAAGAAGACTCCCATGTAATACAGAAGTGTTTGAGGATAAGAAGGTCACAGTCTCATCTCTAACACAGGACCAATCCCCGGGAATCTGCCGAGATTGGTTGTACAATTAATACACAATCTAGTTGGTTGCGATGGGCAACACCTCAATTCAGTCTCTTGGTTCAAAACTCAAAAGTCTGGAAGCAAAATAGTGGAGGACGGTGTTCAGAGCAAATCCCAAATTGCACGCCCCTAGAGGCACTGCTCCCCGACTGTGGGCGGCCATGATACCTTCCTGTCTGTTCCCTTTCCACATTGTCTCTGTGCCCTGCTGGGGGTCTACACCCTTTACCCCCCATCCTGGCATTTTGCAATATGTACCGTGGTGTCCATCGCTGCCAGGTTGGACTCTTCTGAGACGTTGGGTGGACTTCACTGTCCATACGCTTTACCCTTCTACCCGACGGCTCCTCCTGGGGTCTTCAAGCCGGTGATTCCGGACGGGTCATACAAGGATGGTCTCAGCCTCGTGGGTATTCAGTGTCTACCCGTGGCTTCGTACATTACAGCCCATGGCTCAGAGCGTCTCAATTCTTCCAGCTCTTCAGCTTCCACCTGACAACTGCCGGCAGAGGGAGCAGATCAGCGGAGTCTTTCCTTGTCAGGTTACGAGCCAACGTACTGAGGCATCGCTCCTCCAGAGATGGCAAAGTGCAGCAGCGAAGTCCCAGGGCCAACTCTGTGCCAGGGCTGGTGGAAGACGCCATGGGAAATAATGGCAGCTGCACCTGAGAGGTGAGGACAATGGTCACACACCATAGTACAATCATGTCCGGACTCCTATCTATCACAGCTGCGATGCTCTTCGTATCCTGACTCCTTTCTATCATAGCTGCGATGCTCTTCGTATCCTAACTCCTTTCTATCATAGCTGCGATGCTCTGCATGTCCTGACAGCTTTCTAGCAGAGCTGCGATGCTCTGCATGTCCTGACAGCTTTCTAGCAGAGCTGCGATGCTCTGCATGTCCTGACAGCTTTCTAGCAGAGCTGCGATGCTCTGCATGTCCTGACAGCTTTCTAGCAGAGCTGCGATGCTCTGCATGTCCTGACAGCTTTCTAGCAGAGCTGAGATGCTCTTCGTATCCTGACTCCTTCCTATCATAGCTGCAATGCTCTGAGTGTCCTGACGCCTTTCTATTACAGCTGCAAAGCTCTGTCTATCTTGACACCTTTCTATCAAAGCTGCAATGCTCTGCGTGTCCTGACGCCTTTATTACAGCTGTGATGCTCTGCATATCCTGACCGCTTTTTATCACAGCTGTGAGTCTCCTGACCCATTTCTATCACTGCTGCGATGCTCTGCGTGTCCTGACCCATTTCTATCACAGCTGTGATGCTCTGCGTGTCTTAACCCTTTTCTATCACAGCTGCGATGCTCTGCGTGTTCTGACACCTTTCTATCACAGCTGCAATGCTCTGCGTGTCCTGACACCTTTCTATCAAGCAGTACTGCTCTGATTGTCCTCACTCCTTTATCTCATAGCTGCGATGCTCTGCGTGTCCTCACTCCTTTCTAGCAAAGCTGCGATGCTCTGCATGTTCTGACCCCTTTCTATTACAACTGTGAGGCTCTGCATGTTCTGACTCCTACCACAGCTGCGATGCTCTGCGTATATTATATATTTACACTCTATACGGTGACCCGTGACATTACCTTGTGGAGTCCGGTGAAGGCCACCCCCAGACTCTGCCGGTCTTTGTAAAACGTCAGCGTCCCGTCCCCCATGTTCAGGTGCAGGCCGATCAGCGTCCCCTCCTCATAGAAGGGTTCGGTGTACTGCCTGCTGCTGCCCCCGTGCCAGATGTTGCCTTTATAGGACAGACCCCAGCTGTCGGCATCCAGGCCTGGAAATAGTCACATGGATCATTAGTGGTGGGAATGGGAGGAGATCTTACAATGGTCTCACTGGTAGGAGCCCCCCGACCTTGTAACATGGGGACCCCTCTGCTATTACCGATGGCCGGGGGTCCTGAGAGTTTTGTTGGCTCTCTGGACTTAGGATGGGCCCCATCTTACCCAGTAAGTTGAGATACTGGAAGCTGCCGGCACATAGAGCGGCTCTGCTGGTGCCAACACCGACCATGACGGAAAGTCCAGACGGCGGCTCCAGGAATTCAATCTCCCAGTAATGTTCTCCTTGTAGGAAGCCTGGACAAGGGGTAGAGAAAAGCGTAAGAAAACGGGTGACAGTGATCAAAGACTCAGACACATGAGGGAGCGATAAAGCAGCGAAACCTAGAAATGACCTTGCACAATTCCACTGATCAGACGATCGGCCACGTGTCGCTGAAAGGAGACGTCTGTTTTCAGAAAACGTGTCCTCTGGCCCAGTTTGATGTTCAAAACCCCCAAAAATCTGTGCCTCACCCACCCTCCCGGGTCCAAGGCTGAGTCTCCTCCGCTGCTCCAGATGTCTGTTATTGTCTGCAGCGCTGACCTCACATCAACAGCGCTGCAGCCAATCAGTGAGCTCAGCGGCTTGTGCTGTCTACTGTCAATTCCTAATTTTTCACAGTTTTTTTTTTTCCTTTCCTTCTTCCAAGAACCATAACGTTTTATTTTTCTGTCAACGTACCCACAAGAGAGTGAAAACAAAAATACAATTCCACCTTTGGTATTTGGCTTTCATTTTTTCTGTGTTCATTGTGCAGTAAAAATGACGTTGCCAATAAGGTTAAATAATTTTACATTTTGACCGTGTTGCAGACGCGGCGATACCCAATTTTTTTTTTTTATTGTTTTGCTAAAGTTCTTAAGTTTTCAGTTGGGAAAAGAGTGGTGAATCACTTTTATATTAGAATATAATATCATATATTATATATACTCGTCCAGAAATCACAGAGTAACACATTTCGGCTAAAAACTTTCCCTCTTTGAGGTTGTGGGTACGTTTAGAGTAGCAAGGAATAAGTATCATTTTTTTGGGGGTTAACATACAATGTTTCTTTGACAGAATTTTGTTCTCCTTTTTGTTGGTTTATTGTTACTGGCATACACAATAGTACAGAACTTACAAATTACAACAATGGTGGAATAAAGAGAAGGTATAAAAGACAATACAGAGCAAGACAAAAGATACAAGACAAAAGGGAATATGGAGACCTCTTACTGATTGGATCAGTGAGATCCTGCCGAGGAGAACCGCTGACTGACGTCATTGGTCATCATCAGGGTCGGACACTCGATGTCTGGGGATGAGAGATATTAAAGGGTCCCCAGCAGACCCCTCACCCCTCCTCCTTTTGCTTACAGTTGTGCAGTGATATTTAGTTTGGAGTTTTTTTTCGCTTAACTTTTTTTTTTGTTTAAATTTTTCACTATTTTTCACTTAGTCACATGAACCTGCGATGGTTTTACTGCTTGTTTCATACACAGCAATACCACAGGCTCAGCTACATAGGAGGATAATGGGGGTCTTCAGTGGGCTCCCACCTGCCATCACAACCCGCCGTCTCCCTGCGATCATACCAGCCGATGCCGGAGGAGTCTGTAAGGGGCGTACGCTCTTCTCCTTGCCGAGGACACACGAGTGTTCGGCCGAGCTGAAAGTTCAGGTGTTTGGGGAGGTTGGAAAAGATAGAGGACATCTATCCTACATGCATGGGGTATTAACAATGGAAGTCGGGTATCCTGGTGCTTCCTCTCACCTGCATCCCCCCGTACTCCAGCGGTACCGCCACTCTCCGAGACAGGATCCGTGTGGAAATACACTTCTTTCCGACTATGTGACAGCTTCACTGATGGGCACAGGTCATTTGCGTCCCACAGCCAGTTTTCCTTCACAAAGCCGCATGGCATGGGGGGCATCACCGGCCCGGCCCTACAATCACAAACAAAATATATAAAGGGGCATTTGAGTTATAAGTGGACAGGTGATCACTATCAGATAGCCGAGCCCCCCACTGATGGCGGAACGGTCGACTTGTGCCCCCATTTGAAAGCTGCGGTGACCTGCAGCTCGGACTGTCGGAGATACGTGGGTGCAGCCCTGGTGATCATTTGGGGTCTTACTGACCAGACCTGCCCTGATTTAGTAGTCATCACCTATATTGTTAGAATTGGAATCACCCTTAAACCCTCCTCTCCCTTTTTGATATCGCAGTCACAGGGGGTCTCGGACACTGAGATATAGGGTCTCCTTTATACACACAGGTGTTTTAGGTTGGGGCTTCACAGGGACTTGTCACACGCGATCTGCTGTTGTGTGACCATGTAAGGCTGCAACTGTGGGCACAATACAGGTCGCATTGTGCCACCGCCGCTGCTACCACATAGTGCCATGCAGGCGAGTCCCGTCACATTGCAACCTGCTTGGTACTGCGACAAGTCACCAAAAATCTAATTAGTTCGGACTCTTCGCCACTTGCTTGTCGCGGTCGCAGTGCGACGCCATTCACCCGCATTACGCCACGATGTAGCAGCGGCAAAAGTCTCTGGCTATCCCCAGTATTAGAGTTGCAATTTTATAGTAAAATAATGGCGGATCTCGGACAAGTCGCAGTCACTTGCACCGAGGTCTACGGCAGGAAACATGCGCGCCACTCGCCACCAGCAACTGAAAATCCAACACACGGAAACAATGCGACTGGGCTGCAGGAAGTCGCAATGGGACACCATAGGGAATGGTTAGATGTGATGTCATAATGCGACGGATGGCGCAGTCTTATCTGTCCTTGTAGCCACCAAAATGTGAGAGAGAAGAAGCAAACAGCCCCCAGATCTCAGCGTCCAGGCATCTCTACACCTGCGCAGGTGACCTCCTCACCTGGTGTCCGTGTGCGCCCGGCCTCGTCCACCTCTCATGGTCCTTGCTCCAATAACAGTTTCTGCTTCTTTGTTTTTCTCGAAAGTTGCGCCCATCACTCCCGGAGGCGTTTCTGACTCCACCAATAGGAAGGAGATATGGATTCCAGCCCCTCAAAAGGCAGCTCTATGATTGGCTGCAGCTTCTGAAAACAACACGCAGACACTCCCTGGGGCATTGTCCCTTTAACCCTTGGAGCACCATCTGGAGAGGAACCTGCCTACACCTCGTATTGCTAAGATTAACCCTTCCTCTCCTGCAGCACACAGAGCACAGGATTACACCCAGGCCTGGTTTAGTCCTCCCCCGCTTTTACATGGGAACACATGCTGCTTTCTAAACATAGAGCACAATCCTCAAATTACAGGACCTTTACAGGGGCGCTCCAGCTCTACAGCCTGATACGTGTACATGGAGGCAAAACCAGCCTCCGCTAATATAAAGGCTTTGTTCCGGGAGCTAGGTGGCGACTACGGTCACATGGCGAGTAGGGATCGTGAACGCGAAAACATCCGAATCCTCTGGTTTATGGTCGTAGATTGCAAATGTCTCCAGCACGGAGCATAACGTGAGGCCGATTCAGGGGGTTACAAATAGGGGGACGACCCTGATGTGTGACCTCCGAAGTGTCCATCCACTGCCCTGCACACGAGGGATCCACTGGGACAGTAAAAGGGGAATCTACTAAGGTTTCCTCACAAAGAGCCACATAAGATTTACATTGCGCAGATTTACATTTCTTTTACAATGGGAGTCAATTGCAGACGTAGGTCCTGTTCACACTGCGTTTCTGCAGTGCATCCGTGGTTCTGTCTGAAACCCATTTTTATAGAGGGATTCAGGTGGGATCCCTGTATGCACTTGCAGAAGCGCAGTGTGAACAGGACCTTTTACAGGGGCGTAATTCACAGAGCCTTAGTCTTGCTCAGCATGGACTCACTTGCATCGTTTTAGGCTTTTTTTCGTTAATGTCCAATGGATGCTGCGAACTCCAAAGCCGGGGGCGATGCACAGCGGACAGTCAATGCTTCGGGCCAATCGCTCGGCTGACAGCCATCGACTCCCATCCACAGGGCGGTGCGATTACTGGGGCGGCGAGACCCGGATTTCTCTGTGATAAAGCCGCCATCTCGGTCTGATGAACAATGCGATCAGCAGCCCAATAGTCCGATTGACATCTCCCCCAATGGTCAGTCGGCTGGTTTAACCATACACACAGTGTCAGCCAAAGTCATGGATGGGGACGACATTAGGGCCTTAAATCTAATGCAACTTTGTGCGACTAAAACAGTCCTGTGACTTCAACGCAACAAGTTGCAGATATAATTGCGCGCCTTGTCTGTGCCTTCATGTGATCACAATCCGTAAGTGCAAAGTCTCGCACACAATAAGTTGTGCTGGAATAGTTGTGCCAATGGTTTTATACTGATGGAGAGGACAGAGACTGACGATACGGCTGAGGGCAGTTTAATACAACCATCTTCTCCCTCCGGTCACAGAATTCGGGTGTTCGTATACCCCCTTATAGGGCAGAGAGAAGACGACACGCACATCCGCCTGTGGTGGTGCCCCCCAAAGTGAGTGATCATTCAGCGCCTCTACACATCACGCTGTTTGCCACCATCATGTCATTATGATACTGCTGCTATGACTATGGCATCATGGCAGTACTATGGGCACTGTGGACGGTATAATATGGAATGAGTGGCGCTAATATAGTAATCCATTATAGTCGGGGGTGGGGCAGGTTCGTCTCAGGTCCTTGAAGTGTTTGCCCGACCCTGATAGAAACCAGACACTGAGCAGCAAACATACAACTCCGAAGACGCAGCGTGTAAAATATCCAAGTGCTGAATAGCTTGCAAACAGCGGCCGACCTACTGCTAGGACCCCTTTATTACAGAACACATTTGCACAGGTCTCCATCCAGATGTCAAACCTTTTCCCACCAATAGAGATCTTCTACATAAACCGCAGCACATACATAAACCACAGCACATACATCTGTAATGTTACAGGGACAGCCTGTGATGTGGCCACGTGTTTTATGGCCGTGGTGCATGTAGCTGATGGTGCAGAAGTCATGAATATTAATTTGCAAGTAACTAAGTGTCCTAGTGAAGCATGCAGGTAGCACCACCTGTAGAGACATAAGGGCAGTGCTAAGCTTTTACCCGTAGAGAATGGAGCAAGCAAAGGTCCAAAATGCATCAGTGTATAGTGCCACTTTCCCTCCTTACCCTCATATACCACCTGCGTGGGCATTAGTACACAGGCACCAACACGTGAGCACCCTACGGAGGAGCCGTCGCACAACTACAACCCCTCCCTTGTGCTTTATGTTCCATCTCCGCTATCAAGGAGAAGCCCCAGCGTTGGCCCATCCACTAAAAAAATTAATAATTAGGTTTGTTTCGCCATTTTCTGTATTTTTTCCCCTTGATGCAGCAGTGTGAGGACGCTTGCGCGCTGAGCTGCAGTTTTTATTGGTACCATTTTGTGGCACTTACAACATTTTGATCACTTTTTATTGTTTTGATGACTGAAAAAATGACAACTCTAGAATTTTGATTTTATATTTCTCTGCGGCGTTTATCTCATAAGTTCATTTTATATTTTCAAAAGTCAAGACTTTTTACAGACGCAGTGATAATTGTTTTTTTTTTTTTTTTTTTTTTAGAATAGATTTCGTTTTTTGGATGTGGAGTAGGAGGCGACTCCAACTTTAATATATTATTTTGTAGCCTATGATCGTTTGTCGCATATGCTGCAATATTTCAATATAGCAGTTTATGGCAAAAACACAAAGATGGTGGCGATTGGGGTCTTTGCAGCTCTCTGACTGCAATGGTAACCACTCTGCACAATTGTGCGAGAAGATTGATGGGTGCCCGAATGGATGCCGCACCATAACTGTGAGGCTTAAATGTCGTTATCAGACTGACATTGGCATTTAAATAATTAAATAGCTTTCCTAGCTGCTGACTGTATAACACAGCCGGCTCCTGCCCTGTGTGGAAGCGGCTCAAGAGACAGCACATAAAAAATAGCAGTGTCTGCAATTGTCTTTACAAACTCACAATATGTCTCTTTTTTTGAGGATTTAGCATTCCTGTGAATCACTAACCTAGTATTTAGTGGTTACCCACAGTTTTTTAGAACTGCTTCACATCTACGTTGCATAGAGTCAACCAACTTCTGGCACCTATCACTGTTATTCCAGCCCAGGATGCTTTGACTACATCCCACAATTTTTTGGGCATTTGTTGGCTTTGCCTCAGAAACGGCATTTTTGATGTCACCCCACAAGTGTCCTATCGGATTAAGGTCCGGGGATTGTGATGGCCGCTCCATAACCTTAATTTTGTTGGACTGAAACCAAGATTTTGCTCGTTTACTGGTGTGTTTAGGGTCGTTGTCTTGTTGTAACACCCATTTCAAGGGCATATCCTCTTCAGCGTAAGGCAACATGACCTCTTCAAGTATTTTAATATATGCAAACTGGTCCATGATCCCTGGTATGCAGTAAATAGGTCCGGCACCATAGTAAGAGGAACATGCCCATATCATGATGCTTCACCACCATGCTTCACTGTCTGCAGGGTGTACTGTGGCTGAATGCAGAGTTTGGGGGTCGTCTGATGAACGGTCTGTGGCCCTTGGAAATATATCTTGCAAACCAAGATGCAATAAATCTCCCCTGACTGCAATTCACACAAAGCAAGACTGACTGCGTCACTTCTGCTCAATAATCGACCAAAGACAATAACGTTGTGAACCAATCTCTTATGTCGGATTAGTTCTTCGCCTCCTCCGAGCTCTCCTGGAAAGGCCGAAACAGAAAAAGATGAAGTGACCGACAAAACACAAAGACAGCGCCGTCCTTGGAAATACATATATTTTATAATACACATCTGGATCTCATCTTTCATTAGTGCTGGATTTCCTTCTGGGGGACGAACTGGGAGGGGGTGGGGTAGCAGCAATAAACCCTCCGCAGACTATTAGTAGACATCATCGCCTAACGCTTTGTAGCCATTGCCTACGGAGAACCCGCGAGCCTCCTACTATGAAGATATGAAGCGCCCTGCCTAGTGTTAGAACATGTTGAGGAGCAGGTCGGAGCCGTCTGCAGAGCCCATACAGATAGAAGCGGATCATAGTTCTGCGGTAATTACACCTTTTTACTAATCAGGGGCAGCAGTGAGTTAAGAGAGCGCGAGGGCTTGGTGGTCGGAGCCCGCGTGATCAGAGGCCGGCTGATCAGAGACCGCGTAATTGTAGGCCGGCTGATCAGAGGCTAGGCTGGGCGATCAGAGGCCGCGTATTCAGAGGACGGTTGATCGGAGGCCACGTGATGTCTAGGAACATTTGTGACCATTAGACAATGGCGGCCACAGAATAACGTAAAAGAAACCCCATGAGTTGGTGACAGGTAAGACGTGCGGGGGTAACCGTATGACAGCGGCGCTGAGCTTACGAACGCACGTGGCCCACATGGGGCATGTAAGGTGCAGGGTAGCCGGGCAGTCTCTATCCTGATATACAGCATTATATTTACAGTCATTCTCGACACCTCGCTTTACCATCGTTCTCAGAGACGTTCAAGTCCACGAGTATAAATCCAAGTCCCTGATCATAGGACAACCACATCCATCATCCCAAAGGTCCTGTACAGATAGCAAGCTGCTCTACAGGAGTGCCTGACAGAAGTCCGCAGACAGACTGCTTCTGGAAATGAGAATTACGAGTAGGGTCACAACAAAAACAAAAAAACAAAAAAAAATGGCCTGAGTTTGGAAAGAGCAGGACTGGGCGAACTGGAGACCCTCCGAATCCTCCAGGCAGAGTCCTCCGGCGTCTTACTGCAGGGATTCAACGAAGGCATCAAACTCCTCCATGTTTTTTTCATGCATGGCCAACTTTTCCGGCAGAGAATCCTATGGAGAGGAGACAGAGGGGAGATTTAGGGGACTGGCAAAGGGATTAGTAGACAATTTTTTATTTTATGCCCCTTTTTAATGTAAAAAAAAAACAAACAAAGCAAACAAGAGGACGATGGCTCTAGTGGATCCCAGATTACTTTCTAATCCTTCGAGGCTAAGCTCCCCTCATGTTTTTGCCTAATAAAACTTCACATTAACCCTTTGTAAAATGGCTGCATGTAACGCCGTTGCCAAGTCGCAAATGTCTGATTGCGGCACACGGCAGCATTCACACCGATGTATTTCCAGTCTGTTTATAGTCCATGATCGCTCTGAATGAAAGTGCACGAGCGATTTCTCACATAGATTATCGAAAAAATATTCACAGCCTGCGCCAGTTCTGTCCGTTTTACGCCACTTTTATTTGCAACTCTGTCCGTGATGCAATCTGACACATGCAGTGTTTAATGCAATTATTTACGCCAAAGCCACACGTGGATCCCGCAAGATGGAAACGCAATAGTCCTTTTCTTATTTTTTTTTGCCTCTACAGGCTCAAAAAAAAAAACAACAACACATAAACTACAACAAAAATGGTGTGTGATTCCAGGGATGAAATCTATTTGCCACCAGTACATAGTGGACATGTTGGCGGATCAGGTCGGTGTAAGTGCCCTCATATGTGGAGTCACCTCTGCTTTTTTAGTAACCTTCTAAGTTTACATTTTTTGGCATACGTCTGTCTCAGAGAAGCCCATGGGGACAATGTATGTCCTACATGGGTAAAAACGTGAGTAGGAACAGGGCCTTACTTGTGCATCGCTTGTGATCAGTTGCTGGTGAGGTCTGCCCTATAGTAAAAGTAACACCATATGTTAAATCATCGTGGAGATAAGGACCGTGTAAGACGAACACCACTCAATAAATTGTACCAGCAGTTACATCTGATACGTGATGACACTAATAAAAGCCGATTCACAATGTGCCTTCGATCGGTAAGTCTGCGCTGGGTGTCCTCGATGCTGCGGTGCGGGGCGCAAGAGATGCCCTCAGACTCGGGAGCGACCCCGCCGGCCCAGAAATTAGATCCTGACAACTCTGACAGCCGAGTATCAGGAGGAAACAGTCCTCTATCTAACATGCATAACCTTAATAAAACCATTTCTCACCAAGTCTTCGGCCATGGACTGGATGGCAATGTCGATAGAGAGGCTGCTCAGCTGAGGGGGGTTCTGAAACTCGCGGTAGAAGGTCCCCACGTCCATTGGAAGATCATCTTTAGAAAAGGCCGGTCGCTGCAAAAAAACAAAGAATTTGCATTATCATAAATGAAATTTCTTACAGTAGATCCACTGGACAGAGGACAAATATCTTGGGCCCTAACGATCACTGGTATGGGAGTGCTAAGTGCACTATTGTAGTGAGATGATTGACGGCACAGTGTCATTGGTCTATTCAAAGATCAACACAGCCAGTAATCAATGGGATCCCAGCGGATCGGACCTTCAGTGATTTGCAAGATATCCACTATTCTAATGACAGATAAGAACTTAGGATGTCATCAACATCAGATCGGTTGGCGTCCGACACCCAGCGGCCCCACAGTTAGCAGGCAGAACAGCACAGCTGCTCACACCGTGTCATGGCTGCTACACAGTATAAGGAGTTGTATATTGTCTACATCTGGCTGCTGAGGGTGGGGATATTGGTTGTCGGACCCCCACCGATCTGGCAGTGATGACCTATCCTCAGGGCGCAGTCAGACGACCGTATAAATCAGACCGCAATGCACGGATTGGCCGGCGGGTCTCCGAACCCGAGCGTGACAGCTTCATAGAAATATATGTCTGCCGGACAGTCTGTGCACTATGGTCCGATCTATACGGTCGTCTGACTGCGCCCTAAGGGTAAGTCACTAATATCACAGTACGGGAAGAAATATTAAATATTCATCTGACATTATAATTTACTGTGCGGCAGGGAGTAGATACAAGGAGCAGCACATGGCAGCGGGCGCGCAGTGTACGGAATGGTGGTGCCAAGATCAACCAGTAGTGAAGTAGGTAATAACAGATGTGAGCCGGTTACAAGAAGCCACAAAAGAATATGGACTCACGGATGACTTGCATTGGTTTACTTTTGCTTGTCAGGCAAGGGCCACTTACAAAGTCCACCATGACGAAATCATCCTGGGGCACGTCGTTGCTGGAGCAGGAGCTCAGCAGGCTGCGGGCATCTGGCGAAACCTCCACCGGCGTCTCAGGACAGACCACCTGGAACGGAAACACCTATTGCATCAGGAGAAAACATGTACACCCATCCTCATCAAGTGACATACTGGTAGCACTAAGTGACACGGGTCAGTGATCCGGACGTACCATGGGGTCGGTGTCCTCTACATCTGTCTGTCTGGGTGCAAATACAGCAAATGGTATATCTGTGCTGGCGTACGTGACCTGCGAATAGACCAAAGAAGTTCATGTCTCATTACAGCGACGGCGTGTGATCTACAGGGATTGTCTGTATGACTAATACTCGCCCCTTTAAGCAGCTGTCCTGGGCCCTGCTGGTCTCGTTTACTTCCGGGCAGCCGATCACAAGATGTCTAGGCACCTGACCGCTGCAGCCAATCTCTGCTCAGAGAGGTCATGTGCTTAGGCATATTAAGGTTGCTAGGAAGTAAAGGAAGAAACCCATGCACTAGAGCCGTGGCGGCTGAAAGGGGATGATTCCTTTTGGAAAAAAAAAATTCATATACTGGACAAACCCTTTAAGACCAGCACATACTCCATCTATTAAAACTGCGCTCACTCACCTGAGGGGAAGGTTTGTCCACGAAGGCCCCAACTTTGCGTGTGAATAGGATATTTGGGGAGGCGCTCCTCCCCGCGGTGCTGCTGCCGGACGGGATGTCGGCTTCCTCACTGCGTAGAAGAATTAATGTGAAATCGGGCACGTTGGGGTAGGAAGGCCAGTGGACATACAGGCCGAGGACCTACCTGCTGGAGGTGGTGCCAGGTACGTGTGATGGAGAGGTCAGAGGCGCTCTGTCGTGATCGGCTTGGGTGCCGTGTGCAGGATGGGCCGTAATATTGGGCAACCCCCCGTCCTTTCCCGGCACCATCATCTATTAAGAGAATCAACATCAGAGTTAAATACCAGGACGTTGGCGTCACATCCTCAGCTCTTACCATAGTGAACAACCGCGAACCACTCCACTGACGTATATAGAGGATGGGGACCCCTGGGAATCGGCCAAAGAGGGTTACTAGACCCCTACATCTGCACTATCTACTCATCAAGCAGGGACAGACAGAAAGTAGCCGGTGACAGAGGTGAAAAGCCACCTCTCTATATGGCCAGGGAAAAGTCACGGGGATTGTATAGGAGGAGAATGGTTATTCCACTAATTAATCACATGACCCTGGGGGGCGTTAGGATAGTAAAGCATCTCGGGTCCAGTCTACCCAGCTTACTACTTATCTTTCTGCACTTGGGCTGTTGATACATCTGTCGGCTTCCAACCGCAGCGCAAATCCAGAATCAATACAAAGTTCCCATAGAAATGTATTATCCCCCAGATTTGGATTTCGAAGAGTATTGGCCTCCATTTAATACAGTTACCCCCATCGGATTCCCATCCTCCCTATAAACCTGCGAGGCCGAGCATCCACAAGTCCTACTCCTGTGCATTACGCCCGCTCCTCCTGCGCGGAGGAGTACCTGATGAGGGAGGGCAGCACTCGCTCCAGCCGCCAAGGCCACAGGGTAGCCCAGGTCTGAGGATCCAGCTCCAAGGACAGCTGGCTGGTAAGAAAGGCGAGAGCTGTACAGCTGGAAAGCGAGAGAAGGTAAGAAACGGAAGAAAGGAAAAGCAAGATTAATAAGCAATTATCACCCTCCATTAGCTCGGATATAGGCAGCGATTGTGGGTAGGACTCTCAAATTACAGAAACAGAAGTGGGGGATGTTAGATCGGCGCGGGTCCTACACCCCAGCCCCCTACAGATCCCCCGAACATAGGACTTGTGTCCTTGTTATGGCAATGGGTCGGAGACTTAGGAGGAGTTGAACGTTGTGGCAACTTGTGCCCGTGTTGTTCATGCCTATGACACTGAACAGGGTGATCGGCCATCTTTGTCAGTGTCAAAGACTTGAATGGCGCGGCGAGACGCATGCATGACCTGCTGCAACAGATTTATCGATCGTCTGCAGGTAAATGTGAGATATGAGATGAAGGAGCAATGTGCTCGGTAATGTGCAATGGGCCCATTCATGTTAGTGACTGGTGCTGGGGCCAGATCTCCATCCCTATGGGCAGTCGTCATTACTTTTACCCCTTTTTTATTCTGATATAGCTCGACCTCGGGTTATTATTTCCCCTTTTCCTCCTGCCCGTTACTGACACACAGGCTCACACAATACACATGCCTATATGGGACTCACTTGGTGAGGGAACGTCAGTCCCACCGTCAGGACCCTGTGGGAGTCCGTGACCACAGGGGTGGCTGTCTGACACTGTGCCTTACTGAGCGTGAACACACACTATGCACAATGAGCCAGAGAGAAACAGACAGACAGAAAGAGAGAGCAGACAGGTGAGACTGGACTGCAGATATCAGGCTTCATTTTAATGATCCTGCCTTTTAACATAACATTTTTAGGTCCAAAACCCCATGGTGATTATTTTTTATATACATCTTCACTGCATTCGACACTCCATTTTTCTGATGCAGAGCTCCTAATCTCCTGCATATATTTAGTTTTAATAAACATTTTGGCTGCTGCAGCCACCAATAGAGGGAGCTCCCTGTACATTGTGCAATATATAAAACATTATGCAGTAAGCTGCCCCTAGTGGTGCCTGCTGGAAGTCAGCATGTCATCCTTAAAGGGGTTGTCCACGACTTATATACTGATGACCTATCCTACCCAATCCTTACGATAGGTTGTTAATATCAGATTGGTGGGGGGCCGACACCAGGCACCCCCCCCCCCTCACTGATCAGCTGTGCTGTGTACAGAGTACAGCTTCGCGCACTGTGTAGTGGCCGTCTTCGGTACTGCAGCTCATCTCCTATTAAAGTGAATGTGATCTGAGCGGCAGTACCGAGAACGGCCACAACACAATGTATGGAGCTCATCCACCGAGGACCCTGTTAACAGTTTATCGGTGGAGATGCCGAGTGTCAGACCCCCACTGGTCTACTATTGACGAACAATCATCAAAGTCCTGGACATCTCCTTTAAATCTATGTCCATACAGGGGATTTAGAGCTCTGTATCAGGAAAACTGAGCTCCGACTACAACCAAGATATATTAAGAAATTAGTTTAGAACAGAATTTTGAACCTATTTAGATAAATCATGCTGAAAGTTGGACATTCACTTCTCCACGTTGGCTTAAAACACCTCCCTGTATAAATATACATATTAACAAGACACCATTTATCACAGTGAAATTAAGTCTTCTCCTTTGTTTTGTGGGTGATGCAATGGTATAATGAGCACCTGGCCGTGGTGCGGAGCAACGTGTGCTTACCTGTGATGGGGGGGAGGTAGAGAAGGACGTGGCACAGACATCCTGGGAATCCTCCACATGTGGGTATACAGCTCCTGGCTCCTCCGTTGCCCTGTAAGGAAATATTAAAACAAAACCCATGCAAAAGAATGATCACAGAGCAGTATACAGTGCTTCACCTATCAACAAGACGTGTGCGAAGACAGCGATGCCTCAAACATGGGGGCAGATACGGAAGGGTAGAAGATATGGAGGACCTAGACGAAGATCATTGAATGGATCTGCAGCTTCGGTAGGGGGTTGACCAGTCTTAGCCATTTATGATGAGATATACTTCATATGACTGATCGGTGCAGGCTCCTGAAGTCATCGGTCCTGTATACCCAGTCACATGCTTGTCAGCTGGAGCATGAAGAGGTGGCCGCGGATGGGCAGAGCTCCCCTCATTCACTTCTATGGAAGTCTTAGGAACAGGCATGTTTTCTAACTCTCATAGAAGTGAATGGAGAGAACAGTGCAGATATCAGTCATTCAATATTGCAGCTGCAGCCATCTCACTAGAATGAAGGACCTGGGAGTGTGAATACTATCTTGGGTTTAGTGTACCAGCTTTCTCCTGAGAGCATCTGATCACATTTTTTGCCTATATAAAAGAGTATAATATATTATATATAAACTGGATCTGATGCCCGTAGGCGTAAGCTGGTAAACTAATCCCAAGCCAAGCTTTTGTGACAGGTTCCCAAAATACATAGAACCCCTGATGAAGCCTTGATACAAGTATATTAACAGAGCAGACCTCACAATCAGGGACAAACCTTCCATTTATTTATGCAGGGCAAAGATAAAAGTCAATCTAGTAACAGAGATCCCGATTTTAAAGAGACACGCACATATTTCCATCCGAATAAAAATGACTGGCATTTGAATGTTTCAGTAGAGACAAATTGAAGGCTCTATCAGGAAAGTTAGTATGAAAGTTCAGGAAAGTTAGTATGAAAGTTCAGGAAAGTTAGCGTGAATCACAACACATGTCCTAATGGTTATCGCGTGTTCACAAGATGTGTGTCATCTGCAGAGACTGAGCTGATGTCCTGTGTGGCTATGGACGGTGTGTGCATGCTGCCTGTGTCCTCACCTGTAGTTGCAGGGATGCATGTGTGAGGTGCTGGGGAAAGGTCGGTCAACAAAATGATCAATAATAATCCCCATGATGGGCTGGGTCCTTTCATACTGCCTGCAATGCAACAAACACATTGATGTTATTGAGCTGCTGGGCCTAGGTGTCCTAGAGGATGTGTTCATTGGGGTATTGGTATAGTAATCAGAATAATGAAAGTGTGATCGAGGTGTATGACAGTGCACTGAGCTGGTTTATAAGTGTATCTGTGAATAATGCCTCTGGATAACTCCACACCTTTGGTGCTCAGGCTTACCGAGTGGACATGAAGGCCAGATTGGTTCTGTAAGCACAAGTCAAAGTGAGCGTCCCTATGGGCGTCCCCACCGTGCCGACACGTACTGCCTGAAACCCTGCAAAAGGCACACAGAAATGAGGAATGATCGCGCTTATGATTACATACCTTGGATGATCATAGAAAACAGCTAAATCACAACTAGACAGAAAAGGGGCTTAGCTATCCAAATAAGCAGCCAGCCCCCTTTACATACAGCTCCAGTCACATGCCATTATAGGAAACGCTGTCTAGTGCTGGACAGAAACCGGACGAGGATCTGCTGAGACCCAAGTGAGCGGATGATGAAGAATTTCATCCAATTAAATGTTGTTTAATCGTCAGGTGATTGGCAGCTTATTTATATTGCCCGATAATCAGGAAACGAGCGTTTTAAAAAACGATAATCGGCCGGTGTAAATGCACACAAAAGGTACGTTGCATAACTTGCTCATTTAACTTCATCATTTTTTTGCAGTAAAATAGAGAGTAGCTCAAAATTTCACCATCCTGCGGCAAAAGTTTCCTGGATATGGTCTGAAGCATTGTAGGAAAAAGGATTAAATATTTTTTGGATACACCTGAGAATGTCACGATTTTAAGATGTTAGAATAAAGCTTACTATTTTATTTTGGAAAATAGCTGGAGCATCACTTTCTGCAGCCAAAGTTTTGGCACAAGATATGAGCACAAAGTAAGCCAACCAAGGGGTGGTATAAGGAGGTGAGAAGTGCCAGTGTGATAAATTTGGCGTCTGGTCTAATTTGGGACAATAACAATGAATCTGCCCCCAAGTGACTATTTTGTATTTATTAATCCTTTAAAACAAGTGACCCAGCTTCACTGTGAATGAAACGGGCAATCATACAAAGAGGGAATGATTGACCAGATCTGCTCGAAAGTCGGCACTTGCCACAGCTACACAGCAGCGGATAGATTACCTTCTTTAAGTCCTAAGAGCTGAACGTCTCCAAAATAAATCCTAAAAGGATTAAAAGAAAAATATGTTAAACACTTGAAATATAAGAAAAACTACACAGTGCCATTGGGTGGATAGACGGGGAGGTCCAGATGGATGTCGCTGCTAGCTAAATTTGCAGCTGAGAAGTGGTCTGGAAATGCATTAGGGGCGTGATACATTGATCACATGGACACACCCCCAATGCACTTCCAGGCTAATTTGCATGTGGCTTCAAATCTTGATTTTATAGCTCTGACACAACGGATCATTACTAGACAGGTATCCTTTTTATTGTTGTACTAGGACCTATACAAACTATACCAACTAGTTTCCAATGGTAAAATCATACTAACAAGTTACCTCTAAGAAGAATATATTATCAAGCATTCAAAAAAAAGTCTAATAATCTAAAAAGTGTAATAGATGTGAGGTACAGACCTGTAGAGAATGACATATTCATGTCCTTGCTTCCTGGACAGCCTGTAAGCGGGGGTCACCCGAGTGACTGCAAGTAATGACTTCAGTAGTAATGACAGCCGATTATATACAGTATAGGAGACTTTGATGTCCCGGTCACACCTACAACCAAGATAGAAAAAAGAAATATATATTTTGCAAATTAAAGCAAGACAGATCACAGAAAAACAAGGTTACTGCTAGTGCTTGGTCTATGTACCCGATGAGAACGTTCTACTTCAATGATTTTATCTGTGCACATCTGCTTCACCGCGATACTGCAATCAATCACCTCCCCCTATAGATGCAAATAAACCCTACATACAGTGAGGATATGACACATGATATTGTCTCACTGAGCCATCTGCTGAGGACTAGTCATATCTAATAATACTGCACATCGTCACAGGAATAGGAGCAATTTTATTTTTCCCATGCACAAACACTGAGCTAAATGATAAAGATCTGGTTCTGGTATATAAAATAAAATAAAAAAAATAAGTGGAGCAAATTCTTTAGTAGAGGAATACATTTTCTCACTTCTCAAGAACAGGAAAAATTAAAAAGGTTTACACTAACTTTTCGTTCATTTCCAGACACCAAACTTCCAGCTCCATGGAGTCTCCCTGCAAAATAAAAGTCAGATGTGAGCGCGGAAAGGGGACAGGCCTGAACCCCTGCACTGCTGGGAGGGTTTGCATCCAGTCTGGACTATCATGTCCCCTAGACAGCGAGGACTTCAGGCCGGTACATTACAACAAACCCTCAGCAGGACGGAGGATTAGTACAGATGACGGGTTCTGGCTTTACTGGATGCACAGTAGCAAGCGCTCGGTTATGAGGTTTCTTGTGAGCTAAACTTTCAAGGGTATTCCTGTAAGAAGGTGGTATCAACTGTCCACAGGACAGGTGATAGGTTCCAGATCACCGATGGTCCGATCTCCACAGATTGCGGCCTGTATGAATGGAGCAGAGGTTGAGGGTCCGCAGTGACACTCAGGTCATTCTCTATATGTTTGACCTCCGTTCCATTCAAGCAGAGGACAGAAGCTCAGGGGGGCTCAGCGGTTAACTCCCCACTTATCTAGAAGTTATCACCTATACTATGGATGGGTTCTCACCCCTTTATGTAACAGTGGAGAGAAGAATAAGAGTAGGGGCAATTTTTTTTTCTTTGCTCCCCCAAACTTCTTGTTAGTATAAACCTGTCAGATGAGACATTTGGAGGTATAATTACAGGGATTTTCTTATCTCAGAAACAAATACCTGTAAATATCAAACACCTGATCTGGCACTTATTTTGGGGGCAGGATTTTCCCATCTGATAAGACATGTAGTGGTGGTCCCGTAAGTGGGATCTGAACCTCTATGACATATACTGAATATGTGCCATCAGACAGTAAAAACAATTAAAAGGCTAAAAGAGAATGTTCAGTTTTATTAATTTTCGCTTGGATGAAGCCGTCCCTTGTGCCTCATACACATTAGTCTCCTACCTCGGAGGTCTTCAGGGAGATCTCCACACACATGGAGCGCCCCACGGCTGGCAGCTGGCCTGAAAGCGCTTTCTTGGCTTCTTGCGTCACCTCGGGGATGTCTTTTATCGCCAAATTAAACTGCAAAAATCAGGACAGTTAATGCACATTCACGTATAAAATATGTATGTGACGAGACGCCGCAGTAAAAAAAAAAAAAAAAAAAAAAGCACTTACCCAGTCTGAACCTGTCGGAGAGGAAGACGAACGAGTGCAAATCTTATCTCCAAGCCGGGCTTGTACGATGACCTGCACTGCCTGTGAATGAAGACATTGCTAATGAACGCTGCAGCAAGAAAAGTGAAGATGACATTTCCCACTATATGTTACACAGCGAACAGAACCTTTCACTTTTATTAACATTTCCATCTACGATCAGATCCAAAGAGATCTGGAAAACAGAGGAGATTGTATAGATTTGAGGATCTGTATGATTGTGGTGCACATGGGGATCTGTGAGAGACCAGGAAAATCTATTTCAACACCTTTAACCCCTTTAACCCTTCATCATTGTATTTGTACGACTATCAGCCTGTGGTTAAGCTTCAAACGAGATCATTAATTTCCCTATATATTGATGTATTGCACTATGGCATAGCAGGTTCAAGTTCCCTGGGAAGACTACAAACTAAAAGGTACAAAATAGTCACAAATTAAAAAAAAAAAAAACAACACATAAAAGTTTGATCCACCCACTTTCTCCCAAATGCAAAAATGGATTAAAAAAAACAAACACATGTAATATTACCACGTCCATAAAAGTTTGATCTCTAAAAACATCAAATTAATTAACCAACACTGTGAAGGACGTAAAGTAAAAAAAAAACAAAAAAAAAAGGGCAGTCTCCCAAGGCTGTCACTCACCCGACGATCAACCCAAATGCTTGTCAGGTGAAATTATTAAGTTTGTTTAAAGACCAACGATCTCAGCAGCACATCACTCTGTGTAAACAGCATGTGCTGCCGAGGACTATGGTATGTTATGTGCACACAACAATCGTATGTATGTATGTATGTGCATTTAATGGCCACGATCGTTTAGTGTAAATGCAAGGTTACATCACCCATCGTCGGCTTATTCTGCAACAAAAATTTGGGACAATGTTAAGCCGTCCTATTTGAAGCCATATTTCAAGACTATACCAACCAAAAAAAAAAAGTGTCAAACACTAAACAAAGGTAGGGCAAGGAACGTCAGGTTTTGGGGGTTTTTATCCCAAAATTCTGGGCCATTCATCAGCGTAAAGCTCCCCTGTTTTGTTTCGTTTTCTACCTTTAATGCAAAGAATTTGACAAACTTGTCCAAGTCCTTCCGGTCCTGAGGGCTGAGGTCGGAATCCATTGTGTCTGGAGACCTGTAGAAACGAGAATAAATGATTAATAGTGTGTGAGGAAGAAAAGCAGAAGACGACGAGAGATGTCGGGTCTGACCGGTGCCGCGCGGCATCATGGCTCCGTCACTTCATGCAAGATTAATCATTTCACAGAATCTAACACCAAAAATTCCAATTTTCTGGTTGATGAGAAAGGAAAACAAGCAAAGTCCTCATGGGGTAAAGATTTTCTCACAAGCAGTATTTTATCACCTATCCACAGGGCACAAGAGAAAAGTCTGGGGGCCCCAGAAATCACTACAATGGGGGCCGCAAGCCCTTTTTTTTTTTTCCTGTCAGACCAAAGACAACAAAAGTGATATCAGGTCTTGCAGTAATAATAACTGGGGGATTTGGGGAAAAAATGGTCACTTTGGAAAAACCTTGAGGCCACAATCCCATCTGCAACAACTCTGCATTTTTTCTGCAGGTGCCGACACCTGCATTTTTCCCTTTTTGATGCATATTTTAGTGCAGAAACGCTGGGATTCTTCTCTTTAAGAAGCAATTGTGTTTATTACATGCATTTTGTTTCCAGGTTCCTCATAGAAGCATCTTTAAACGCAGTTCACAGCAGCAAAGAGATTTCACTAAATCACGTCCACTTTGCGCGAAGCAATTTTTTTTTTTTTTTTGCACAAAAAAAAAGAAATGCAATGGAAAAAAAAACCGCAGCATTTACACTACATGGGAACATGGCCTTAATGTCCTAAGCACACTTTTTTCTCATCCTTCACACAGATGACCATAGGGTCAATGGTGCTACCATTAGCAGGTAGATGTTAAACATAAAGATTGTTAACTCCTCCACCCAGCCATACCCTTCCTGCAGGCATGAAGCTAATCAGTCTTAGCTCAGCGTCTGTAGGAGGCAGACCGCCCTGCTTAGCCGGCCCAACTAGGATTTTATTACCTTTCTTTCCCTTTAGGGCTGACATGATCTCCCCAATATCCCACTCAGAGGAGGCCGAACCAAACTGCCCTAAATTAGGAAGACAGAGAGGTCCAGCAGAGCACAACCCCCTGCAACCCATCATCTATAGAGGCACCCATCAAGGAGACATCCAAGAACAGAAGGCACTGCAAGGAGCAAAAGCCGGAAGTCACTGCATCTCTACCCATTTCCAGGGAAAGCACTGGCAAACCTACCACCCTGGTAGAAAGTAACCACAGGGCGCCCATATCTGCTCCACGTGATGAAAAACTGGTAAAAAAAAAAAGGGATTCCTGATGTTCTTATCAGGATGAAGGATTGAGAGGCTAGGCAGAGCAGACTTGGGGGCAGGGGGTGTCTGTAGTCACTAATTAAAGCTAAGTGGCGCCTAAGGGTCACTTTTCATGATCCGCACTAACTAGAGCATTACACGGAGGGACTAATAACAAGACTACAGCTCAAAGGCAGACGCTTTCCTTCTGAGGGGGGATTTACGATGCCATGCTCAGCTTTTTGAAGCCATCTGTGCCATCCTCAGCAGTTTCTTGCAGTGTACCCCTGGGGAGCAGCAGAATCTGAATATTCAGTTATATAAGCTCAAAGTCATCTCCCGGAAGGCACCTGACAAATTAATGAATGCTTATGAATCCCCTGTACTTGCAGCACTTAAAACTTCACCTATATCCGGAGGCCGTACAGGCTGCACCCACAGACGATCAGCTCTGCACCAAATTGTACTATTTTAAAAGAATTTCTTTCTGCATCTAAAGCAGATTCAGCTCCAAAATCTGCATCAAGAACCACTTCAGATACTCTTTAATGATCTCAATGGGAAAAAGTCCCCAAAAGGTGCAGTTTTCATCTCCCCAATTTTTTTTTTTTTCAAGCATCTCCCATTTAAAAATAGGAAGCTAATTTAAAGATTATTCAGAGGTTTTTGTGCAGAAATCAGCTCCAAAATCCTCATAAAAAACCCTCTGTATGAACATCCCCAGATCAATGATGAGCAGCAGTATGGACTCTGTATTGGTAGCCGTAGTATATGTCATATTTGGAAATTTTGCTCCTTAGGCCACGGCCCCATTATCAGTATTCGGTCAGTATTTTCTCTCAGGAGTGGGAGCCAAAACCAGGAGTGGGTGATAAATGCAGAATTGGTGACTTGTTTCTATTATACCTTTTCTCTGTTTCTCACCTGGTTTTGGCTCCCACTCCTGAGAAAAAATACTGACCGAATACTGATAGTGGAGCCGTGGCCTAAGACTATTACTGGTACATGTTTTATCGTTGAAAAACGATGCAGGAGAAAATCGGAAGTGTGAATAAAGCCTAAACCCTCATTACAATGGCCCCCTGACCAGTGCAATTTGCAGTTATCACCAAGCGATACATCTGGTTAGTTCTCCTATTTCCCGTGAAAACATTATCTGGGACTTGTCTATCCCAATATCAGACCAGTTGGTGTGTACCTCCCAGCAGCGCTACCAATGAGCTGTTCAGAGGGTGGAGGTGCTCCAGCATGGGCTATGCCCTTCATGGTAATTAGAAGCCACTCGGTACATTTTGTAGCATCAGTCTTGATACTTGGTTGTTGTCTGCAACACCAAACAACTATTACTAAAAGACAAGGGAAGGACCCCAAAGATGTATTGATAAAGGTCTATCCAGGACTGGGTAAAAAACTTCTGCTAATGGACCATCCATATAGACAGCTGCTGCTCCGAGGGAGGAAAGACCCCTGTGGTGTGCATTTGAGTAATTTTGATACTGGAACCTCATGTACAGAAGGAATTGCCTGGAAGATCTGTGGCTGACGGTAATTCAAGAAGGCTGCGGTGGTCCAAAATGACCATGAAAAATGGGGCAGGGATGTGGCCATCCAGGAGAATCACGACGATCGGGCAGAGCCATGGCCATCCAGGAGGAGCACGACGATCGGGCAGGGCCATGGCCATCCAGGAGGAGCATGACGATCGGGCAGGGCCATGGCCATCCAGGAGGAGCATGACGATCGGGCAGGGCCATGGCCATCCAGCAGGACCATGTTGAACTTTTGATGTCACCCAATATGTGATTGCTTTGCAACAGATCACAGCAGATCTTAAAAGTGTAATCCAGTGTCTCTCACTTCTACTTTAGGAGGTGAGCTGTACCAGCGACCTGGCATCTGCTCATGCTTGCGGAAGTGATCAGCACTGTATTATCCCTTCAAAGGAATATTCCCCAAAAAACATGTTATTCCCATCCATCATATACAGTGGTGGCCAAAAGTATTGGCACCCCTGTAATTCTGTCTGATAACTCAGTTTCTTCCTGAAAATGATTGCAATCACAAATTCTTTGGTCTTATTCTCTTCATTTAATTTGCTTGCAAGGAAAAAAAACACAAAAGAGAATGAAGCAAAAATCAAATCATTGATCATTTCACACAAAACTCCAAAAATGGGCCGGACAAAAGTATTGGCACCCTCAGCCTAATACTTGGTTGCACAACCTTTAGCCAAAATAACTGCGAACAACCGCTTCCGGTAACCATCAATGAGTTTCTTACAATGCTCTGCTGGAATTGCAGACCATTCTTCTTTGGCAAACTGCTCCAGGTCCCTGATATTTGAAGGGGGCCTTCTCCAAACTGCCATTTTGAGATCTCTCCACAGGTGTTCTATGGGATTCAGGTCTGGACTCATTGCTGGCCACCTTAGAAGTCTCCAGTGCTTTCTCTCAAACCATTTTATAGTGCTTTTGGAAGTGTGCTTTGGGTCATTGTCCTGCTGGAAGACCCATGACCTCTGAGGGAGACCCAGCTTTCTCACACTGGGCCCTACATTATGCTGCAAAATTTGTTGGTAGTCTTCAGACTTCATAAAGCCATGCACACGGTCAAGCAGTCCAGTGCCAGAGGCAGCAAAGCAACCCCAAAACATCAGGGAACCTCCGCCATGTTTGACTGTAGGGACCGTGTTCTTTTCTTTGAATGCCTCTTTTTTTTCCCTGTACACTCTATGTTGATGCTTTTTCCCAAAAAGCTCGACTTTTGTCTCATCTGACCAGAGAACATTCTTACAAAACGTTTTAGGCTTTCTCGGGTAAGCTTTGGCAAACTCCAGCCTGGCTTTTTTATGTCTCGGGGTAAGAAGTGGGGTCTTCCTGGGTATCCTACCATACAGTCCCTTTTCATTCAGACGCCGACGGATAGTACGGGTTGACACTGTTGTACCCTCGGACTGCAGGGCAGCTTGAACTTGTTTGGATGTTAGTCGAGGTTCTTTATCCACCATCCGCACAATCTTGCGTTGAAATCTCTCGTCAATTTTTCTTTTCCGTCCACATCTAGGAAGGTTAGCCACAGTGCCATGGGCTTTACACTTCTTGATGACACTGCGCACGGAAGACACAGGAACATTCAGGTCTTTGGAGATGGACTTGTAGCCTTGAGATTGCTCATGCTTCCTCACAATTTGGTTTCTCAAGTCCTCAGACAGTTCTTTGGTCTTCTTTCTTTTCTCCATGCTCAATGTGGTCACACAAGGACACAGGGCAGAGGTTGAGTCAACTTTAATCCATGTTAACTGGCTGCAAGTGTGATTTAGTTATTGCCAACACCTGTTAGGTGCCACAGGTAAGTTACAGGTGCTGTTAATTACACTATTTAGAGAAGCATCACATGATTTTTCAAACAGTGCCAATACTTTTGTCCACCCCCTTTTTTTAGGTTTGGTGTGGAATTATATCCAATTTGGCTTTAGGGCAATTCTTTTTGTGTTTTTTTTTATTGAAGACAAATTAAATGAAGAGAATAATACCAAAGAATTTGTGATTGCAATCATTTTCAGGAAGAAACTGAGTATTATCTGACAGAATTGCAGGGGTGCCAATACTTTTGGCCACCACTGTAGGGGATAACTTACTGATTGCTGTTGATCTCATCAATCAGACCCCCGGCGATCCTGAGCTCTGCAGCATAGTCTTGAATGCTGTGTAGGTGCCCATGCTCGACCTCTGCTCCATTCATTGTCTATGGGATTATCGATGTAAATACTTTTATGCCCAAAAATGACAAAAGTATTCTAGGAGTGAAACCTTTATTGACTAACCAGAAGAATTATGTTTGCAGCTTTCAGAGCACAGAAGCTCCTTCTTCAGGCAGGTTTACAAAATCTATGGGAGTGTTGTAAGGCGAGTGCAGCGCTTGCTCCGCTATTCCCTGCAGTCTCATAGACGATGATTATAATAATAATCTTTTTATTTATATAGCGCCAACATATTCCGCAGCGCTTTACAATTCAGACAATTTACAGGCAGACATTATGGGCTCTGTCCCCATTTGGGGCTCACAATCTAGATTCCCTATCAGTCTTTGGAGTGTGGGAGGAAACCGGAGAACCAAGAGGAAACCCACGCAAACACGGGGAGAACATACAAACTCCTTGCAGATGTAGTCCTTGGTGGGATTTGAACCCAGGACCCCAGCGCTGCAAGGCTGCAATGCTAACCACTGAGCCACCATACAGTGCTAACCACTGATCCACCGTGCTGCATTCAGGACTCTGAGCGCAGGATCGCTACGGGTCCCAGTGATCGGCCTCCAGCAAGTAGCAAATTATTCTTTTTTTTTTAAGCAATAACCTTTCAAAATAATCAGCACTGACTTACGAGGCTGAACAGTATAAGACGAAAATAAGGGAGGGATGCATGAATAAAAGTGGTTGCTCAAAATAAAAAAAAAGGCTTCTTTCATCCACAAATAGCGCCACCCCTGCCTACAGGTTGTGTCTGGTGTTACAGCTCAACCCTTTTCAGTTCACCAGAGCTGAGCTGTGATACCAGACCCGACCTACAGCCACGGGTGGCGCAGTTCTTGAAAGAAAGCGGCCATTCAACCCTGCTCCCCCCAGAAACATCACCAAGTCCCCGTGTCGGGCTGATTCACACAGTCGGACCGTCTCTAGTCCGTTTTGTCTCGGTCTGACGGCGGATCACAGCAGATATTATATATTACATTATGGAAAAATCTGAGTGAGGCCGTAATAACGATGAGGAAACCTGATCACAAGGTGGAGGATCCCTCTAATATAATCACTATGACATACACACACACATATATATATATATATATATATATATATATATATATATATATATATGACACTTTGTAGCTTTCCCCTTTAATGGTCATTTATGGTCAGCTCACCCCCTGCTCACCTCCGGCTGACGCTTCTTCTATGAGGACAGCTCCAGCCCCTTCTGTCCCCGGTCCCGGCTCTCCTTCTCCCCTTCCCTCACGTCCCCGGTCCGACGCTCGGAGCCGCCATTACTGTTTGTGTTTTGCTCTGTCTGCGCGGAGAGCTCATCTGCGATTTCTCAGCCGCACATTCCACACACAGAAAAACCCACCCCCTACAACCCAATTCCCCCTCACCCCGGCAGCACCATCTTACGACAGCCTAATTTTCACCAGGAATGAAGATATTTTTTTTTTTCTGGCTGCGTCATGTTCTGGGGATGTGGAATCTGCAGCCGCCAACAACAAGACTGACTGCACAGTCTGCACTGAGCGCTGAGGTACGGAAAGCACGAAATTCGGTAAATGCCTGATTCTCTGGGGACCCGGGGCTCCTGCTTCACCGGAGGCGGCTGCTCTGCTCAGCTACATAGCTTCTGTGGGGAATTTATATAAAACTAGAGACCTGGGAAGGAATAATGCACAGCAACCAATCACAATCCAGCTTCTATTTTTCAGAGGCTTTATGGAGAATGAAAGCTGCAACCTAATTGGTTGCTAATGGCAACAGCACAATCTTTCTTTTGCGCTTCCCTCTGCGGCTAATTTTCATTTTTTCCTCCTCTTCTTCCAGGAGTCGTAACTTTTTAATATTTCCATCAACATTGGGGCTTGTTTTTACGGCAGGAGTTGCAGTTGTGAATGATACAATTCACTTTACTATCTAATGTAGTGATAGCCGGGAAAACGTGATTCCACGGAGCTTAGTGCCACTGATGACGTTGCGTCCTGGCATATCTGCTCAGGAGTGTGCGGGACACCTGCAGGGCTTTGGCCGAGGTCGTGGGGATGCAACGTCATCAGCATCGGTAACCTCTCTATGCAGAAGTGATGGACTTCGATGATGTCGCGTCCCACGTACCTGCACAAATGTCACGTGACCATTTATTAAGATACCTGCGGATGAGGTGTGCAACCTGGCAGACATTGATAGAAGTGGAGTACCATGGAGGGGGGATTGCTGAATTCTCTGGGGCTGCAAAATTTTGCCCCGTCACCCACCGCCACTTCTTCTAGGAGGGGTGCAGTAAAGATACGACAAACAGCTGACGATCTTGATGAGCTTTAACATTCAGGTCAGTGCCACAGGTTCCTATGCAGAGCGCAGGTGAGTTTGTCATCGGCTGTTGCGCTGTGCATAGGTAGCGACCTAGATAACAATTTTCGCATCCTATGTAACTGTCTATGCAGAGCACAACAACTGATGACAAACTCACCCTTGATTGCTGCGCTCTGCATAGGCAGCGACTCAGATGACAAAGGTTATCCTGTGCTTCCCCTGTGTCTCCTCCTATTTGTCATTTTTTGAGAGAAGAGAAAAATAGCTGCCCCAAATGTAAAAAAAAAAAAGTGTCCCCTGTGCAAAAAAAAAATGCAAACAAAAACGAACTTTAGGTTTTTACATAATTTTTCTAATCCTATCTAGGCTGAGGAGTAATGGTTAAGGTTAGGGATCGTGCTATTGTTAGGGTTGGGTTTAGGGCTAGGATAATAAAATATTTAAAAATAATAGAAAGTGTATTTAACAACGTATAACTTTTTAAGTTTTATATCTAATGGTCCACGGGTGAGAAGTGCGAAAAATTGGTTTTCCTCTGGTGCTAGCAACCCACGCCTGCGCTGCTGAAAAACGCTTAGAAAGGGTATTCTGGTAAGAAGAACAGGTAATAAGTATTAGATTGGTGGGGGGGGCCATCCACTGAGACCACCACTGATGAATGGAGTGAAAGTTGATCATGACCATTGTTGCTTCATTCATTCTCTGTGGGACCCTGGTGGTAGATATATTTTTTTACCTAAATTTGAGTTGAGCAAAGACATTTGTGCTTCACTGTCCAGACCGGGCCTCCTTGGCATCCAGACTAGGGCAGACGTAACTTCTGTGACCAGCGACGTCATAACATCATGGGGCCAAGTAAGCACAAGAGGTACCCAGGATGGCGGATGCAGGGCAGTCCAGCCCAGGGCTGTAGAGTTGGTAAGCCAAACTTCCGACTCCTCAATTTCCTTGACACCAACTCTGACTCCACGACTCCGACTCCCTCATACACGGCTCATGTTTTAAGTGATAAATTTACTGTAGCACAGATTCATCTCAGCTAAAAGTCTAGACCCTGAGATCAGGAATAGGACAGACATTTTTATAGGACATTTCATAACTTTCCCAAATTCTTATGAAAAAAATATTCCCCACAAACTGCATTGAACTACTGTACCCAATTTATTATTTATTTTAGGAGTTTAGGTTTTATACCGACTCCGATTCTGACTCCACCAAAATGGACTCCTACTCCACAGCCCTGGTCCAGCCACATATGGAGGACCACACTGGACACCGGACCAGTGAAATGCAAATCTTTTTGCTCAACTCCAATTTAAAAGGAATCTATCACCTACAAAAAACACTATTTACCTGCATACATAGTGATAATCTGCCGGTTAATAGCATTTATATCATGCCTGCCTTACTGGAGGAGCAGCTACAGGGAGAAAATGAAGTTTTATTCTCTCTGCAGCCACTGACTTCCAGATATTGGAGCGTTGCTGTCAGTCAATGTGCTGAGGAGATCACATTGTATAGTGATTGGCGACTGTAACCGCTCTGCCCCGATGACTGGAAGCGAGCGGCTGCAGGGAGGATAGAACTTTTGCATTTCTCCTTGCAGCTTAAACTTATACAAAGGCATCAGGTGCAAATACCAGAAATGACTGGACAGTAAATGGACCCCATATTTCCTAATAGCTTCTCGTAGAGCACCCCCCATCTCTCTCAATCCTCCGGCAATGAAATTCCTTACCTCCCACCCCTGGGACCTGCACCTATCGCTTTCCATTCACTTTTATGGCAGTTGCGAAATTAGCTGAGGAAGGGCGCTGGACATTTTATAGATCTTCTCTACAAATCTTGCATAAAACACCACCACTATCCTCAGCAAGGCCCCATTTTTGGAATTGGCTCCAGTCCTTGCTTTAAAGGTGGCAAAGAGCCCCACTAACCCATGTGAACTTATGGTAGCCCTGTCCTGGGAGGCGTATAGGGGCTATTATTGTTCCATTTCATGTTATGGAAGTAATATCTCCTACATGCAGCCCAGGGACAGAGCGCGGGGCCTGACCGGTGTGATGTGGTTATTATATGGTATTTCGCCTGGCAAAATGGTGGCGATATATCGGCCATGGAAATAGTAGACCGTCATTGGATTTCCACCCCTGTCAGTGATCGGATATGTTTCTCTCTCTAAATCTCGCCTTAATTTATATGTCAATAACAGGCGCTGAGGGAAAAAAGACATAAAAGCGTCTGCTGCATTCGACCCACGATCACAAAGATCGATCACATTTAATATATCAAGTCTGAGGCGTCTGTGGACACTAAGAGCAGAAGGGAAGGGTCTCTGACCGTATCCTATGGCTGGCAGCATTATCACAGGGGAATCGCTGGGTGCGACAAGGACGGCGCAGCGACGTTGTTCACGCGGCATCAAGTCACATGACGAAAAATTGTTGTGCATTTTGTCTTAAAATTTATCCAACTTTTCGGCAGCATGGTGCAAGCGATTGGGGTCACAAGGTGATCCCCAAGATACTGTGAGAAGCAAGTCAGAAAAATCCAAGTGGTTCCAACTGTTTGCGATTTGCTTGTCATGGGTCCTTTCGGGTCACAATATGACCCCATTCACTTTCCAAGTGCGATGAAATTGCGAAATTCCCATTTTTACAACATTCATTGGGTGGTAAATATTTTTGGGGTGAGAAAATATTCAGAAAAGAAAATTGTGTCGCCATTTTCTGAGATTAGTAAGGTTTATTGATACAGATTTTGGGGTACATAGGACATTTGTATCGTAATTTTGTTTGGCGATGAATAAATAGAATTTTTTTAACTTATGTTTTCAATCATTTTAGATTTTGATGTTTTTTTTGGACGCGACGATGCTAGATATGATTTTTTTTTTCCTTTCGTTATTGTTGAAGTGAGAGATGATTAAAACCGTTTATATTTTTTAAAACATTTTTCTTTAATTTTTACTTTATTTTAGTCCTTCTAGTGGAAACCTGCGATTTAACAACCTTTACTATATACTGCAGCATACAGGGAAATCGCGGTTCTCATATGGAGCCCAGCCTGTGGCTCTACTTCATGGGAGGACCAAGATGGCAGCTACGCCATGGTAACCCATCGGTTCTTTATAATCGTGCCAATGGTGTTATTTAATATTTAATTGGTTGATCCGCAGTGATCGGAGGGCACTCCTGTTGCTGCAGTGATAGGTGGATGTCAGCTGTGTAACGCAGCCAGTACCTGCCTGGTATGAAGCTGGATTCTAACTTTGCTTTGCCGGCATTGTTGCGTTACGTCTCGACCACGTTCATCATTAGATGTAAATCGCAGGTGAATGCTTTCTTATGACCGTCGTCTTTCTCTTCTTCTTTCAGGTAGCCTCCCTATGTCGTAGCCCAGGATACCCGTGACATCTGATGGTCTTTGTAGCTTGGCTATGGCTATTCCTATAACTGTCCTGGATTGTGACCTCCTGCTTTACGGCCGCGGACACCGCACCTTGGACCGATTTCGCCTGGATGACGTTTCCAATGAGTACTTGGTTACTACATATGGCTTCCCCCGGCCATTCATCGACTACCTGGTTGAACTTTTGGGTGCCAGCCTATCCCGGCCGACTCAGCGATCCCGTGCCATCAGCCCTGAGACTCAGATCATGGCGGCTCTAGGATTTTACACCTCCGGTTCATTCCAGACCCGCATGGGAGACACGATTGGGATCAGCCAGGCTTCCATGAGTCGATGTGTGACCAATGTCACCGACGCCCTGGTGGAGAGAGCCTCGCAGTTCATCTGTTTTCCCCAGGAGGAAGTGTCGGTGCAGAAGCTGAAGGATGACTTCTACGGCCTGGCGGGGGTCCCGGGTGTGCTGGGAGTGGTGGACTGCATGCATGTGACCATTAAAGCCCCCAATGCTGAGGACTTGTCATATATAAACAGGAAGGGCTTGCACTCTTTAAATTGCCTTCTGGTATGTGACACTCAGGGGGTCCTTCTCTGGGCCGAAACCCACCGACCCGGCAGCGCCCAGGATGATCTGGTTCTCCACCAGTCCAACCTTTCCTGTCTGTTTGAGACGAAAATGCACAAAGAAGGTTGGATGCTGGGTATGTTCCCATCACGTGTCTGCAGCTATACGT
The DNA here is from genome assembly GCF_046119375.1 of Phyllobates terribilis. Classification (NCBI taxonomy): domain Eukaryota; kingdom Metazoa; phylum Chordata; class Amphibia; order Anura; family Dendrobatidae; genus Phyllobates; species Phyllobates terribilis. The sequence goes on along the minus strand of NW_027362773.1, from coordinate 160,275,817 downwards.
TATATACCCCAGGACTAATAGCTCCTACTTATGCCACAGTGTAGTCACACAGCTGCCTATAGGATCCCATGTTATCCCCTTTGCTCTCCCTCATACAACTGTATGTCATAGGGTGCAGAGCTGCATAACCCAGCCGACATCTGCCTGTAACAGCAGCGACCCAGCTCTGATCGCTGCTGTTTAATCCCTAAATGTCACAATAGCTGGTGCACACAGAGCAATTACTGGTGCCGGTGGGTTACAATAGCCGCTGAGAGCTAGCTGGTGCCCCCATAGCTGCTCTATTGGCCCCTCTATGATGCCCAGCCTGCCTGGATTACATAGGAAAACGTTAATTTAACTACAGTTGTGCTCAAAAGTTTACATACATCCGCAGAATTTTTCCTTTCTTGGTCTTGTTTCAGAGAATATGAATGATAACAAAAAACCCTTTTTCTCCACTCATGGTTATTGGTTGGGTGAAGCCATTTATTGTCAAACTACTGTGTTTTCTCTTTTTATATCTTAATGACAACCAAAAACATCCAAATGACCCTGATCAAAAGTTCACATACCCCAGTTCTTAATACCGTGTATTGCCCCCTCTAACATCAATGACAGCTTGAAGTCTTTTGTGGTAGTTGTGGATGAGGTTCTTTATTTTCTCAGATGGTAAAGCTGCCCATTCTTCTTGGCAAAAAGCCTCCAGTTCCTGTAAATTCCTGGGCTGTCTCGCATGAACTGCGCGCTTGAGATCTCCCCAGAGTGGCTCAATGATATTGAGGTCAGGAGACTGAGATGGCCACTCCAGAACCTTCACTTTGTGCTGCTGTAGCCAATGACAGGTCGACTTGGCCTTGTGTTTTAGATCGTTGTCATGTTGGAACATCCCAGTACGTCCCATGCGCAGCTTCCGGGCTGATGAGTGCAAATTTGCCTCCAGTATTAGCTGATAACGTGCTGAATTCATCTTTCCTTCAACTTTTACAAAGTTTCCTGTGCCTTTGTAGCTCACACATCCCCAAAACATCAGCGATCCACCTCCGTGCTTTACTGTAGGAATGGTGTTCCTTTCATCATAGGCCTTGCTGACCTCTCTCCAAATGTAACGTTTACGGTTGTGGCCAAAAAGTTCAATTTTGGTCTCATCACTCCAAATTACCTTGTTCCAGAAGTTTTGAGGCTTGTCTCTGTGCTGTTTGACATATTGTAGGTGAGATACTTTGTGGCATTTGCGCAGTTATGGCTTTCTTCTGGCGACTCGACCATGCAGCCCATTTTTCTTCAAGTGCCTCCTTATTGTGCATCTTGAAACAGCCACACCGCTAGTTTTCAGAGAGTCCTGAATTTCAGCTGATGTGATTTGTGGGTTTTTCTTTGCATCCCGAACAATTTTCTTGCCAGTTGTGGTCAAAATTTTTGTTGGTCTACCTGACCGTGGTTTGGTTTTTACAGAGCCCCTGATTTTCCATTTGTTAATCACAATTTGAACGCTGCCGACTGGCATTATCAATATCTTTTTGTATCCCTTTCCTGTGTTATACAGTTTGTAGATCTGTTGACAATTCTTTTGCTTTCCCCATGACTCACAATCCAGAAACGTCAGTGGCTGGATGAAAGATGCAAGAGTTTGTCTGGATCCCAGAAACTCACTCAGCTTTTATGCACACCGGTGAGGATCTTACCTTTAGTAGCCATTCAAACCCATTTGTGTCACATTCTGTGCATGTTATCAGGCCAAAATCACCAGGGTATGTGAACTTTTGATCAGGGTCATTTGGATGTTTTTGGTTGTCATTAAGATTTAAAAAGAGAAAACACAGTAGTTTGACAATAAATGGCTTCACCCAACCAATAACCATGAGTGGAGAAAAAGTTTTTTTGTTATCATTCATATTCTCTGAAACAAGACCAAGAAAGGAAAAATTCTGCCGGGGTATGTAAACTTTTGAGCACAACTGTATTTACTGACTGCAATTAGACAATGTCAAGATCAGGTTCCCTAATGAAGTAAAATTAATAAATAAATTACACATATATATCATTTTTTGTGACTAATATAAAATATATATTACATTTTTTTTTCTATTTTACATATATATGTAGTAAAAAAAAGATGTATGTTTTAGTCGACCCCCTTTTCTCAGGATAACTTGAAGAAATTATAAAGCACACCGCAGCTGTAAAATCAGTTAAACTCTTTGATAGACGCCATATTTTAGTCTTTTGGGGTGTTTTTTTTTGTCAGCCGCATTTCCACACAAAGGCAATAAAAAGCGATCAAAACGTCGGTATGGAAGAAAAAAAAGTCAGCTGTCCATACAAATAGTGCGAGCGCTCACCGCTCCTTCGGCAGAAAAAGAAATGTTACGGGTCTCAGAAAATGGAGAAACAAACCGCGTTTGTTTTTGTTTTTTTTTTTTACAAACTTCTGAATCTTTTTTTCAACCATTAAGATAATAAAATAAACTATACAAGTTTTGTATCGCCGGGTCATTTTTACCGTACAACAAATGCCACAAAACTCCCCCAAAAAACAGTCTCAGAATTGCTTTTTTTTCCACCATTTCATTTCTCTCATTGATTTCTCGTTCTTCAGTACATTATAGGGTAAAGCGAATGGGGGGGGGATCCAAAACTACAACTCGTCCTGCAAATAACAGGTCCTCATACGGATGTGGAGGTGCAAAAAAAATGGTTATGGCTCTTCAAAAAGAAGGAAAAAAAAGTGCAAAAAACCCCAAAACCTCCAGACACAAAGTGGTTAATGAAAGCCTATATATAGAGAGAGAGAGCGCAGTGCAAGTGTTTAGTCCTGGTTTCCACACGTCGCTTTATTCCTTCCAGCGAGGTATAGGGTCTGCGCAGGGGGACTAGGCGCTCGGGACACCGGTCCCATAGCTTTCTATGGGAATGCTCCTATTCATCAGTTGTTTGCACCGGATCGGTTTTACACTTTGTGCCGCAGTCTCTGATGGGCCGTAGACGCCGGACATCTTTGCATCTGGCTGTTCGGCCACAATCGACCCCTCCGTATAAATAATTGAGTCTTCGATATATTCTGGGGGGATAACGTTCTTCTCGTGTTTTGTCTCTATCAGCGGACAGCGCTTTCCACCTCCGGCCTTGGCTGATGACTCCGGTGCAAATCCCTGAGAGCCCCCAGGAGTACAGATACAACATGGCGCACTCCAACACTCACAACGTCATGGAGCGCGCGCAGCAGGCGCTCCGTCACCGCTTCCGCTGCCTGGATGGATCGCGCGCCACCTTGCAGTACTCCCCCGAGAAGTCGTCGCAGATCATCCTGGCCTGCTGCATCCTGCACAACATCGCGCTTCAGCACGGCCTAGATATCTGGTGTGATCCTGGACCTTGCTCCATGGAGACTGAAGACGACTGTAATAACATGGAGGCCGAGGAGACGGAGGCTCATCGAATGAGACATGAACTAGTCCTAAACCATTTCACCTAGAGAGGAGCACAAATCCGATCAAAGGAGAAACATTGCATTAAAATACACCTTTACCTATGGAAATCTGCGGCTCCTCTTCTTTATTTTCCCCATGGCAACACTTCATGTCCTGTCAGGCATTTGCCCAGCATATGGTCATTCTGTGCATCCTGTGAGTAGATATTAATATCAGTGCTGTACAGTGACTGATAGCACCTTCATATACAGTAGATAACACAGGATCCACCATTAACAATAGATGATGTCACAGCTCACCACCTCCTCCTCCTGTACAATGAAAACCCATCTATATACAGTAGATAACACAGGATCCACCATTCACAATATAGGTGATGTCACAGCTCACCTCCTCCTCCTGTACAATGACTGATAACACCTCCATATACAGTAGATAACAAAGGATCCACCATTAACAATAGGTGATGTCACAGCTCACCTCCTCCTCCTGTGCAGTGACTGATAACACCTCTATATACAGCTGATAACACAGCATCCACCATTCACAATAGGTGATGTCAAAGCTCACTTCCTCCTGTACAATAACTGATAACACCTCTATATACAGCTGATAACACAGCATCCACCATTCACAATAGGTGATGGCACAGCTCTCCTCCTCCAGTACAATGATTGATAACACCTCTATATACAGCTGATAACATAGCATCCACCATTCACAATGGGTGATATCACAGCTCACCTCCTCCTGTACAATGACTGATAACACCTCTATATACAGTAGATGACACAGGATCCACCATACAAAATAGGTGATGTCACAGCTCAAATATTTTAATAAACACATTTATCCCAGAAGCCTGATGTAAACTATAGGTCGTGTTCTGATGAATCATTCACTATAAAGGGTAATTCCTAATTTGATAAGTTATCACCTATCAGTTGTTGATTGGCTGGGGTCCGACTGATCCTGAGACTGGGGCTCCATAGAATCCAGTGCGAAGAAGAGGTGGAACATGCGCACCACCACTCCATTGTCTATGGGACTGCTGGGACACATGTCCAGATCCCGCTCCATTCATTGTCTATGGGACTGCTGGGGCACATGTCCTGCTACTGCTCCATTCATTGTCTATGGGACTGCTGGGACACATGTCCGGACATCGCTCCATTCATTATCTATGAGACTGCTGGGGCACATGTACGGCCACCGCTCCATTCATTGAAAAAACACAAAATTTGAGCTTGGTTTAAGTTGGTATACATGCAGCACATAAATGCATGTTTCACAATGGCCATGAATCAGAAAAACCTACAAGAAGCAAAATGAACAAAAACCCTGCTGTAAATAAATAAAAAGCAAGTGCATTTAAATAACATAGGGTTCTTAGTAACACTGTTTTTGATCAAAAATAGTATATAAGCCATCCCGGTAAGTAGAGGTGAGGTCCACGCAGCGACATCGAGCCTCCGCCAGGTCAGACGTTTGTGTGCAGCGGTCCGGACTGCGACTGTCGCGGGTCTCATGTGACGGTTGACCTCCGGCCGGTCTGGACCGTCACACGTGGACGTCTGGACTCGGCCACAGTCGGATTCTGGTCACAAAGTTGCGCCTCCGTTGTGACGTCTTATATTCGCCATTTGTCCCTTTTTTTTTACGGATGTAAAATAGTCGCACAGACGAGGTGCGCGGATGGATTGAAGCACGAGAGAAGTCAGCGACCTAAAGGAAAAACACCCGGATGGCGGCGGCGGAGGTAGGCGAGTCGTCATCGCATGCGACTTACATTGCGTAGTCCAAAATACTAATTAAATTCCAATCGCAGCGCCATTAATAATGGAGTCACCGCACCATGTCTATTCCAGACTTTCAGAAACTTCCCAGAAAAACTTCAAGTCAACAATCCCCAAAAATCGGCCACTCCACCGCTCTGCGCTCCATTAGTCCGCCTGCAGCTGCTGACAGCGCTCTCCGCGCTCGATTCCCCGCGCCTGCCGCAGACGCCGCCCTCTGATTGGCTCACTTCGATCCTAGTTGGCTTTCCACATCGATTCGCTCTGGCATCCGGTGATCTCGGCTGGCAGCTACTCCGGTCTGGCGGCCGCCATTGTCCCGGATGGTCGCTGATCGCCGGACCTGTCTGTTGATAACGATCTTCTGTCACTCTCCGCTGTCAGTGTGAGACCCGGAATCCTCCGTGTAGCGCGGCCCGGGACAGGAGCGGCCGGCCGGGCCCAGGACTCAGCCCCATCAGCCAGGCCGGAGCCAGCGAGGCCTGCGCCGCCCGAGAGGTGACTAATCCCGGGGCTTGTACCGGCGGGAGCCGCCAGTGGTGACGTATGTGCGATCTATGTGGTGTAGTGTGTGTGCTGCCTCCTCGCTTTACCGCCTACGTCTCCGTAGTAACCGTCCTCACCGCCGTACGCAGCTGTCGTGGCGTCCGTTTCGCTTCCGTGCTCCCGAGTGCGGACCGGTGAGGCCGGCGGATGACGCTGCGGATTTGCTGCAAATTTTCCATCTGGGTTTGCGGATTTACAGCTCGTAGCGGCGAAGAATTTACCAGAATTATCTACGATCCGCGAAGAAAACCGTCCGACAGCGCGAGTATTACATCAGCCGGAGGGAAACTACAACTCCCAGCATGCCCCGGCAGACTGCGGCACTCCAGGCGTCAGACTACAACTCCCAGCGCATGCCCACGGACTGCGGCACTCCAGGCGTCAGACTACAACTCCCAGCGCATGCCCACGGACTGCGGCACTCCAGGCGTCAGACTACAACTCCCAGCGCGTCCCCACGGACTGCGGCGCTCCAGGCGTCAGACTACAACTCCCAGCGCGTCCCCACGGACTGCGGCGCTCCAGGCGTCAGACTACAACTCCCAGCGCGTCCCCACGGACTGCGGCGCTCCAGGCGTCAGACTACAACTCCCAGCGCGTCCCCACGGACTGCGGCGCTCCAGGCGTCAGACTACAACTCCCAGCGCGTCCCCACGGACTGCGGCGCTCCAGGCGTCAGACTACAACTCCCAGCGCGTCCCCACGGACTGCGGCGCTCCAGGCGTCAGACTACAACTCCCAGCGCGTCCCCACGGACTGCGGCGCTCCAGGCGTCAGACTACAACTCCCAGCGCGTCCCGACGGACTGCGTCGCTCCAGGCGTCAGACTACAACTCCCTGCGCGTCCCGACGGACTGCTTCGCTCCAGGCGTCAGACTACAACTCCCAGCGCGTTCCGACAGACTGCGTCGCTCCAGGCGTCAGACTACAACTCCCAGCGCGTCCCGACGGACTGCGTCGCTCCAGGCGTCAGACTGCGTCGCTCCAGGCGTCAGACTGCGTCGCTCCAGGCGTCAGACTGCGTCGCTCCAGGCGTCAGACTGCGTCGCTCCAGGCGTCAGACTACAACTCCCAGCGCGTCCCGACGGACTGCGTCGCTCCAGGCGTCAGACTACAACTCCCAGCGCGTCCCGACGGACTGCCTCGCTCCAGGCGTCAGACTACAACTCCCAGCGCGCCCCGACGGACTGCCTCGCTCCAGGCGTCAGACTACAACTCCCAGCGCGTCCCGACGGACTGCCTCGCTCCAGGCGTCAGACTACAACTCCCAGCGCGTCCCGACGGACTGCCTCGCTCCAGGCGTCAGACTACAACTCCCAGCGTGCCCCGACGGACTGCGTCGCTCCAGGCGTCAGACTACAACTCCCAGCGCGTCCCGACGGACTGCGTCGCTCCAGGCGTCAGACTGCGTCGCTCCAGGCGTCAGACTACAACTCCCAGCGCGTCCCGACGGACTGCGTCGCTCCAGGCGTCAGACTACAACTCCCAGCGCGCCCCGACGGACTGCGTCGCTCCAGGCGTCAGACTACAACTCCCAGCGCGCCCCGACGGACTGCGTCGCTCCAGGCGTCAGACTACAACTCCCAGCGCGCCCCGACGGACTGCGTCGCTCCAGGCGTCAGACTACAACTCCCAGCGCGCCCCGACGGACTGCGTCGCTCCAGGCGTCAGACTACAACTCCCAGCGCGCCCCGACGGACTGCGTCGCTCCAGGCGTCAGACTACAACTCCCAGCGCGCCCCGACGGACTGCGTCGCTCCAGGCGTCAGACTACAACTCCCAGCGCGCCCCGACGGACTGCGTCGCTCCAGGCGTCAGACTACAACTCCCAGCGCGCGCCGACGGACTGCGGCGCTCCAGGCGTCAGACTACAACTCCCAGCGCGCGCCGACGGACTGCGGCGCTCCAGGCGTCAGACTACAACTCCCAGAGTGTCCTGACAGTCTTCAGTTGTTGTGACTACTGTCAGTGCATGCTGGGAGTTGTAGTCTCACCGTAGCTGCAGTGCCGGATGTGGATTGGATTTGATGAGGATTTTCTCTTTCCGCACTGGGATGACGATCTTAATCCCGGGCGTCCACCAAAAATTTCTGAGAGAAATAAAAATCCGTATCGTTTTACTTCCTGAGATTGAACGAGCCGGCGGCCGAGTTCACACTCTGCAGACGACGCTGCAGCTTCTCCATCTGGGTTTGTAGATGAACAAAACGAAGCGGCGAAGAGGACGAGATTTCTACCAGATTTATCTCCGTGCTCAGACTGACACGGTTTGCTGGGACTTGTAGTTCCACAACAGCTGTTAGGACATTCTGGGAGTTGTAGTGCCGCATGGGGGTCGGATTTGATGAGGAATTCCGTACTGGAATTTGCGACTCTTATTTTTACTTAAAGGGATTGTCTTATTATAATCCGCTCTGTAATACAGGTGCTTCTCACTAAATTAGAATATCATCAAAAAGTTAATTTATTTCAGTTCTTCAATGCAAAAAGTGAAACTCCTATAATTCTATAGAGTCATTACACACAGAGGGATCTATTATATAGAGTCGTTACACGCAGAGGGATCTATTATATAGAGTCGTTACACGCAGAGGGATCTATTATATAGAGTCGTTACACGCAGAGGGATCTATTATATAGAGTCGTTACACGCAGAGGGATCTATTATATAGAGTCGTTACACGCAGAGGGATCTATTATATAGAGTCGTTACACGCAGAGGGATCTATTATATAGAGTCGTTACACGCAGAGGGATCTATTATATAGAGTCGTTACACGCAGAGGGATCTATTATATAGAGTCGTTACACGCAGAGGGATCTATTATATAGAGTCGTTACACGCAGAGGGATCTATTTAGAGTCGTTACACGCAGAGGGATCTATTATATAGAGTCGTTACACGCAGAGGGATCTATTATATAGAGTCGTTACACGCAGAGGGATCTATTATATAGAGTCGTTACACGCAGAGGGATCTATTATATAGAGTCGTTACACGCAGAGGGATCTATTATATAGAGTCGTTACACGCAGAGGGATCTATTATATAGAGTCGTTACACGCAGAGGGATCTATTATATAGAGTCGTTACACGCAGAGGGATCTATTATATAGAGTCGTTACACGCAGAGGGATCTATTATATAGAGTCGTTACACGCAGAGGGATCTATTATATAGAGTCGTTACACGCAGAGGGATCTATTATATAGAGTCGTTACACGCAGAGGGATCTATTATATAGAGTCGTTACACGCAGAGGGATCTATTATATAGAGTCGTTACACGCAGAGGGATCTATTATATAGAGTCGTTACACGCAGAGGGATCTATTATATAGAGTCGTTACACGCAGAGGGATCTATTATATAGAGTCGTTACACGCAGAGGGATCTATTATATAGAGTCGTTACACGCAGAGGGATCTATTATATAGAGTCGTTACACGCAGAGGGATCTATTATATAGAGTCGTTACACGCAGAGGGATCTATTATATAGAGTCGTTACACGCAGAGGGATCTATTATATAGAGTCGTTACACGCAGAGGGATCTATTATATAGAGTCGTTACACGCAGAGGGATCTATTATATAGAGTCGTTACACGCAGAGGGATCTATTATATAGAGTCGTTACACGCAGAGGGATCTATTATATAGAGTCGTTACACGCAGAGGGATCTATTATATAGAGTCGTTACACGCAGAGGGATCTATTATATAGAGTCGTTACACGCAGAGGGATCTATTATATAGAGTCGTTACACGCAGAGGGATCTATTATATAGAGTCGTTACACGCAGAGGGATCTATTATATAGAGTCGTTACACGCAGAGGGATCTATTATATAGAGTCGTTACACGCAGAGGGATCTATTATATAGAGTCGTTACACGCAGAGGGATCTATTATATAGAGTCGTTACACGCAGAGGGATCTATTATATAGAGTCGTTACACGCAGAGGGATCTATTATATAGAGTCGTTACACGCAGAGGGATCTATTATATAGAGTCGTTACACGCAGAGGGATCTATTATATAGAGTCGTTACACGCAGAGGGATCTATTATATAGAGTCGTTACACGCAGAGGGATCTATTATATAGAGTCGTTACACGCAGAGGGATCTATTATATAGAGTCGTTACACGCAGAGGGATCTATTATATAGAGTCGTTACACGCAGAGGGATCTATTATATAGAGTCGTTACACGCAGAGGGATCTATTATATAGAGTCGTTACACGCAGAGGGATCTATTATATAGAGTCGTTACACGCAGAGGGATCTATTATATAGAGTCGTTACACGCAGAGGGATCTATTATATAGAGTCGTTACACGCAGAGGGATCTATTATATAGAGTCGTTACACGCAGAGGGATCTATTATATAGAGTCGTTACACGCAGAGGGATCTATTATATAGAGTCGTTACACGCAGAGGGATCTATTATATAGAGTCGTTACACGCAGAGGGATCTATTATATAGAGTCGTTACACGCAGAGGGATCTATTATATAGAGTCGTTACACGCAGAGGGATCTATTATATAGAGTCGTTACACGCAGAGGGATCTATTATATAGAGTCGTTACACGCAGAGGGATCTATTATATAGAGTCGTTACACGCAGAGGGATCTATTATATAGAGTCGTTACACGCAGAGGGATCTATTATATAGAGTCGTTACACGCAGAGGGATCTATTATATAGAGTCGTTACACGCAGAGGGATCTATTATATAGAGTCGTTACACGCAGAGGGATCTATTATATAGAGTCGTTACACGCAGAGGGATCTATTATATGGAGTCGTTACACGCAGAGGGGTCTATTATATGGAGTCGTTACACGCAGAGGGGTCTATTATATGGAGTCGTTACACGCAGAGGGGTCTATTATATGGAGTCGTTACACGCAGAGGGGTCTATTATATGGAGTCGTTACACGCAGAGGGGTCTATTATATGGAGTCGTTACACGCAGAGGGGTCTATTATATGGAGTCGTTACACGCAGAGGGGTCTATTATATGGAGTCGTTACACGCAGAGGGGTCTATTATATGGAGTCGTTACACGCAGAGGGGTCTATTATATGGAGTCGTTACACGCAGAGGGGTCTATTATATGGAGTCGTTACACGCAGAGGGGTCTATTATATGGAGTCGTTACACGCAGAGGGGTCTATTATATGGAGTCGTTACACGCAGAGGGGTCTATTATATGGAGTCGTTACACGCAGAGGGGTCTATTATATGGAGTCGTTACACGCAGAGGGGTCTATTATATGGAGTCGTTACACGCAGAGGGGTCTATTATATGGAGTCGTTACACGCAGAGGGGTCTATTATATGGAGTCGTTACACGCAGAGGGGTCTATTATATGGAGTCGTTACACGCAGAGGGGTCTATTATATGGAGTCGTTACACGCAGAGGGGTCTATTATATGGAGTCGTTACACGCAGAGGGGTCTATTATATGGAGTCGTTACACGCAGAGGGGTCTATTATATGGAGTCGTTACACGCAGAGGGGTCTATTATATGGAGTCGTTACACGCAGAGGGGTCTATTATATGGAGTCGTTACACGCAGAGGGGTCTATTATATGGAGTCGTTACACGCAGAGGGGTCTATTATATGGAGTCGTTACACGCAGAGGGGTCTATTATATGGAGTCGTTACACGCAGAGGGGTCTATTATATGGAGTCGTTACACGCAGAGGGGTCTATTATATGGAGTCGTTACACGCAGAGGGGTCTATTATATGGAGCCGTTACACGCAGAGGGGTCTATTATATGGAGCCGTTACACGCAGAGGGGTCTATTATATGGAGCCGTTACACGCAGAGGGGTCTATTATATGGAGCCGTTACACGCAGAGGGGTCTATTATATGGAGCCGTTACACGCAGAGGGGTCTATTATATGGAGCCGTTACACGCAGAGGGGTCTATTATATGGAGCCGTTACACGCAGAGGGGTCTATTATATGGAGCCGTTACACGCAGAGGGGTCTATTATATGGAGCCGTTACACGCAGAGGGGTCTATTATATGGAGCCGTTACACGCAGAGGGGTCTATTATATGGAGCCGTTACACGCAGAGGGGTCTATTATATGGAGCCGTTACACGCAGAGGGGTCTATTATATGGAGCCATTACACGCAGAGGGGTCTATTTCACGTGTTTATTTCTGGTAATGTTGATGATTATGGCTTACAGCCAATGAAAACACAAGTCATTATCTCAGTAAATGAGAATAATTAACAAAAAACACCTGCAAAGGCTTCCTACACATTTAGAAAGGTCCCTTAGTCTGTTTCAGGAGGCTCCACAATCATGGGGGAGACTGCTGACTTGACAGATGTCCAGAAGGCAGTCATTGACACACTCCACAAGGAGGGTAAGCCACAAAAGGTCATTGGTAAAGAAGCCGGCTGTTCACAGAGTGCTGTATCCAAGGATATTAATGGAAAGTTGAGTGGAAGGAAAAAGTGTGGTAGAAAAAGGTGCACAAGCAACCGGGATAACCGCAGCCTGGAAAGGATTGTTAAGAAAAGGCCATTCAAACATTTGGGGGAGATTCACAAGGAGTGGACTGCTGCTGGAGTCATTGCTTCAAGAGCCACCACACACAGACGTATCCAGGACATGGGCTACAAGTGTCACATTCCTTGTGTCAGACCACTCATGACCAATAGACAACGCCAGAAGCGTCTTACCTGGGCCAAGGAGAAGAAGACCTGGACTGTTCTCAGTGCTCCAAGGTGTTTTCAGATGAAAGTAAATTTTGCATTTCATTTGGAAATCAAGGTCCCCGAGTCTGGAGGAAGAGTGGAGAGGCCACAATCCAAGCTGCTGGAGGTCTAGTGTGAAGTCTCCACAATCAGTGATGGTTTGGGGGGCCATGTCATCTGCTGGTGGAGGTCCACTGTGTTTTATCAAGACCAAAGTCAGCGCCGCCGTCTACCAGGACATTTTACAGCACTTCATGCTTCCCTCTGCCGACAAGCTTTATGGAGATGGAAATGTCATTCTCCAGCAGGACTTGGCCCCTGTCCACACGGCCAAAAGTACCAATACCTGGTTTACACAACAGGATCACTGTGCTTGATTGGCAGCAAACTCGCCTGACCTTAACCCCATAGAGAATCTATTATAGAGAATCTATGGGGTATTGTCAAGAGGAAGATGAGACCCCAGACCCAACAATGCAGACGAGCAGAAGGCTGCTATCAAAGCCACCTGGGCTTCCATAACACCTCAGCAGAGCCACAGGCTGATCCCTCCATGCCACAGGCTGATCCCTCCATGCCACAGGCTGATCCCTCCAGGCCACAGGCTGATCCCTCCAGGCCACAGGCTGATCCCTCCAGGCCACAGGCTGATCCCTCCAGGCCACAGGCTGATCCCTCCATGCCACATTGCCGCTTTGATGCAGTAATTGATGCACAAGGAGCCCGACCTAGTATTGAGGCATTTACTGAACAGACATTTCACTAGGACAACATTCCGGATTTTAAAACCATTTTTCAAGCTGTTGTTATAAAGTATTCTAATTTACTGAGATAATGACTTTTGTGTTTTCATTGGCTGTAAGCCATAATAATCAACATTAACAGAAATAAACACTTGATGATCGTTTTAGTGAGAATCTCTTGTATATTATCTGTGGCGGCCGGCGGACAAGTCAGCGTTGTGTAACATGGGGATGATCCAGGATCATCAGAGCGGGGGCAGATAGTGCTACCCCTGTATAGAGGGATGGGTGGCGCATACATACGGGGGCAGTTCCCGTATATGACGTAGGCACAAATAAGGTTTCCCCCCCATATGTGACGTAGGCGCAGATAGCGCTGCCTCCCTTCTACCGTATATGATGTAGGCACAGATAGCGCTGCCTCCCTTCTACCGTATATAATGTAGGCACAGATAGTGCTGCCTCCCTTCTACCGTATATGATGTAGGCACAGATAGTGCTGCCTCCCTTCTACCGTATATGATGTAGGCACAGATAGTGCTGCCTCCCTTCTACCGTATATGATGTAGGCACAGATAGTGCTGCCTCCCTGTCTTTCCTGGTTTGTTATGTAGAGACAGATGACAGTGCCTGTAAATGATGTGGGCTCGGCACCAATTGTCTTTCTCCATGTACTTCGCACTGTGGTGACGCCGGTCTGTCAGTCCAGGACTCGTGTAGTCGTTGTATTTACCAGATTTTTGTAGAAACGTCAGAGCTGAGCCTTTTCTTAAATTATAATTACAAAAAAAAAAAGTTTTTCCTATTTTCTACTTTGCTGCTTCTTATATGAAGACTGGACTCTTTGTATTGGGGTCGTCTTCAGCCTCCAACAGGGGGGCTCTTAGCTGAGCCTCTGCTCCTTCGTTGTAGTGATTGATGTAGGACTCGGCACCCGGACCCCCAACCGATAAAATCTGCTGATGTCAAATGTTTTCTAAAAAGTGCAGTCCCACGATGCAGAAATGCTCCGGATTTTTTCCTGAGCGTTTTTGCATCTCCCTGGCAGTAAAAACACATGCGGATTGTGCATGCGGATTGTGCATGCGGATTGTACATGCGGATTGTGCATGCGGATTGTGCATGCGGATTGTGCATGCGGATTGTGCATGCGGATTGTCCATGCGTTTTTCCTGCCAGGGACAAGCGGATGTGAAGCGTTCTTCATTTGCATTTCCGCATGCGGGTTGACAAGCGATTTTAGCATCACTTGGAAAGTGCTTGACAACTTGGTCACACTATATAAATCCATGCAACCGGCAACCGGCATGGATTTATATAGTGTGGCCGAAAGAATGGTAAAAAATAAAAAAATAAACCTATACTTACCTTCCGATGGTCCCCGGAGTCTTTATTCCATCTGTCCTGGATTGCCGGCAGCTCGCGGTACACTGAAGGACCTGCCGTCACATGACTATGACGTCAGCGCAGGTCCTCGAGTCCACCGCGATCTGCCGGCAAGTGAAGACAAGGAGACCGGAGGCCATCAGAAGGTAAATATAATTATTTATTTTTTATTTTATTCTTTTTTTTATAGGTTTATGGTACCCGGGTCCGGAGGAGAGTCTCCTGTCCTCCACACCTGGGTACCATCTGCACATTGAAACGCATGGATTCCGCATGTACAGATTCAGTGATGCGGATTACATGTGTTCCAATACAAGTCAATGGCGGCGAAAACGCCGCGCTTCCGCAAAATAATTGGTAGTGCTGCGTTTTTTTTCTGCAATGATTTTCCGCAGTGGAAATTTCCGCAGCATGTGCACAGCACATGGGGATTATCATTGGGGGACATGGCAGACCTTCTACCATGAGTTTCTGCAGCATTTTTGCCGCTGCGGAAACGCTTAAAAAACGCATTGTGGGCACACAGCCTAAGGGGTTTCTCCAAATCACCATCTATTGTGTGTGACCATCTGATCATCCCTGGTGCTCACCTAGGCCCAGAGCTGCAATAAAACTGCGCCGATCTCCACACAATCGGGGGTCTCAGGACATTACTAATGGTGAAAGTCCCACCCATCGTGAACGGCACATCCCCTTTAATGGCACCTTCCTGCTTTCCTCTGGACTCTATTGCAAAATATTCAATGTTCTCAGACAAACGCTGCCTGATATTTGATGGAGCAAAAGTCAACATTCATGTCAGACGTTCCCATTGTGTAACCGGTCGGCGGCCATGTGACCCTTATACAAGCGGGAAAACGAATCCAGACCTCTGATTGGATGGGGAGACCCCCAGCTCTATATACCACTTGTGTCCCCAATGTATAGGGGTCAGCGAGCCCCTGCTGGGAGTTGTAGTCCTACACCAGCTTAAGTGGTGCAGTATGTCATGATGATTGCAGAGGGGCGATAATGATTAATAGAAAGGTCTGACACTGGAGATGCCCAAATATCACCAAGCCCCCCAGCCGGGCGATCGGTGCTATCTAATGTAGAATCCCCCTTTAAGTCATCAGTGTCTTCTCCGTGTGTTTTTATCATCGGTGATTTTTACTGATGGATGAATAATTTTATAAAACTTCTCCTATTCTTTACAATGTTATACACAGCCTGTACCGATGCCACCCGTGCCCATAGACTTGTATTCACACTCATAATCTGTGCTGCCAGAAAAACACGGACATGTGAACAGCGCCATAGATTATAATAGTTTAGGTTTTGTGTCTGAAAAAAAACCCCACATAAAACACGACGTGTGAATGAGGCCTAAGGTTGTGTGTTCATGCCGGCTTTGCAGGGTGGAATGTGCCAGACAAAGCGAGTATTGGGCACAGATCTGACCTGACGGGCGAAGGCAAATCTGTGGCGGTTTCACCGCGTTTTTCTCAGCCGCACGACCCACAACTTCTGTCCCGCAAACACTGGCAGGCGAATAAAATGTTATTTATTATTATCTCCTGCAATCGCTTATAGGTAAAACTAATCCTGGAAAACACTAATATAAAAGAAAATGAATATTCGCACAATTCTCTACTATGTGATCTTACATGAAGTTGCAGGGTGCATGGGCGTTTTATAGTGAGATTATTTCCATCTGGGGGGGACACGCCGACACTGCAGATGGGGGGGCGCTGTAGCAGCACATTGGGCCGGGGGAGGGGGACGCGCCGTGGCTGCAGATTGGGACGGGGACGCGCCGTGGCTGCAGATTGGGCCGGGGGACGGGGACGCGCCGTGGCTGCAGATGGGGACGGGGACGCGCCGTGGCTGCAGATTGGGCCGGGGGACGCGCCGTGGCTGCAGATTGGGCCGGGGGACGCGCCGTGGCTGCAGATGGGGACGGGGACGCGCCGTGGCTGCAGTTTGGGCCGGGGGACGGGGACGCGCCGTGGCTGCAGTTTGGGCCGGGGGACGGGGACGCGCCGTGGCTGCAGATTGAGCCGGGGGACGCGCCGTGGCTGCAGATGGGGACGGGGACGCGCCGTGGCTGCAGATGGGGACGGGGACGCGCCGTGGCTGCAGATTGGGCCGGGGGACGCGCCGTGGCTGCAGATGGGGACGGGGACGCGCCGTGGCTGCAGATGGGGACGGGGACGCGCCGTGGCTGCAGATTGGGCCGGGGGACGCGCCGTGGCTGCAGATTGGGCCGGGGGACGCGCCGTGGCTGCAGATGGGGACGGGGACGCGCCGTGGCTGCAGTTTGGGCCGGGGGACGGGGACGCGCCGTGGCTGCAGTTTGGGCCGGGGGACGGGGACGCGCCGTGGCTGCAGATTGGGCCGGGGGACGCGCCGTGGCTGCAGATGGGGACGGGGGATGCGCCGTGGCTGCAGTTTGGGCCGGGGGACGCGCCGTGGCTGCAGTTTGGGCCGGGGGACGCGCCGTGGCTGCAGTTTGGGCCGGGGGACGCGCCGTGGCTGCAGTTTGGGCCGGGGGACGCGCCGTGGCTGCAGTTTGGGCCGGGGGACGCGCCGTGGCTGCAGTTTGGGCCGGGGGACGCGCCGTGGCTGCAGTTTGGGCCGGGGGACGCGCCGTGGCTGCAGTTTGGGCCGGGGGACGCGCCGTGGCTGCAGTTTGGGCCGGGGGACGCGCCGTGGCTGCAGATGGGGACGGGGACGCGCCGTGGCTGCAGTTTGGGCCGGGGGACGGGGACGCGCCGTGGCTGCAGTTTGGGCCGGGGGACGGGGACGCGCCGTGGCTGCAGATTGGGCCGGGGGACGGGGACGCGCCGTGGCTGCAGATTGGGCCGGGGGACGGGGACGCGCCGTGGCTGCAGATTTGGAGAGGGGCAGTGGGGATGCGCCGTGGCCGGCAGTACAATGACGTCCGCCTCATGCATCCACATTCGGGAATACTCCAGTTTGGACACGGACACGTTTTCTTCTGCTCCGAGTCGTCGACTTCCGCGATGTGATATTGAAGCTCTCCTCCTCCTCCTCGGCGTCGGTGCAGACGGGGTCATGTGCACCTGGCAGCCGCCCAGCACAGGAAATAGACTCCAGCGCTTAAAGGGCCAGTGACGAATATTATCCTCTCGCTACGCTATTAATCACTGATCGCAGTCGGTTGTAATTTTGCTCCACTGCAGTGAATGAGGCTGAGCTGCAATACCGCGCACAACCTGTGGACGGAGGGGGGACATTATTTTTTGGAAGAATTTAATGTTTTTGTGATCCTGAGCCATCCGTTACCAGTAAGGGCTTTATAGAAAGTGCTTCAGGTTTCCCATATACTTTGCATTCATTTGCACCTCCGCTTGCTGTCCTTGCATGAAACTACTTTCCCACCTGACAATTCTGTTTTTCCTTCTAGGCTTCCATGACGTCGGCCCGTCTCCCTCTGGATGTCAGCTCCTTCCTTCTGTTCTGAGAGGCTGTTGTGACGGCGCCAGCGGTGCCATGAGGGTTGTGCCTGAGAAGAACGCGGTCCGGATTCTTTCAGGCCGAGAGAGGGGTACGCAGGCGCAGGGAGCCCAGCGACTCCTGCAGTGTCTGGTGGAGGACAAAACCCGCTTTATGAAATGGGAGGGCAAGGTGAGTGACCCTATGAATTGTGGAGCGCCTCTAAAATGTTGCTTTAACCCCAATTTTTTTCACTTTTACAATGAATAGCAGAAGAAAACGAACCCCACTGTTTGTCACCCAGTTTCTTCTGAGCACGCTGGTACCCCACATGTGGCCAGAAACCTCTGCGGGCTCAGAAGGGAAGGAGCAACATGTGAATTTTGGAACACAAATTTGGCTGAAATAGATATCGGGCTCCATGTCGCATTTGCAGGGTCCCTAATGTGCCCAAACAGCAGAAACCCCCCACAAGTGACCCCATTTTGAAAACTAGACCCCTCAAGGGTTTTATCCAGGGGTATAGTGAGCATTTTGAACTCACAGACACTGCACAGAAATTGGTAACATTAGGTCTTTATAATTAAAAAAAAAAAAATTCTCAAAAATGTTGGTTTAGCCCACAATTCTTCACTTTTTCAAGAAGTAACATGAAACAGCGGACCGCAACGTTTGATACCCACTTTCTTCTGAGCGCGGCGATACCCCGCATGTAGTCAAATAGTCCTGTTTGGACAGACGGCCGGGCTCGGAAGTGAAGGAGCGACATTCTTGTGCATTAGACACCTATAAAAGTGACACCATCAGAAGGAAGACAAGACGGAGTCCAGAGTGACCCCATCTGCCTTATAAGTGAGTGGCTCCGTCCAGGGTTTTGTCTGAATCGCGGTTTTTGGTATTTACACGGAAACGTAAGCGCTCAGCGGAGAGCGCAGGATAAATGTGAGCCGAACCTTGTTCCGATTTTTGAAAGGCAGAATGAACAAATAGACATCAATGCAAGAATAGTTCTTATATTTATTCTTGCGCCGTTCCTCGTGCGGTATAAGTGATTAGACGTCTTTATTCTTTGAGTCGGTGCGATTAGTTCCACTGTGGGACATGTATGATTTTTACTTTAGTCGCTGATCGTATAAAACTGCAGTACTCGTGTACCCCGGGGCCTGAGACCTGCCAGTGACTCGCTGCTTATAGCTGGATCTCACAGGCCACCGTAACCTGGGGTCATCAGATGACCTCAGGGTACCATGGCAATGTTCGACACCCACAATTTACAATCGCAGGTGGGAATGATCCTAACAAAGGGGGTCTTTAACCTCTTAGACAATGCTGTCACGATTGACGGCGGTATTTAAGGGGTTAATCGGCCCCGATCGGTTTTAACACCGGCCGGGGCCGACACCACTTGTTGTCAGCTGTCACCCACAGGAATTTTAGCCAAGGGGCAGCGCTATACACTTATTCCTCAGCGCCATTAAAAGGCGTATCAGCGGTCGTTAAGGGGTTAATGATGTCCCGGATCGTTGATGACCTGATGACGGGTCACAGTCTCCCCATTAAAGAAGCGCAGTAAACGTTTATGCAGATTTTTTTGACCCTCCTGTAAGGCTATGTGCCCACGATGCAGAAATGAAGCAGAAAATTTCTGCAGCATTTCTGCATCTCCCTGGCAGAAAAAAACGCATGCAGATTGTGCATGCGTTTTTCCTGCAGAATACATGCGGGTTCACATGCGTTTCCGCATGCAGATTGACAAGCACTTTCCAGGCGATAGCATCACTTGGAAAGTGCTTGACAACTAGGTCACACTGTATAAATCCATGCAAACAGCAAACGGCATGGATTTATACAGTGTGAACCGTAAAAATTAAAACAAATAAAGCTATACTCACCCCCGAGGCCCCGGCGTGGCTGCAGCGCTGCTTCCTGGCTTGTTCCCGGCTGCCGGCATATCGCGAGACAGAGTGGTGAAGGGCCTGCGGTCACATGACTGTGACGTCACCGCAGGTCCTTCAGCGCTGCTGGCATTCAGAGAGAAGACGCCGGACAGGTGAGTATAAACTTTATTTGTTATTTTATTCTTTTTTTACAGGTACAATGGTACCAAGGTCTGGATGAGAGTCTCCTCTCCTCCAGAACTGGGTACCATCCGCACATAGAGACGCATAGAAGCCGCTTGTACAAATGTACAGTCGCGGTTTCTGTGCGTCTCAATGCAAGTCAATGGCGGGAGTTCCGCTGCGCTTCCGCAAAATTAAATGACATGCTGCGGATTTTTGTGCGTAGCATAAACGCTGCGGAAAAATCCACAGCATGTGCATAGAACATGCGGAATCCCCTTGGGGACCATGGGGTGCGGATTACCTAGCGTTTTACAAGCGTTTCCGCTGCGGAAATTCCGCAGCATAAACGCTTGAAAAACGCTACGTGGGCACACAGCCTAAATGTAATGGAGTCTGATCTACCTCCTGGCAAAGGTGATATAAAACCTGTTAGTGATTAACATCTTCCCTTCATAAGTCGTAGACGGCAGCAGGAAGCTCTGGTACTTGGCACCGGTGGCTTAAAGGCTATGGAAAACTTTGCATTGTTTTCGTCTGGTTTGTTTGCTTCCTAAATGCAGAATTAAGCAGCTTTTGTTAAAAAAAAAAAAAATATCCTACTATTTTGCTGCACGGCCGGATCTGCGGGTGGAGGAGGGCAGGGGTCCCACGGCCGGATCTGCGGGTGGAGGAGGGCAGGGGTCCCACGGCTGGATCTGCGGGTGGAGGAGGGCAGGGGTCCCACGGCCGGATCTGCGGGTGGAGGAGGGCAGGGGTCCCACGGCCGGATCTGCGGGTGGAGGAGGGCAGGGGTCCCACGGCCGGATCTGCGGGTGGAGGAGGGCAGGGGTCCCACGGCCGGATCTGCGGGTGGAGGAGGGCAGGGGTCCCACGGCCGGATCTGCGGGTGGAGGAGGGCAGGGGTCCCACGGCCAGGTCTGCGGGTGGAGGAGGGCAGGGGTCCCACGGCCGGGTCTGCGGGTGGAGGAGGGCAGGGGTCCCACGGCCGGGTCTGCGGGTGGAGGAGGGCAGGGGTCCCACGGGCACTTTGTTTTCACTGGTGACATGTCTGCTTTTTTTCATGGCCTTACTGTGGGGGGCCGCATATAACGGGTCTGACAGTGATGAAGCAATGCAGATTGCAGACTGACACTCGGAGCAGCTTTTCCATTTTGGTTCTGTCTGTACATTGGGGCCATGTTATCGGTATCAGTGCAGGGTGTTCTCAGGATCCGTGCCGGGCCAGGAGCAATGTCCCGTGCATGTTTTCCCCCACGATCATGCAATCACATTGCCGCTGTAGGTAACAGGAGCGGAGGGCCGCAGTTGTGATGAGTAACGTGTATTCTGAGACGTGTGGTGCATGGTCTCTTCGCGGTGAGCGCTCTCCATCCAACCTCCTGACTGTTTTCTTGTTTGCTTTGCAGAAGGTGGAGCTTCCAGACAGTCCGCGATCTACATTCCTCCTGGCGTTCAGCCCAGACAGGTGACTTTCTTCCTCTTCCATCGCTCTTTCTGGCAGACGTGCCCGTAGAAAGCTGCTCGGCCTGCTGACAGCGGATCATCGATGTCCTGTGCCAAGAAAATGTAGAAAACAGCCGTCCCAGAGAATGCCGCCACCGCCGCCTCCATGTTTTCTCAGTCTGAGATCCTACGCGGAGCTTTTGTTTTCTTCGCCCCATCCATGCAGTAAATGTCTCCTACACCAGCCATCACTAAATGTTTTCATATAGGGCCACACATGCCGGCCACTTGCATACACTGTTTGTGGCACTGACGAGGATAGACCACATGCCCGTGGTCAGCGGCGGTCTCGGTAGTCAGCTTAGGTGGGCCGTCCCCTATAATGTGGACTTGTATTATAATCTGAACCTTCATGCTCTTTATTCCCGCAGGACCCTGCTGGCATCCACACACGTCAATCACAACATCTACATCACCGAGGTGAAGACGGGGCGATGCATCCATTCTCTGGTCGGACATCGTCGCACCCCCTGGTGCGTCACCTTCCACCCCACTATTCCAGGACTCATTGCATCCGGATGCCTTGACGGTGAAGTGCGTATATGGGATTTACATGTGAGTATCCACCTGGCCGGAAGCTTTGGTCATTGCGATGAATCGCAACCTTTTGTTTCCCGCCTTTTAATGGGTTATTGCCATCTTAGTAGATCCTCATCTGTCCGCAGGATGGCCGATAACGGGCTGATTCCTGGACTCCATCAGCGGAGACCCCACTGATCTCCAGAACGGAAAAATGACTACAATAGTGGCACCCAACACTCAATCTCCTCACTCTGTAGATACGTAGATATATAGATAATATTCCCAGGACCCGACATCCACGTCTTTCCTCCATGGTACCTCTGCGGGGTCCTTGGCCGGCGGGGGTTACAGACGACATATTATTAGGTCATTGTTACGGTTTGGGAACTTGAGCCTTCACCGTCACAAGCAAAAGGTTTCGAAACTCGCGGGCAGCGTGCGCTGTACAAAAGGAAAGGGACATGTTACCCTGACCAAGGATATGAGGGAAAACGCCCTGTGTCGTCTACACTGCCGGCGTCTTCCTACCATATCATAGTAGGGTATTGCCCAATCAGTGGTTCCCGGTAATACCCCGTTACACATTCATCAGCAGGAATAATCTGGATGAATGTAACCGGTGGGGCATAACCAGGTTTTGCTTTGCTGCAGTGGGGAGAGGCTCCTGCTGCAGCTAGTTGTCTTGCAGCCACACACAGGACGGTGCAGAGGAAGAGACGACTTTTCTGATCTCCTGGGTCACAGAGAACATTTGTTTTTATATATTTCTTAGGTCTCGTAATGAGACAAATTAACGTCTAAGGAGATTAAGGAAGGAATTGCTGGGAGGTAAAGGGGTGGGGGTCCGACTGATGGGATCCGTACTGATCAGCAGTTTTATCCCGTTCTATGCACACGCCCGACCGCCGCTCCATTCATTCCTTATGGGACTACCCAGGTGCATTCAGCCCATAGAGAGTGAATGGAGCGGCAGTTGGCCGTCCGACCTGTTGCTCCATTTTGGGTGCGGGTCCCAGTGGTTGGACCCCCACCGATCCTATTGATAGTTGCAAACTCTTTTTCACTGGACAACCCCTTTAAGGGGGCATGCAGGGCCGGTGTATATTGTAATCTTGTAGACGGGGGTCGCCTTAGTCTTTGTGCCTGGATCTTTCTTGCCTCTTGGTATATATCGGCCCCTCTGACATCTTCTCCCCCGCAGGGCGGCAGCGAGAGCTGGTTCACGGACAGTAACAACGCCATCGCCTCCTTGGCCTTCCATCCCACCGTTCAGCTGCTTCTTATTGCCACGGCCAATGAAATCCACTTCTGGGACTGGAGTCGGCGAGAGCCCTTCGCTGTGGTGAAGACGGGCAGCGAAATGGAGCGAGTTCGGTAAGTTCAGAGACCCCACAAAGCTGTTCCCATGGTTATATCTATATGGGCATAGTCCACATGTGCCGCCTGCAGGGGTGGATGAGCGCTTGAGTTTGTGGGGTCACTGGAGTAAACTCGCGTGTTTGTACCCCCCCCCGCAGGCCGACGAGTGCAGCAGTTCTCTGTCTGACTACATGGCGGTGCCCACTGCTGGCAGTCACTTCAGTGGGCCATAGAAAACAAAATCAATCAATTCCCGCCTCCAGTAGCAGCGTCGTCCCTGCAATGTTGGTGCTGCTAGTCTGAGATTGTGTTACGTGACCTCTGCAGACGATCATCAGATGCGGCCTCATAGTATCCCATCAGATTAGTGGTCACTGATTGGCTGCAGCAGTCACGTAACACAACAAAGTCACACGATCCTCCGACATGGCAGTAATGGCGCTACTATGGGAGGTGAGTATTCGCCCCTGTCCCCCTCCACCCTTCTGCTTGTCAGGTTGTCAGAGCGGCTTGTCGGTGCACGGTGTGGGCAGATGTGGTGTCGCCGTCCCCATACCTGTCAGTGTAATGCAGCCGGAGAGGATCTGATTGTAGTGTCCTCATTGTGTCTCCTCCGCCATCGCTCGTGAAGGAGCGGCGCTCTGTAATCTCGCACATTTATCCGCAGCTGTCTGTACTTCAGCCATTGTTCGCCTGATTTCTGGCGTCTTTGATCTGAGAAGCGATAGCAAACCGCCGTCTGCCGCACGTCGGAGGCGGCGAGGGACGGAGCGCTGCTCTGAAGATGCTTTTCACTCCGGTCGCGGCATCTCGGGTTTTCATCCGCTGCTTTTGTTTCCGCCGTCGCCTCGATCAAAAGAGGCCACGTCTGGAGGAATCTGATGGCGGTATCATCACGGGTGCAGTAATTGATAACGTATCGCCCACCTACCCCCCGCTCCCTGACAACTATATGGGCCCCTCACTTCTCAATTATCAGAAGCTATAAATTCTGCACCTTATAATTGCTGCAAATGAAGCGACATGAATGTAGTAATGTTCCAGTTTGTGTTTATCACACCTCTGCAGAGCCATGTGTCTCCATGGCGACGGACTACAATCGCACCATGTGTAGTCAGGTCCCGCCGTCGCTCGCTCTTTTTCACGTGTCTCCTATTTTTGCTAGTATACATTTGGCAAAGT
Source organism: Phyllobates terribilis (assembly GCF_046119375.1). NCBI lineage: Eukaryota > Metazoa > Chordata > Amphibia > Anura > Dendrobatidae > Phyllobates > Phyllobates terribilis. The sequence goes on along the minus strand of NW_027362773.1, from coordinate 160,251,128 downwards.
AAATCATGAATGGAAGGGAGCGTGGCTGCACGATCAGACGACACAGGGCTTGTTTGTTGTCTGATGCTCCCCTGCAGAGCCATGTGTCTCCATGGTGACAGACTACAAACCAAACTGTAGTCAGATGCTCCTCCATATGTTTCCGATAGTCCTTTGGTAAGTATGGAAGGGAACGTAGCTGCACAATCAGACTAAACGGGGTTTGCTTGTGGTCTGTTACCATAGAGACATTTGGATAGGTGATGACTTATAGATCAATAGGGGTCTGACCGCTGCGGCCCACCCCGATCGTCCAGACATGGAACCTTTTACCTTCTTAGAGTATAGCGGCAGTGCGCTTATCCAACCGCAGCTCCATTCACTCCCTCTGGAGCTGCACTCTGCTTTTTCTAGGTGACCCATGTGGAATGAATGGAGCGACGGCCGGGCATGTGCCCCGCAGCTCTCTTCTGCCAGACCGGTTCCGTTATTGGACCCGCCACCGATCTATAAGTTACCACGTATCCCGTGCATAAATGATAACGTTTTAACCCCTTGTGTACTCAGCGACTGAACGTTTCTTATACGGAGATTGAAGCGTTTCACCCGGTGTGATCGGTGAGACGTCCGTGTGATGCAAGTCCCAGGTTGTAATGTAACGCTCCAATTTTGTGTTTTTCTTACAGATTGGTACGATTTGATCCCCTTGGGCATTATCTTCTTACGGCCATTGTGAACCCCTCTAACCAGCAGGTAAGCGCCATAATCCAGAGACCACCCGCCGTGCAGCACTCCAGGTCGCCTTCCCTTTACGCTCGTCCATAGCCTGCACTCTGAGATCAGGCTGTTCGCTCCGCGTTTTGGCCCTTTTTGGGTGTGTGGTTTTTGTCCTGGCGCTTGCGTCCGGCATACACCACAAACTTGACCTATCGTACCACTCTGAAGCCGCCAGGGCGCTGCACCATGCCGTTCCGATCCTCCATATGTTATGGCATTCGCTTTGTTCGATGTCGTGGACTCTGAACGCTTTTATGATCTGTTTTCTTGCAGAGCGATGAAGAATCGGAGATCCCTCTCGACAGCGCAGAGATTCCCATCTACCGTCAGCGCTCCCTACTGCCGACTCAACCGGTCCGCCGTACTCCGCTGCTCCACAACTTCCTGCACATGCTGTCATCACGCTCATCAGGCACTCAGGCTGGAGAGCAGCCCCCCGTGCAAGACTCAGCCACGCCATCCCCACCGCCACCACCTCCACCCCCTCCTCCGACAACGGAGAGCAGTCAGAGGCTTATTTATACTCGTATGCGAGACCGAGCGCCGGGTGTCACCGCCCCGTGCTGCCAGGACCCCAGTATGCTGTGCCTGTGTGTCCGATGCTCTAGTGCCCGGCTGTCCTCTTCGCTTTTCCCACACCCGGAAGCACCAGGTACTCCCTCCACTTCTTCGGGGGCCACCTCCACCTCCTATTCTTCGGTGCAATCTGATCCCCAGCTCTCTTTGGAGCGGCAGCATCACCAGTCCTCTGCACAGCACGACCACGGACTCCTGAGCCGACCGTCTGCCTTTAGTAGCGTGCACAGCAGCACCGCCGGGAACACCCTGCGCAGTCTGAGCCTCGGCCCCATGCGCCGCTCGCTCGCCGGGCAGCCGTCTCGCTACCAACAGCCGACCACTGACATTGGCGGCTCTGAGTGGACTCGCACGGTGCTTAGTATGGGGTCCCGTTCCGAAATGGAGCCCATGCCGCCTCCCCGGACGAGCGCCTCGTCTGTAAGCCTATTGTCTGTCCTCCGGCAGCAGGAAGGCGAGGCCTCGTCATCCGTCTACACTTCCGCCACGGAGGGTAGAGGATTTCTCACCACGGATCAGGATAGCTCCAGCAGTCAGCCCCCTGTACACCCCACCACCCCCCGCACAGAGCTGCACTGTGATCTCAGACGCTTCTTCCTGGAGTATGACCGGCAATACGACCTGGAACCCGGAGCGCCGGGCACCACTCAAGGGCAAGCTCACGAGATGCTGAACAACAACCTGGAGCCTGAGCAGCCGGGTCCGTCACATCAGTCAAACCAGGCGGCGCACGGGGCGGAGGGTGCTGCAAACCAGCCCAGAGGGCACATGAACCGCTGCCGTGCCTGCCACAACCTGCTGACGTTCAACAACGACACCCTGCGCTGGGAGAGGACCCCGCCAACCTATTCCGAAAGCGAGAGCATGCCCACCTGGACGCCACCCTCGGATTCTCCGCCAACCACTTTCCAGGCTGGTCTGGCCGCTGGCAGCCCAGAGCAACCTGGTGCCACCGGGGTGGAAACACCAGACATAGGGAATATACCCGGTGCCGGGGCACGTTTGGAAACTGGGACAGCGCAGGAAGAACGGACAGTGGGGGTCGCTTATAATCCTGAGACCGAACACTGGGAGCGGGTGTACAGTCAGCCCGCCACCGTTAACAGAGTTCCGAATGTATCCCAAGAGGCCTTACCCCAAGATCTCCACGAGGAGAGCACCGAGGAGGACTCTCTAAGAAGGTAAGAGCCCCCAGGTCTGCTCCTCTGTCGTTCCTCCTGGAACAATAGGGATAAATTGATAACTCTGTGTTGGCATTACCCTTGTTATTGGGCTGTCGCCTTTCGCTCAGTCAGAACCGACGAGACCATGTGATTGGTTGGGACTGATGGACGGTTGCGCCCAGTTGTCAATGAACTTGTACATTTCCAACTGGAATAACTGAGGATCAGCGTAAAGCAAAACCGCTTTCACAGGAAAGATTGCGGTTTTATAGGGCGATGGCGTATTGCTCAGATATACTATCGGTTTATGAGTGGTTGGGGGTCGACGTCTGTGATCCACACCGATCCTGAGCGTGAGCATTGATCCTGCAGCCCCGTCCCTGCAGAGCTGCGCTCGGCCGTCCACTGTGCAGAAAAGGAAAACCAATAAAGGGGCTGCAGCTCCGAACCTGCACTGTGGCCCCTCAGGATCGGTGGGGGGGTCTCACAAGTCTGAGCGTATGAAAGCAGTTTTTTAAGCGGCACTCTTGGGTATTCATAGTTCTTAAAGGGGTTGTTGACAAGCTTGCCCCTATCCATAATCTAAACGGATTGTCTGCGGCTGGGGCCAGTGGTTTTTTTTTTCCCTTACATGTATGTATTTATGGCAAAAGTAATTTTTGCACTTGAGTCTACAATCTGTTTCTCTAAACTTTCATTTTTTATGTGTTCTGTGGTCACAAATCAGCTAAAGAGCGCAGAAAAAGGCAGGTAAAAGCATTACTAACTCACCGCCAGACCGTCATAGCGAGCTCGCTGCCGGATTCTCTGTTTCCTCATTCTGCAGACGCTGCAGCACAAAGGCTTTAGAAGGCAAACAGAGCAGCCTTTTTTGTGAAATATAATCATACAAATGATTTTTAACCCCATTTAATTAAAAAAATAAAAATAAAATGTCCCCTGAAGTGGACAACCCTTTTACTAAATTGATCGTTGGGGGGGTCTCTCAGCTGGGACTGATCAAAAGAATGGGGCGCTGAAATGTCCCTTTTAATTGGAGAAGTCTATGGGAAAGACACCAGAAAAAAAGCCACAACCAGAGCAACAGAACCCAAAAAAGACGCAAAAACGAGTCCAGGCTAACCGGACTAGTAAAACGGGCCTGACGGACACAGGAGGGAACTTTCTGTTATTGCTTCTTTCCACTTGGTGGCGCTGCAGGTCAAGACGTTACTACATGTCTCCTGCGGAGTGGCTGAGCTCATCCTGACTCCGGAGCGGAGAGGTCGGGGGGATTTGTGGTGTAAATTGCACCACTGCTCCGTGCAGGTAAAGCCCCCATATAGCCCCTCTTATACCCCTGGATGGGGGTTAGTCCTTCACCTTCGAGATGGGACGGATCTTGCTGCAGAATCTGACACTGAACCCTGCCCCTACTGCTGAGCGTCAGCTCCTGCGCCTAATTTAGAAGCATCATGGGAGGTGTAGTCCTCCAGTAAAGGGCATTGTGAATGCTGCATGCAGTCACTGGGCTGCGGGGGGCATGCCGGAGCTCTGGCGGCAGATTAATCAGCTCCCATGACCGGCACTGCCAGCTGCCCTTCCCTCTGGCCGGATTCTGGTGATCGGACCTCCACCGAATTAACAATCCCCTCTCTAGTGTACAGGTCATCACTTATGTCCACCATTGTACCCCGCGAAGTCTCCGGTCCCACTGTCTCGTAGAATCAGTGACCCTCGCTGGGTGTTGTGCAACTGTGGGTGGTCCGGATGGTGTCTGCTCACTGCAGCCCCCGGGACGCGGATATATAACGTATCTAGGCAGCTGTGCTCCATGTACGTCAGTGTGGAGATACATGACAATTAGCGGCGGCCGCTCGGCGCTGTTCTTAATAACACACTTGCCGAAGTGGGGACCTCGCCCCGAGCGTCACATGTGGAGGGGGTGAGACCCCCCGACTTTGACGGAGATGGAAAATGAGATGTTTTCCACCCAACAGATCGGAGGTGCGCGGTTAATTATCTTTTCCGGTTAATGACTCACCGGTAACGAGCACAGAACGTCTGACTAATGTCCATGGTCGGACGCCGTGTAAAACGCGTAGGAGGACGAGACTGATCCTGCAGGAGGGGATCCGACAGGAAGGGGACGGTGGTAATGGTAAAAGTCGCGCTGTGTTTAACCAATATGGCCGCCACCCTGAGAACGCGTGGGAGATGTCAGGAGGACATGGGCCGGCGATATCCACCCTGAGGCTCTCCAGCTGGTGGGAAACTATAACTCCCAGCATGCTCGGACAATCACAGATTGTGACCACTTTGGAATATGTGAGCGCCACCCTCAGGGGGCAGATAGGATTCTCCTTTGCAGAGATGGCACGTGGTGTGATCCTGTGACCACTGAGCTCAAAGATGGAGACTGGATCCTTAGCCATAAGGATCAGAGGGGGATCCCAGCCATCTGCGAGTTACCACCTTTCTATAGTGATCGGTGGGGGGTCCCAGCCATCGGCGAGTTGCCAGTTTTCTATAGTGATCGGAGGGGGGTCCCAGCCATCGGTGAGTTACCACCTTTCTATAGGGATCAGGGGGTCCCAGCCGTCGGCGAGTTACCACCTTTCTATAGGGATCGGGGAGGTCCTAGCCATTGGCGAGTTACCCTTTAAGCCCCCAATGCCAGGTTTCTCTTACTGGGAATGGTAACCCCTCTGTATCCTCCAGTCATCTTTGCTCTCACCGAATCTGTCCTCCTCTCCATGGCGGTCGCCGTTTGACCTCCAGACACTTCTTTAGCTCTCTGGTTGGCGGGATCACCGCACCCGCCACATCGAGACACACAGGATCCCGGCCGCGCTCTGCCGATCTTCTCTTCGTAAATGATTTTATCACGTGTCTTCCATCTTGCATCGTATACATCCGTGACTTTCCTAAATGTCACTTTATCCCAGCGATCCATCCCTCGGCCCCCCGCAGACAAGATGAGGCCCGATTCTCTTCAGCGGTTTCCAACAAGATAAAATTTCAGCCTAATATGAGCAGGAGCTGCTCAGATTCTCATACTCTATAACTTGCCTCCTGCTCTTTTTCAATGGGCAGATTCTTCTTCATCAGCATTCTGCCAGCACTATAGGAACTAGAATGTCCTTACTCTTATTTGCATCCTACATTGCACTTTGCATTCATTGCCTTCTCCGCTGTGAACACTATATCCCTTACTAAAGTATCCGGCTTATCCGCCCGGTTCTGCAGCTCCTCTCCTCGGGCGACTGCTGGGTAAGTGTGGTGGGGTCTCCGTGATCCGGCCGCAGGCTTCCCCCGCTGCCTCCAGGTGTTGCTGCTTTCGTCAGGAGCCTCCGCTGAGCCGGCAGGTGCTGCCCTCATTCTGTGCAATGCTCTCTGAGGGGGAAAGCTTTATTAATAGAAGTGGATGGTGAGGGGTCCGCGCTCCCAGGAGACTGTCTGTGCCTGAGGCGGTGCAGAACTCTGCAGCACCACATGGCGTCTTCATCGTGGGCATGATGACATTTCCCTTACACTTTAACGTTGCGCGTGCGACAGAACAAAGCGTGCTCACAGGTAACGTGTAGGGGACAAGCAGGAACCTTCTGCGCAGACTGGACTGGTGGAGGGAAGGTCGTGCCACACACCGTAATGTCAGCAATTCCCGGCAGGGCCGTCAGACTATTGATTTGAACAGGGGATGTGACAGGAACGATAGGGCAGTTGGATTTCCACATGCCCGATCATTTGATCCTCAGGTGTCTTGCAGCAACTAGATCCCTCTTCCCCTTCCAGAACACATGCACGGCCGGCGGGTTCAAGCATGCCTGCGTATGAAGGGGCCGGGAATGGCTTCCACATCCTGTAGGAAGTACAGCTCTGGAGCACAAACTGCTGCAAAATACTGGCTATCACTGTTGTTCCTGCGCTCGGTGATTGCGGTATGGGGGGGTTGGGTCACTCCACCATGACTTTCTGATCCCACCAGTGCAATCCCTACTGATCCTAAACTAGATGGGAGCAGCGCTCTGCCAGGACCCCAGTCTTTTCACAGATGGTGGTATTTGTGCTTAAAGGGCACCCCCTATCATAAAGTCCCTTTAATTATTCTGACACCCCCCCTAATAATGTTGATTTAGTGCTGCAGCCCCCTGTTTGCCTTGGCACTCCCATTAAGAGCTGGTTCAGCAGCTTGCATCCCCTTCACCGTTTTTCTGCAGCACCCCGGCCCCCATCACCTCCTGTCCTGGCATCTGCAGGGCGGCCTCGATTGATTAGGGTCGCCATGTTGGTGGTTATCCCAATAAGTCACTTTCGCCTTTGGTCATAAAGCAGTAAAATATCCCAGTGGAGTACCCCTTTAAGATCTTTTACAAGATGGGATTACCCCTTTAATTTTTTAATTGTCCTGTTCACATCAGTCCGGGCCGGATCAGAGATAGTCGACTCTGCTGCGGCACAGTCATAGGCGTAAGTAACGTCAGGAGAAAAGCGGAGCGCTGCGCAGAGATCTGCAAAGTGGCGGCGTGGGGTCAGTGATTCCCATGTTGCAGAGGATCTCTGCTGTCCGGGGGCCTCGCTCTTTGCCGGGGGGCGCGTTCCTTGCCGTCGTCCTGGGCCACGCTCCTTCCTGCCATCTCTGGGCAGCGTCCCCTCCTCGCCGCCGTCTTCTGCGCCGCACACATCTCCGCTCCGCGCTTTCCTTATCTGCTTTTCCCCTCGTTCTTTATCTGTCCGCTCTGAAAAGAAGCTTAGCTCCGGGCTCCGTGCCGTCCGGGCAAGTTGGCGTTTTCCTGCCGCGCCGCTCTAAACCTGCTGTCACAGATAAGTTTTTTTAGTAACGTGAAACACAATTCAGCATCTTTCTCTGCCCTCAATTCCTTTCTTCCACCCCAGAGAATGGTAGCCGGCATCACCCGGCCTTTTCAGAGGGGGGGAGACGAGCGGCATCGAGCGGAGACGAGCCGTTGCCAGTGCCGCGTCTTCCACTCCTTTGTTCGTCCTAATAGGATATGTAAATTCCAATCTGGGAGAAAATGGAACATTTTTAATGAAACGGCAAAGTACAAAGGCAACTCCGAATCAAAAGGAAAATCCCCGCGCTGGAGAATCAGACGCTTGAAGAGACTTGACGGAGACGGTGAATGGCCTCTGTCTCCTCACGTCTCATCCGCTCATCCAGACCTTTATGTGCCCCCTTAGAGCAGAGCGAAAAGTGCAAGAGCTGTCACCAGTGACTGCGGGGTAACCCCGACCCCGATATAGGATGGGGCATTGTATGGCACCAGGGTCTGCTGCCCATCTATCAACGAATGTGACCTTCATTGTACGAGCTCTTCTGGATCAAGGACTGGATCGTTCAGTAACATCCTGTATTATCCTCCAGAGCTGCACTCACTATTCTGCTGGTGCAGTCACTGTGTACATACATTACATGACTGATCCTGAGTTACATCCTGTATTATCCTCCAGAGCTGCACTCACTATTCTGCTGGTGCAGTCACTGTGTACATACATTACATTACTGATCCTGAGTTACATCCTGTATTATACTCCAGAGCTGCACTCACTATTCTGCTGGTGCAGTCACTGTGTACATACATTACATTACTGATCCTGAGTTACATCCTGTATTATACTCCAGAGCTGCACTCACTATTCTGCTGGTGCAGTCCCCGTGTACATACAGTATATTGGAAGCTGCTGTAGTCCGGCAGTGCAGTAATGTGACCGTCGGGGCCTCGTTAGATGTGATGACTGTTGGGGGTCCCGCTTTCCGCTTCCCTATATGATGCCACGTTCAGCCTCGTCGTCTCCACAGATGATGAATCGGTTACGGTTTTGGCCACTGGAGAAATCCCTGTTCTGCCTTTTCATTCTCCTCTTGTCAGATCGTCCCCGGGAGGCGCAGTGCAGTCACAGATGCCGGTCGCTGCCTTATTCTCGCTGGTGCTGCTCCTCCTCGCAGGGACCTGTTTTTTATGGCTAAAAATCTTTTTTGTGATAGTTTCATGAGAAGTTTTGTAGCGTTTGTCCTTTCCATCCTCTAGGTATCGCTGTACATAGCCGACTGTAGAAGCAGTGACCTTTTACTACAGGGTTTGCGACTCTTTCGTTTCCATCTGGTCATAGTTCGGCTTAGAAGATTGTTCAGGAGAAAGGAGATAAGTGGTGCAGACCCCAGAAAGAGCTCACTGACTGGTCCTTGGAGACTCACTGCTGTGCGACTGTCTTTCTCTGGGCATCGTTCATGTACACTATATATTTTAGGATTATTTTTTGTATGACGGTGAACCTCTCCACTTTCTCGAGCTTTTAGTCCATGGATCGGCTATGGACAGCGATCAGAGTGCTGCGTCTGATTAGTCGTGGCCGATGCTCCCGGGTCCGCGGGATATTTTATTTGTGCCGCAGAATCTGCAGAGAGTTCACCTGTCGGCGGAGGCCGTCTTCTGACTAACGTACCCGCTCCCCGGACCCTTCCTGTGATTCCCCCCCTTTAACATCCAGATTCGCCCTCCCTTATAAGCTGCTTTGTCACCAGGCGGAAAATCTGCTCTTTGCAGCAGAAGATTCTCCTTTTAATGGAATTATGAGCGCGGCGTCCGGATGATTCTCCGCACTGATTGAGGGCAGAGACGGCTGAATCAATGGCATTAAGGCTTTAGCGGAAGCGATGAACCCTGCGCCCACTCCGCGGCTAATCTGTATGGAGAGTGGTGTGCAGATCTGCACATGGCGGCTTGGAAATACCTTAGAAGAACAATGCGCCCCCCCATTGTCCCCACTGCCGTCCCCCCGGTTATCCTGCACATGTACACACCAGGTAATGCTTCTACCCCATTCAACATTATTTTCATTTTTTGTGATGGGTCCATTTGGTCCTCAGACGCCCACGGCCTCCATACAGACTGCGGCCGCTCGAGTGTTTGCCCCGTCAGTGGCCAGTAATATACGAGTCTAAAGCCGCGGCTCCATGGTGACTTCCGGTGCGGGAATGTTCCGCGTTAGTTCGCTGCGTTGCTCACAAGTCTCTTGTTTTTTTCTTGAACGCTACTAAAGATTTTACCACGATCACCATGAGCAGAAGTCGCCGTGCAGCCTAAGGCCGGAGTCAGGTGATGTCTGTGGACGTGGACAGGACGTGGACCAGCACTAATCAGTGGCACAATTCACATGACAAGACAGACCGTTGGCAGCACAATGTGCACGGCGGGCGAATAGGCACACGGCACATGAGGTGCACGGCGGGCGGACAGACACACAGCACAAGAGGCGCAGACACACAGCACGACGTGCGGACAGGCACACTGCACATGAGGTGCACGGCGGGCGGACAGGCACACGGCACATGAGGTGCACGGCGGGCGGACAGGCACACGGCACATGAGGTGCACGGCGGGCGGACAGGCACACGGCACATGAGGTGCACGACGGGCGGACAGGCACACTGCACATGAGGTGCACGGCGGGCGGACAGGCACACGGCACATGAGGTGCACGGCGGGCGGACAGGCACACGGCACATGAGGTGCACGGCGGGCGGACAGGCACACGGCACATGAGGTGCACGGCGGGCGGACAGGCACACGGCACATGAGGTGCACGGCGGGCGGACAGGCACACGGCACATGAGGTGCACGGCGGGCGGACAGGCACACGGCACATGAGGCGCACGGCGGGCGGACAGGCACACGGCACATGAGGCGCACGGCGGGCGGACAGGCACACGGCACATGAGGCGCACGGCGGGCGGACAGGCACACGGCACATGAGGCGCACGGCGGGCGGACAGGCACACGGCACATGAGGCGCAGACACACCGCACGACGTGCGGACAGGCACACGGCACATGAGGTGCACGGCGGGAGGACGGGCACACAGCACATGAGGCGCAGACACAGCGCGACGGGCTAACAGGCACACGAGGCGCAGTCATACAGCACAGGGGTCGTATAGGCACACGAGGCGCTGGCACACAGCACGGCGGGCGGACAGGTACATGAGGCGCAGGCAGCCATTTTTACATTCTGGGGTCCTTTTCTCGCATAGACTTCAGTGTACACGGTACCGAAGGCGCTCCGTATAGGACCCGCTGTGCCCCTCTGCCCGCACCTGAGGGTATCAGTGGATCTCGCATTACGTGGTCCCAGGGGCTAATATTTCTTGCTGGTTCCCGGCCGTTATTACGGTTTCCGACGATCATGTCGTTGCGTTGTTAGTGGTCCTGGTAGCGGCTTGTGAAACGACGCAGCAGATGTGTAAAACCCTCATATTCTGCTGTTACTTTACCTCCTCATAATAGAATCCAGTCTACACAAAATAATTAGTATTTGTGCAATGTTGTTAAAGTATTGGCGCCCCGGGAAGATTCAGTCTTATGGAAGGGAAGCTGGTGACAGGTGATTTGTGCTACTGCAGGCGGTCAACTGTGGAGGGTCCGAAGATCCCACCGGGGGACGGAGGTCGGCGGGTGATGGAGCAAAGACCATTACTGACCGCGGTAATGAAACGCATCTGTGGGGGGCTGGTTATTAAGGAGTAAATGGCCCCAGGTTGTGGCGTCCTGATAGGTGGGCCGGCTATAATCTCATAGCAGCCGTGTTACCGGCTATTCCAAGGAGGGCAGGATATCTGTGTGGGGTCTTACGGGTTCGTGCACACCGTTAGGTTTTTGCAGCAGCTTTATCTGCAGCAAAATACAGAATGTTGGCAGAAAAACGCTGTGTATAATATGCACATTTTCTACTGCATTTTTGCTGGTGGATTTTCCTTTTAGTTTGGGTGAAAAATGCTGCAAAATTGCTGTAAGAGCCGACGCCGCAGACTTGAAAAATACTTTTATGGTTCAAATCTACAAGGAAAAAATCAGCGTGTGCCGGAGATGTCAGAAATCTCCTTTATTTCTCTGCATGGTTTCTGCTGCAAAAAAAAGTAGAAAAAAATCACTGCAGAAGCGCAGTGTGAACAAACTTTAAGGATTGGTTTACTGCACGTATATTTGGTGGATTAGGCCACCAAGCCTGAGATATGTGGGGCCAAACCTGCGCCCCCAAAGGTGCTGCCATCTTGTATTGTCCATGACTTGTGGAGACGGTCGGCCGGAGTAATGTTCGGATTTGCTTGTGGTCCTCGGACCGTAGGTGCAGCGCATGCACCAACAATACAGTGAGGTGGCGAGGGCGGCCATTGCTGCTTGTTAGGAGGTGGCTCCATACACAAATCTCTGTTTTTTCTCTTATATTATTGTATTATGAGGGGCTGTGGATTGTGACAAGGAAAGAACCATTCGGGTCTAGGGGCTACAAATGTTACAAGTGGTCACTATGGAGTAATCTATGCCTTGTCTTCTAGGCGGCTCCTGGAGTCCTCCCTGATCTCTCTGTCCCGCTATGATGGCACTGGATCCCGAGAGCATCCCATTTACCCCGATCCGGCCAGGTAAGGCTTCCTGTGTCTGAACCATAAAGCTGAAATAAACACCTAAAATACACAATATTACAATTTAAACCTGAGTATTCTGTACAGAAGCCTCTGTGTGCCAGCGGATCGGCCATGTCCTCCCCACTGTCCTATGTTCGGCTGCAGCAAGAAGCCTCCCCCCTCTGCTGTGCCTGCAGCAGGAGCCTCCCCCCTCTGCTGTGCCTGCAGCAGGAGCCTCCCCCCTCTGCTGTGCCTGCAGCAGGAGCCTCCCCCCTCTGGTGTGCCTGCAGCAGGAGCCTCCCCCCTCTGCTGGTGTGCCTGCAGCAGGAGCCTCCCCCCTCTGCTGTGCCTGCAGCGGGAGCCTCCCCCCTCTGCTGTGCCTGCAGCAGGAGCCTCCCCCCTCTGGTGTGCCTGCAGCAGGAGCCTCCCCCCTCTGGTGTGCCTGCAGCAGGAGCCTCCCCCCTCTGGTGTGCCTGCAGCAGGAGCCTCCCCCCTCTGGTGTGCCTGCAGCAGGAGCCTCCCCCCTCTGGTGTGCCTGCAGCAGGAGCCTCCCCCCTCTGGTGTGCCTGCAGCAGGAGCCTCCCCCCTCTGGTGTGCCTGCAGCGGGAGCCTCCCCCCTCTGGTGTGCCTGCAGCGGGAGCCTCCCCCCTCTGGTGTGCCTGCAGCGGGAGCCTCCCCCCTCTGGTGTGCCTGCAGCGGGAGCCTCCCCCCTCTGGTGTGCCTGCAGCAGGAGCCTCCCCCCTCTGGTGTGCCTGCAGCAGGAGCCTCCCCCCTCTGGTGTGCCTGCAGCAGGAGCCTCCCCCCTCTGGTGTGCCTGCAGCAGGAGCCTCCCCCCTCTGGTGTGCCTGCAGCAGGAGCCTCCCCCCTCTGGTGTGCCTGCAGCAGGAGCCTCCCCCCTCTGGTGTGCCTGCAGCAGGAGCCTCCCCCCTCTGGTGTGCCTGCAGCAGGAGCCTCCCCCCTCTGGTGTGCCTGCAGCGGGAGCCTCCCCCCTCTGGTGTGCCTGCAGCGGGAGCCTCCCCCCTCTGGTGTGCCTGCAGCGGGAGCCTCCCCCCTCTGGTGTGCCTGCAGCAGGAGCCTCCCCCCTCTGGTGTGCCTGCAGCGGGAGCCTCCCCCCTCTGGTGTGCCTGCAGCGGGAGCCTCCCCTCTCTGCTGTGCCTGCAGCGGGAGCCTCCCCCCTCTGGTGTGCCTGCAGCGGGAGCCTCCCCCCTCTGGTGTGCCTGCAGCGGGAGCCTCCCCCCTCTGGTGTGCCTGCAGCGGGAGCCTCCCCCCTCTGGTGTGCCTGCAGCGGGAGCCTCCCCCCTCTGCTGTGCCTGCAGCGGGAGCCCTCCCCCCTCTGCTGTGCCTGCAGCGGGAGCCCTCCCCCCTCTGCTGTGCCTGCAGCGGGAGCCCTCCCCCCTCTGCTGTGCCTGCAGCGGGAGCCCTCCCCCCTCTGCTGTGCCTGCAGCGGGAGCCTCCCCCCTCTGCTGTGCCTGCAGCGGGAGCCTCCCCCCTCTGCTGTGCCTGCAGCGGGAGCCTCCCCCCTCTGCTGTGCCTGCAGCGGGAGCCTCCCCCCTCTGCTGTGCCTGCAGCGGGAGCCTCCCCCCTCTGCTGTGCCTGCAGCGGGAGCCTCCCCCCTCTGCTGTGCCTGCAGCGGGAGCCTCCCCCCTCTGCTGTGCCTGCAGCGGGAGCCTCCCCCCTCTGCTGTGCCTGCAGCGGGAGCCCCCCCCCCCCCTCCCTCTGGTGTGCCTGCAGTGGGAGCCTCCCCCCTCTGCTGTGCCTGCGGCGGGAGCCTCCCCCCTCTGCTGTGCCTGCGGCAGGAGCCTCCCCCCTCTGCTGGTGTGCCTGCGGCAGGAGCCTTCCCCCTCTGCTGGTGTGCCTGCAGCGGGAGCCTCCCCCCTCTGGTGTGCCTGCAGCGGGAGCCCCACCCCCCCTCTGGTGTGCCTGCAGCGGGAGCCTCCCCCCTCTGGTGTGCCTGCAGCGGGAGCCTCCCCCCTCTGGTGTGCCTGCAGCGGGAGCCCCCCCCCTCTGGTGTGCCTGCAGCAGGAGCCTCCCCCCCCCCCCCCCCCCCCCCCTCTGGTGTGCCTGCGGCGGGAGCCTCCCCCCTCTGCTGGTGTGCCTGCGGCGGGAGCCTCCCCCCTCTGCTGGTGTGCCTGCGGCGGGAGCCTCCCCCCTCTGCTGGTGTGCCTGCGGCGGGAGCCTCCCCCCTCTGCTCTGCCTGACTGAGAGCAGTTGTCAGCCAATGATTGAGCAGATCAGCCAATTAACCCCGTGTTCTCTGCAGGGCTGCCACACATCTGCTATATGAGGGTCTTGGATGATTATAGTACAGACTGACCTGGGGGCGACTTTCATGTTTCAATTCAATTAATCATTTGTTTCCAGGTTTAGTATTTTTTCAGATATTTCACCTCTAAAAATCAGGCAGAAAATTGAGAGAGTGTGAATTTTTGCAAAACTTGTGGTTGCTAGAGATGAGGGAATCGGTGCGCATTACCGTGGTCGGGTCTGTGCCGTCGCCCTGTGGTCGGGTCTGTGCCGTCGCCCTGTGGTCGGGTCTGTGCCGTCGCCCTGTGGTCGGGTCTGTGCCGTCGCCCTGTGGTCGGGTCTGTGCCGTCGCCCTGTGGTCGGGTCTGTGCCGTCGCCCTGTGGTCGGGTCTGTGTCGTCGCCCTGTGGTCGGGTCTGTGTCGTCGCCCTGTGGTCGGGTCTGTGTCGTCGCCCTGTGGTCGGGTCTGTGTCGTCGCCCTGTGGTCGGGTCTGTGTCGTCGCCCTGTGGTCGGGTCTGTGTCGTCGCCCTGTGGTCGGGTCTGTGTCGTCGCCCTGTGGTCGGGTCTGTGTCGTCGCCCTGTGGTCGGGTCTGTGTCGTCGCCCTGTGGTCGGGTCTGTGTCGTCGCCCTGTGGTCGGGTCTGTGTCGTCGCCCTGTGGTCGGGTCTGTGTCGTCGCCCTGTGGTCGGGTCTGTGTCGTCGCCCTGTGGTCGGGTCTGTGTCGTCGCCCTGTGGTCGGGTCTGTGTCGTCGCCCTGTGGTCGGGTCTGTGCCGTCGCCCTGTGGTCGGGTCTGTGCCGTCGCCCTGTGGTCGGGTCTGTGCCGTCGCCCTGTGGTCGGGTCTGTGCCGTCGCCCTGTGGTCGGGTCTGTGCCGTCGCCCTGTGGTCGGGTCTGTGCCGTCGCCCTGTGGTCGGGTCTGTGCCGTCGCCCTGTGGTCGGGTCTGTGCCGTCGCCCTGTGGTCGGGTCTGTGCCGTCGCCCTGTGGTCGGGTCTGTGCCGTCGCCCTGTGGTCGGGTCTGTGCCGTCGCCCTGTGGTCGGGTCTGTGCCGTCGCCCTGTGGTCGGGTCTGTGCCGTCGCCCTGTGGTCGGGTCTGTGCCGTCGCCCTGTGGTCGGGTCTGTGCCGTCGCCCTGTGGTCGGGTCTGTGCCGTCGCCCTGTGGTCGGGTCTGTGCCGTCGCCCTGTGGTCGGGTCTGTGCCGTCGCCCTGTGGTCGGGTCTGTGCCGTCGCCCTGTGGTCGGGTCTGTGCCGTCGCCCTGTGGTCGGGTCTGTGCCGTCGCCCTGTGGTCGGGTCTGTGCCGTCGCCCTGTGGTCGGGTCTGTGTCGTCGCCCTGTGGTCGGGTCTGTGCCGTCGCCCTGTGGTCGGGTCTGTGCCGTCGCCCTGTGGTCGGGTCTGTGCCGTCGCCCTGTGGTCGGGTCTGTGCCGTCGCCCTGTGGTCGGGTCTGTGCCGTCGCCCTGTGGTCGGGTCTGTGCCGTCGCCCTGTGGTCGGGTCTGTGCCGTCGCCCTGTGGTCGGGTCTGTGCCGTCGCCCTGTGGTCGGGTCTGTGCCGTCGCCCTGTGGTCGGGTCTGTGCCGTCGCCCTGTGGTCGGGTCTGTGCCGTCGCCCTGTGGTCGGGTCAGGGTGACATCTGACTCGGGCGCCGCAGGTGACGGAAGCAACTTTCTTTTCTTTCACAGCAGACCTGTCCGGAGAGTGCTGGTCCGGCAGGGTGGGGCCGTGGTATATGTTGGTACTGACGACGTTTCTCTTGTCCCCGCAGGTTATCACCAGCCGCTTATTACGCACAACGGATGATTCAGTACCTATCGCGGAGGGACAGTATCCGGCAACGCTCTATGCGGTACCAGCAGAACCGCCTCCGATCCTCGGCCTCCGCGCCGTCCTCCAGTGAGGGACAAGGGGCTGTAGAAACTGGAGACCTGGAGTTCGAGGAGTTTGAGTAAGGAGCCCCAACATGTCCGCCCCCTGCTGAGTGCCGTGTGATACTATTTCCCCATAGTTTCACAATCCCGGAGCCGCCACAACTATTTCTGGCCTCTATATAGGTTGCGGTATAATAGACATTGTGCGAGGCTGGAGGACGCTCCTAACAAATGAGATATCCGTGTGTTCTGTATTTATATATTCCGGCCTCAGCGTGTGTCGCCTCTCGTGTAATCTGTAATCCTGATATAATAGGGACACGCCAAACAATCAAACGCTCTTACCCCAGAGCCGTTCTCCGCATTTCACCCAACGCTTTTATTTATCTGCGCTGTAAACACGACATCGATTTATCACTTCTCCTCTCGAGCCGCGTCCCGGCACCGCGCTCACTGATTGGCTGCTGTAATCGGAGACGAAAAAGCCGCTATCTAGTGTCGGAGCGCAGAACAGTGTGTGTGTGTGTGTGTGTGTGTGTGTATATGTATGTAATATATATATATATATATATTATGCTATTGAGCCCGTTCTACGCCCGTGTGGCAAACATTTTTATTGGTATATGGTCTCCCGTGCATGGCACTCCTTATCCTGGTATGCGTGGCACCCCTCATCCCCCAATCCTGGTATGTGTGGGCCCCCTCATCCCCCAATCCCGGTATGTGTGGGCCCCCTCATCCCCCAATCCTGGTATGTGTGGGCCCCCTCATCCCCCAATCCTGGTATGTGTGGGCCCCCTCATCCCCCAATCCCGGTATGCGTGGCACCCCTCATCCCCCAATCCTGGTATGCGTGGCCCCCTCATCCCCCAATCCTGGTATGTGTGGGCCCCCTCATCCCCCAATCCTGGTATGTGTGGGCCCCCTCATCCCCCAATCCCGGTATGCGTGGCACCCCTCATCCCCCAATCCCGGTATGCGTGGCCCCCTCATCCCCCAATCCTGGTATGTGTGGGCCCCCTCATCCCCCAATCCTGGTATGTGTGGGCCCCCTCATCCCCCAATCCTGGTATGTGTGGGCCCCCTCATCCCCCAATCCTGGTATGTGTGGGCCCCCTCATCCCCCAATCCTGGTATGTGTGGGCCCCCTCATCCCCCAATCCTGGTATGTGTGGGCCCCCTCATCCCCCAATCCTGGTATGTGTGGGCCCCCTCATCCCCCAATCCTGGTATGTGCATGTGCAGATTCCGACGCCTTCACTCCTGCCCAGTCTTCGGTGAAGAGAGGCGCCGCGGCAACGCTTCTCCCGGTCAGGTAAGTATGGCGCCGGAGTTTGCGGTATGCGTTCAGTGTCTACGCATAGCGCGATCTCCGGCGCCATACACTCCTCTTACCTGTAACGCTCCATGCGTTCTTCTGTCTGGAGCCAGACTGTGCAGGCGTGTCTATAAAGGCTTCAGACAGAGGGATGCATCCCCGGTTATATTATAGATATATATATTTACATGTCTGTCCATATAGTCATTTTCTACTGTTGCATGGCGGCTACTGAAATAAAATGCCGCCAATCTGAATCGTAAGGAGGCGCCCTCTATCTGTGATATTTCTGGTGAAACAACCCCGTTAATTAAAGGAAAGTCCCACAAGACCGGGTGTCACAGTCCACGGGGCTCCTGGCCCAAACTATATGTCTGAGGAGGAGGAAACCCCCGGCCGCTCCGTGCTCTGATCATGACATGGATGTGCGATTATAGCATTAGGGGAGAGAGTTTTGGCTCATCAACTATTTATTTCCCCCCAAAATAAAATGTCGTCTTTTTTGGATGGTCTATGGGGGAAATCATTGCGATATGTCAGATGAGTAACTTTAAGCTAAAAAGTTTTTGGAGGGTTGTAGCCATCGGAGACATTTTACAAGCCCCGATGGCAAATTACTACGACTTCTAATCAATGAGATATCTGTTGCGCTAAGAAAACTTCTCGGTCTCCCGCTTCTTCCAAAAGTTACGAGAGCGGAGCGGCGATGACCCCGTGCGACCACCCCCTATACACAATCAATGGCTTCGCGGCCGCACATGCTCACACAGGGGCTACAGGATGGAGGGGTCCTATCGGTCAGACCCCTGAGATCTGATCCTTATAGGACAACCTTTAATGTTCATATCAGCCGAGCCCTGGACAGGATATTGGGGGTCACCACCTACGTAAGGAGCTGGACAGTCGCTGCACATCGTAGTTTGGGTCTTTTTTTTATCTTTAGACCCCTAATAGCCGCGTGATCGGGGACCCTGCTCCATGGGAGGTCTCACTGTATATTGCGCTCTCCACAATGGCGCCTGTGAGTGGCGCACTGTTTTTCTCTCTCCTCTTTTCTGTACATGTGTTTACAGGTGATCGGCCGCACTCTCCCTGTACGGAGCCGCCGCCGCCGTCAGATGGTTGCACCGGCTTCTGCCGGAGACGAGCTTTGATATGTAGACTGCAGGGCGCTGACACGGTTTAGGAGAAGTCCTTTCTCCTCGCTCAGCAGCTCCCGGCGGCGGCCGTCTCTTTGCAGCGAGGCGGGAAGTTTCGTCTTTGTGTCGGAGCACCTGCAGATCCTTTGTGAGCAGAAATAGCTCCGCACTTATTTCCAGCGCATCCTTAACTGCTTAAGTGCCACTTCTGAGCCGATGTAGCTGCGGTTATGGGGCAGTGACGACCTGGTGCTCCTGCAAACGCCACTAATTAGTGCAGGGAGGCGCAGCATCAGACAGGCGGGCAGGTTGCCTGCAGATCTCTCCCACTTGCCCACTAGTGCTAATACCAGTGTATCCACTTCCACTTGTGTACAGGTGTAAAGAATTGCATTCATCTGCTGGGATTTCCCGGTGACGCCAAGAGCCGCCTACTTCTGCAGTGCACGTGAGCGGTGGCGATGATGTTGGACCCCTGCCCGAACCGATCGATATGTGCCGATCGTGCAAACGTTTCAGCTGGGTCGTATCCTCATCGGCTCTGTGGCATAGAGGCTCAGCTCGTCAGAGGATAATCCCTCGAATGATCCATGGGCGTCTCTGGATTCTTCTCATGACCCAAAGTCAATTGACTGATCTGTTATATGGACTATATGTATGATCTCAGGGGTCCAATGTGAATGTAGCGGAAATGAGCATGTGCGACCTCCACTGCTATAGACCGTGATGGAAGCAGCGGTCACACATGCTCCGTACCGACCTATTCACATATGTGCGCTTGCGACCTCCATCCTCAGTGGTCTCAGCAGTCGGACCCCCAGCGACAATACATCCTGGTCATAGGTGATATGTTATTTATGGGACATCCCAGAACCCCACAATGAGCCCCATAAGTCATCGTCCTGTCCTCCTGACATGGGCATTGTATCGTTGCTTTTCCATTATTTTCCCTTATATCCACTTTATTAATGTAAGTAAAGTTTTTATTCTTCCCGCAGGGATAACGGGGACCGATCTCGGCACCGAACCCCCAGGAACGCTCGGATGTCGGCTCCATCGCTGGGCCGCTTCGTTCCCAGGTACGGTAGCGTCACTTTCCTCATTACTTTCTTACTTCTTGTGAGTTTCCCCCGTCTGACGTCCCATCACTTCTGCCTCCTCTGATCACCACGAGAGGCTTCTCCGTCTCTGGATTTTGTGCTTCTTGCTTTTCCTGACTGTTTCCTCTCGTTGCAGGAGATTTCTGCTGCCCGAATACCTTCCCTACGCCGGGATATTTCATGAGCGGGGACAGCCGGGACTAGCGACACACTCCTCCGTCAACCGCGTCCTGGCGGGTGAGGCCGGGGGGCAAACCCCATCTCTCCGTCCTGTTCTCTTTCCTAAATAGAAGTTTTACTTTTTTGTGTCTAAGGAAACCTCCATTGCAACCTAAGCGTCACCCCATTGTATAATCCGTTTCAGGGACAGTAGGATAAGTTCCCGTTATTTCTCTGCATGGAGTTTGCAAATGAAAGTTTTACAGACTTTTAAGCTTTGCTTCTCACTTTTGCATTGGGAGGTGAGAGGTGCCACTGAGGTCCTGCCAGGTATCGGTGGGTATCGTGCACCTGTCCTGTTATAATGGGCCACTTGCAGGATACCTGCCGAATGTGCACAACACAGTTTCCCCCGCAATGTCCTCTGCACCTCTCGCCATCCGTTGCAGACATGAGAAGCGTTGGACGGACCCTGTAGGTGCGGCTGCCGCAAACTGAATGCAGAGAAGTTGTTGGCTCGGTCCTGGGGATTCATACGGCCGCCTCCTGGCAGATCAGGGAACCCCCATTGTCTTAGAAGTGAGATTTATGACGTAGACCCTTTAATGCTGTCGTCACATTTTCCTGCTGACCTGATCTGGGCCCGCGGATGCTTTTCTCATTAGTCGTCTTCCAGTCCATTGTGACCTCTGCCATGTTTATAACCGCACATTAGTACATGGCACACCACAGAAGGAGCAGGCTGCTGCCTAGGGTACCATAGAAGAGGGAGGCTGTTTATGGTTTATCCAACCCCTGACATCCACTGCCAACAAATCCCTGCTGCCCGCTGACATTGCACGTGACCTCTGCAGCTAATCACTGTCCGCAGTGGTGGCCACAGTGGAGTTTATAGGTCATCACTGGAGTGGGATGATCCAATACTGGCGCGGACCAGGAAGGAGTTATCCATCCAGCACTCACTGCCGATCTAAGGGGGCACATTTTGATGCCCTTCCACCTTTTTCTCACCTTATTTTGGACTGAGTATGGATTCGGCAGGTAATAATCCACCCTTGTTTGCCCGATGGGGTGGATGGGGGTCAGATTTGGCCAATCCTATAGTCATTACATCATTGTATGTGGCTCTAAAGACGAACTTCGCTAAGTCTGGAACGTAAGGGAAATCTGAAGAGAGTGATTGGGTGCAGAAACAGGCGACTGCGCCATCGTGCATCCAACGTTCGGAGCTGCTATAGACCACGGTGCCACGTTTCCTTGCACCAGTCCTGTTGAAACCCCCCCCCCCCCCCCCCAATGCATCCTTGCATTTATCCCCGTTTTCCGCTGCGTTTTGGACCCCAGCCCGGTTTTGTTTCCTCCGATCCTTGCAGGACCCCCCCGTTCTTCTCGGCGTCGCGGGTGGTGCGATCTCTCAGGGAATGCAGAATCTCGGAAGGATATTTACAGCAGATGCCGCCTGAGTTATTCCGATGACCCCCTTGAATAGGAGCATCAGGAAACCTTTCCGTGAGGGGATAATTAACCCAATTACCTCTCGCTGTAACGAGGGAAGAGCAAACCAGCAATTCGGTTGCCATGACAACATGGGGGGCCCGTGCAGCTGCGGATGCTCCCCTCGAACGCTTCATGCGAGTAGGACGCTTCCTTTGCCGTCCTAAGTCCTGTACGTGCAATCTTTTAATGCCCAGGTTACAAAGCCCCCTCTTCGTGCTTGTTGCCGTGGTTACGGAGTTCTATTCCTGGGGGGGGGGGGGGGGTGTATAGTGTAATTAAAGCGGCATCATCCCTGGGAGGAAAATTTGCCTTCACCAAGACTGCAATGAAACGTCAGTCCCATCATGTGCCATCTGTCCTCACGTCACCCTTTGCTGTGTTTCCGTACGTCCCTTATCTGCGAGGCGACAATTCTGCGCTCTGAATGTTGTGACCGCGCCGTCCTGCGCTCTGAATGTTGTGTCCGCGCCGTCCTGCGCTCTGAATGTTGTGTCCGTGCCGTCCTGCGCTCTGAATGTTGTGTCCGCGCCGTCCTGCGCTCTGAATGTTGTGTCCGCGCCGTCCTGCGCTCTGAATGTTGTGTCCGCGCCGTCCTGCGCTCTGAATGTTGTGTCCGCGCCGTCCGGCGCTCTGTATGCTGTGTCCTCGCCGTCCTGCGCTCTGAATGTTGTGTCCGCGCCGTTCCTCGCAGTCGTTCTCGCTTTTTCCTCTTTTTTTCCTTTTTCCCCATCAGTGCTGCAGGGGGGCCGTTTGCATGATCTTTCCTGCCATTTAATAGTCGATTGAGCATTAAATCAGCCGCAGAATTGTTTTCGGAAGATAATTTGGAAATGAACGTCCCCGCAGATGAGCCGTCAGCCGCGTCGTCTCTGAAATGTCAGATCTGCAGCGGTTGTCACCGCCGGATCGGGCTGCAGATGTGCACATTAACCTATGTAGATCTGGATGGAAGGCTCCGGACTCCTCCAGCGCTTGCAGGGGGCCATGACAGATATGGGGGGCTTACAGATACCACAGGCTTTCTAAGTGAACGGTAGAAATAACTGAGCTGTCAATGATCACCACATCCTCCGGCAGCCTAATAGTATGTGGGGATGAAATTATAACGGGGGTCTGTAGTTCCAGGGGGCCAATATATTATGTACTGGGTACAACTGTCACGGCTCACTGCCTATCCATTGGTCCGCCCCCGATGTGCATACGTTCCCAAATACAACTTTAATAGGCTTGTCCTTATCCCCTATCCACAGGATGATTGGTAAATATAGGATCACTGGGGGTCCAACCACTGGAGCCCCCCAATGATCAGCTTCCATAGATTCCCTCTGTGAGTGGAGCAGCAGTGAGCATGTGCACTGCCTAGGTGGTCGCACATGCTCAGTACTGCTCCACTCACACAGGAGACTCAGTCCCCCTTTTTAGGAATCAGTGGAGGTCCCATCGATAGGATCCTCTTTGATCATGTATTTATTATGTGTCCATTGAAGAGGTAATGTGTTGTATCTGGGACATCCCCTTTAAAGAGAACCTGTCGGCTACAAACCCGCTATTTGCATTCAGATATAGTGGTAATGAGCAGGTAAATGGCGATTTATTAGCAGTGTAACTGGAGCAGCAGCTACAGCGAGAAAATGAGGTTAGATTTCTCTGCAGCTGCTGCTTCAGACATCGGGGCGCTGCGGAGAGCTGTCAGTCACCTCAGTACTTCAGAACTGCCTCTGTACAGGAAGTGGGGGCACACAGGAAGGGGGGCTTGTCTGCCCACAGGAAGGAGGGGGGCTTGTCTGCCCACAGGAAGGAGGGGGGCTTGTCTGCCCACAGGAAGTGGGGGGGGCGGGCCCTTGTCTGCCCACAGGAAGTGGGGGGGGCGGGCCCTTGTCTGCCCACAGGAAGTGGGGGGGCGGGCCCTTGTCTGCCCACAGGAAGTGGGGGGGGCGGGCCCTTGTCTGCCCACAGGAAGTGGGGGGGCGGGCCCTTGTCTGCCCACAGGAAGTGGGGGGGCGGGCCCTTGTCTGCCCACAGGAAGTGGGGGGGCGGGCCCTTGTCTGCCCACAGGAAGTGGGGGGGCGGGCCCTTGTCTGCCCACAGGAAGTGGGGGGGCGGGCCCTTGTCTGCCCACAGGAAGTGGGGGGGCGGGCCCTTGTCTGCCCACAGGAAGGGGGGGGGGCCCTTGTCTGCCCACAGGAAGTGGGGGGGCGGGCCCT
Organism: Phyllobates terribilis; assembly: GCF_046119375.1. Classification (NCBI taxonomy): domain Eukaryota; kingdom Metazoa; phylum Chordata; class Amphibia; order Anura; family Dendrobatidae; genus Phyllobates; species Phyllobates terribilis. Next base: position 160,227,709 of record NW_027362773.1, on the reverse strand, counting down.
TGTCTGCCCACAGGAAGTGGGGGGGCGGGCCCTTGTCTGCCCACAGGAAGTGGGGGGGCGGGCCCTTGTCTGCCCACAGGAAGTGGGGGGGGCGGGCCCTTGTCTGCCCACAGGAAGTGGGGGGGGCGGGCCCTTGTCTGCCCACAGGAAGTGGGGGGGCCCTTGTTAAAGCGACTTTTAACTTGTGGGGTGTGAAGGCAGCAGGACTGTACATATTCTAAAGGCCAAGAGACAGGTACAAAATAAGCCTTCTACAGGGTCAGCACCTGGCTCCTGAGGCGCTGTGATTGGCCGGTTCTAGTCAATGGCTGGCCGTACGGCCATAACAAGGTCATTCAGCCTGAGGTGTCCGGCCGAGTTCCCCGCCGGGTCTCCCGTGCCGGGGTCCCTGACTGGTCGGACATTGAGGGCATATTCTATTGTGAGTTTTTACCGGAGCGCAGATGCTTTTTTTTCTTCATCCCTTTAAATACCATTTCTCGGGCATTTAACCCTTTGAACCCTGTGAAAGCATTGACAGTCGGCAGCGAGCGATCGTGTGACCCGGGAGTGACTTTACCGCTTCAGTAACGTCCTGTGGGTGAAAACCGGAGCATTAATTAGTTTACTCTCATAAATGAAAGGGCAGCGGTGTCCGAGCGGCTCCATTAACCATCTCCGTATCGAGCGGCCGGCCTTTGTCTTGCTCCAAACGCTGCAAATGAGGTTCTGCAACGAGCAGTCAGCCTGGTGGGACATCAAGTGTGAAGCCCGACTAATGGGACCTGCATTAGGAAGCCTCCATTAACCCACTGCCGGAGTGTAAGGCCCTGGGGCCCCGTCTTGAAAGGCTGCACAGGACGCGTTCCGCTGACCCGGCCGTTCCCTTTCAGAATTTTCAGGGCATGAAACTCCTGAGTTTGCGGAGCCGTCCTTTAGCTTATGGCCCGGGCAGACGATGAGTAACCCTTTCACGTCCCCGGCACCATCCTGCACTTACGTTATTCATACACCGGTCTAATAGAACAATTAGACTCCTCTGACGTGAAGACCACCAAAAGGTCTAGAACATATTGTCATCTTGTCCAAAATATGTAAGAATTTATTAACGCCAAGTCATTTATATAGCCGCCACTTTAATATTTTTTTTTCTTTTTACACTTTATTCTTCATTTATTTTTTCCATATATTTCTTTTTATTTTCTCCACCCCCCCCTCTTTTTTTTTTTTTTTCATTTTTTTCGTTTATTTTTCCTTTATTTCATTATTTTATCCCCTTATTTTTTTTTCCATTTATCTTTTTTTTTACTTCTCTATTTTCCCTTCTTTTTCCCTTTTCAGTTTGGTTGGACGACTCTTTGCATAATTTTTTCCATCTTGTAAATTGTATATTAGTCTATAAAGTTCTTTAGCGCAGTCTTTAAAGGGGTTTTCTAGAATAGTGGCCTTAAAGTACTTGTATCTCCCCATCATTTCTCCTTTTCTCCTCTGGTGGTCTAAGTCACTATCGGTAGTGATGACATCTTGCCCATGAGGCCCGTATTGGCAAGTGACAGTGAAGGGGCTGTTATAATTTCCAATACTGGTGGGGACCCGGGATGGGGCAGAGGAGGGGGGGATTCAACAGGTAATTGTTGTTTTCTTATTTTATAACGTTTCCTAATTTAAGGCCAGTTTGGAATAATCCCGGAACCTTCCAATGGTTATTACCAACTTTGCAAGGTGGTAACTCCCTGATTGCTGGGGGGCTCATTACCCATTGGAAGGGAGCGGGGGCCACACTCCGCAGCGCCATTCATCAGCTATAGGACAGGAGGAGGTGGTAATGGATGCATTTGTGGAGGTCCCAGCAGTCGGCAAGTTTGGCATATCCCTTTAAACGCTGATGACCTAGGACTCTAGAACACTTGTAGCCTCCTTGGACGTTCTCTTCTTGACCATAAACTGATCTGAAGTTTTACTATTGGTGAATCCTGCAGCGATCAGGTGTAATCTGCAGAGACCTGGCACCAGCGTGTAACCCCCTGCAGCGCCACCACTAGGGAGATGAAGAATTACATGGTCCTCAGACAGAAGCCCTTGGTCCTCCAGAGATGGGGACGCTCATTGCAGCTGCTCTCTGATCCATAGACGAGGGATTTTCTAAACCTTCTGCTAAAACTTTTGCACTTTTCTGTCTTTCCCGTTCAAGTTGCCGTATTTGGCATCCATGTTTTTCCTTTGGTGATGTGATCGTCGCTCTGTTTTTTTTTTCCCCCTTTCCGCAGGTGCTGTGATCGGAGATGGACAGTCCGCTGTGGCCAGTAACATTGCAAACACGACCTACAGATTGCAGTGGTGGGACTTCACCAAATACGACTTACCGGAGATCAGTAACGGTGCGCGGCTCGCTTGCTCGCTTCCTCCCGTTGCCCGTGATGGTGCAAGGTTTTCATGTATTCTCTTGTTGTTTCTGCAGCCACTGCCAACGTCCTCGTTCAGAACTGCAAGATCTACAATGACGCCAGTTGTGACATCTCCGCCGACGGGCAGCTCCTTGCCGCCTTTATACCCAGCAGCCAGCGAGGTTTCCCTGACGAGGGCATATTGGCCGTCTACTCCCTGGCCCCGCACAACCTCGGCGAGATCCTGTTCACCAAGCGTTTTGGTGCGTCGTAGTCTTCATTGATCATGTCTGGTGTTTTGTTCCTGAACTTCTGGGTTCTCACTTTATCTTTTTTTTTTCTTTATTTAGGTCCCAATGCCATCTCTGTGAGTTTGTCCCCTATGGGCCGGTACGTGATGGTGGGTCTGGCCTCGCGCAGGATCCTCCTGCATCCCTCTACGGAGCACATGGTGGCTCAAGTCTTCCGACTCCAGAAACCCCATGGAGGAGAGACTTCAATGAGAGTGAGTTTCTGTCAATTTACATCATTGGGGTTAGGACCTCTCAGATTCAGGAAAATCGTGCAGAAAATCCGCAATGAGACTATAGCACCAAAATATTCAGGTTTTGGTGCAAATTTGCTTGCGTATTTCACCTGCAGCTGAGCACCAAGACAAAAAGACCCGACTCTATATTCACCTTTTCTGGCTTGTTTACTTTCCTAAATATTTGTGCCGTAGATCGAAATCCTATTTTTTTTTTTTCTCATCAATATGAGGATAGTGTCAGGGATGACACCGGAGTGACCGTACAGATCCTGGAAGCTGTACCTTCCAGGACTGACAAAATGCAAAAAAAATCAAATTTTGCTTTTTTTTTTTTTTTAGATCAAGGTTATGCCCTCATACCTCCCCTTGATGAGCTCATGTGGGGGGCTGGTCGTGGGATGTGCTAGGTCTGTTCGAATTTTATGAGATCTCTAACTTGCATATCTTCGCTCCTGGAGGTCCCAGGTGGTAGATATTGTTGTCATGTTTCCTATTGCGATTTTACCTTTCTATAGCGATGACACATGGCATGGATAGCATCATCCATTGGTGCGATATTAAGTTATAGGGGTTAGAATGGCCTTACAGTGATGAGTGAATGCATTATGTTCGTCCCTTCGCTACAACACCAAAAATATATCTCCCATAAATATCGGATCGATGAAAACCCCAATATTCATCACTGACCACTGGCTCCAAAAAGCCTGTGACCTGTGCTTTGAACAAAGGAAGCTCTTGACTTGGAGGTGTACTTCTCCGCCTCTGAATGAACGAATCCCAGGCTTAGTGTCTGGCTCCCAGAGAAGATCTCTGCTTTAATTACCTTTTCACAGCAGGAAGTCCCTACTTCAATTAAGTCGAAGTGTCAGCTCTCTCTCACTTCCCCAGTTATAATTAATCCTATATGTTCAATGTGAGGGTGATATATCCACTCTCCGGAGAGGTCTTTATGGATTTTAATTTTTCTATGTGACAGATAGTACTACCCAGTCATTTATACATTTCCTGGAGGACTAACAGAGGAAAAGTGCAACACAGAAATATTTATCAGGGAAATGCAATTACCTTTCGGAGAGCTGCACGTTCCTCTGCCGCCATCACACATCCTGCCTGATACAGACGAGCATTAGTCTATATCCTCTCGCTTTCCCTTCCTCGCCGCCTCGCTCTTACGCCTTCTCTTCCCACCCCAGCTGTTTGCTTTCATTTATTAAATCCCCAAAAACCTATTAGTTTGTGTATTTAAACCTCCGCCGTGATGGCAGCGCCAGAGATAAATTGGCGGACAGGGTGGGCAGTGTAGACGCTCTGCATGCGAGGGCTGATGGTGCTTGTGCAGGAATCTGCGCCAAGTGCAGGTCGGCCCTCGCTTTGCTATATTCAGACTGAATCTACGTCGTTATTTTGTCTCATCCCCTCCCGGTAAGTGCCGGGCTGAGAACTGGCGGCAGAAGGAGGGTCCTGAAGTCCTGTCGCCCCTCCATGCTCTAAGTGGGGGTCTCTCAAGTGTCAACTGTCTCCTTGTAAACCCCCCCTTTGCCAATCTGCAATGCAAGACGGCGTTCTGACTAATGCTGCCATATATCGTATATTAATACGTTACTTATTAGATAATTATGCCTTCTTGAATTCCCCATGAAACGGCAATTCTGTAATGAGCCGATGGGTTTTTATGAGGAGGCTTTTCTAGGATTATAAAAACGTGGCTGTTTACATTAAAAATACAGCGCCATCTTGGAGAACAGGTTGTACACAGTATTGCAGCTCAGCTCCTTCCACTTTAATGGGACAGAGTTTTAATAACGGGCACCGCACGTGGTCAGGGATGGAGCAATTTCTGAACAAAAGCAATGTTTAAGGGAAACTCCACCTATAATAATTTTTCCATTTAATGTTCCTTTTACGCGGACCTTTCCCTTTAAATGAAATCTAGTTAATAATTGGACCCAAACGTGTTGCTTAGATTCGATCAGTCGCCGTCCTGAGCTCCATGGAGAGCGGCACATGCTGATAATAAACTTTGGCATCGGTCAATGGATGACAAGACTTAATTGTGAGCTCGCCGGGCAGGTCGCGGTAATGGGCTCCTAATTACCTGACTTGTGTCTAGACGAGCTGCAAGAAGTGGATGAAATCCCAATATTTAATTGTGTTTTACGTCTCTCATTGTCTATATGGATATTTCCTAACAGCCGGCGGCGGGTCGGCTTATTAGCGATGCCAGTGGACCAAGTGACCGCTGCGTTAATATAGACATGATATATTTAATATATACAAGAGCTATAAAAGGACTGCCCTGACCTCCCGGTGTCAGATGAACCCGCATTGAGAAAGGTGACATATATATGGGACCTACAAAAGTTTCTACACCCCCCCCCCCCCATCCCCCTTCCCTCCTTACACCTTTTTATTACACTTCTTAAAAAAAAAAAGTTTTAAAACAAAGTTTTATTACAGTAACTTTACCTTGTGCAGCACAGAAGGATCAGACTGTGGTCGAAATTGTTAAACGACCTTAATAGTGAAACATACCCTATAAGTCTGTGCCCGCCCCTTTAACGAGCCATCACAGAAACTCAAGGGCATCTTATTCAGCCCCCAAACCCTGCCCTGTGCTGATGAGGGGCACGATCAGCCGTCTGTAGGTGGTCACTTGGTTAATATCCCTTCTGCTAGAATTGGCAACCCGTTGTTGTGAAACTACAACTCCCAGCATTCCCCGGCTGCAACAGGCTGTCTTGCTTCTCCCAGGGCATGTTGGGAGTTGTAGTTTCACAATAGTTTGGCGTGCTCCACGTTTTCAGTCCTTAGTCCTTGTTAAGGGGTTTTAAATTGACTTGGGGATACTGGTAAGATTTTCTTTCCTACGTATTTTATTTCCCATGAAGCATTGCCAGACACAGCCGGACGCCTTAAGGACAACCAGGTCCCCACCTGATAAAGCATTACACACAGGTGCAATTGTTTTAAGGATTCCACCTTTTGTACCCTCCAAGCTTAAAAAATCACAATGGCTATCCAAGCAATGGGAAAACACATTTAAAGGGGACGTGTCACTCGCCATAAATGTGTATTTTTTTGTATCCGGTGTAAATGCCGCCGTTCTCCTGAATCCGGCGATGTTTTTCTTTTCTTTTTGCTCCTCTCTATTCCTGAGATACGGCCTCATCTTCACTGTATGTAAATCTAGTCTTGTGGGCGTGGTCATTACGATGGTTATAGTAGGAGTTGCTGGCCACGCCCATTTAGCTGAGAAGGCTGCATTTATACATGGGGAAAAGGGGGTCATACCACGGGAACGGAGAGGAGCAGGAACAAAAGAAAAACCTCGCCGGAGTCAGGAGAACAGCGGCTTTTACACTAAGCAAAAATAATGACGTATTTTCGGCAAATGCTGGATCCACTTTAATGTGAAGATTTCCTTTGCAGTTGTGTTTTTTTTTCCTTCTGTGACAGCTGTAATCCAGGATTAATTTCATGTTGATGGTTGGTCCTGAATTCTCACAATTACAGGATCCTCATTAACTCGTTCAGCGCCGGGTTCTGCCGGTCTCTCTCTCATCATGTGATCCACAGCCACATGCCTGCCCACGACCTCCACCGAGTGGGGAGAGGCCGTAATAGGATTGTCCCTGGTCATTGTTAGCTCAGGACCTGATCTCTGCTGATAATCCCGTGTACGTAATCTGTGGCGGACCTCAGGGCAGATTACCGGATCGAATTTAGTGCTCGGCGCTACCTGTGACAGATGTTTAACAGGATTTACTGACGGGAAAACGCTTATAAGCTGCACACGGGTGGATCCTGCATCCAGTCATCGCTAATTCTGATTATTAAAGGGGTTGGGGATGTTACTTAAAATAAAGGGACATGATGCCCAGAAAGGAACGTTCAAAAATAATTAGCTCATCACTGGATTACTTGCATTTTCCTGAAGAAATCCTGCGCACACGGAGGCCATTAGAAACGACAAGTTTTTTTAACCCTTCTTTGGAGAGTTTTTGGAGGAGTTTTTCATTTCCTGAAGCAGTTTTTGAAGAGTTTTTTGCAGCCTTATGGTTGGACCGTGCCTAGTTTGGAGCAGATCACAGAACTGACCTGCGCTTCCTTTTTTTCTACGAGGCGTTTTTTTATTTATTGTTTTTTTAAACTTGAAGCGGGAAGATAAAACCGCTTGAAACACTAAACATCTGAACAGCTCAGCGGTTTTCCGTCCTGTCGTATATACTTTGTCACCCTGCATCCCTAAATGGTTTATTTCTGTACACTTGACGTGTTGGTCAGCATTGTTTCTGGGGTCTCTGCCCAGGGACCGTCATCACCAATCCAAACTACTGACAAGACGATAATTGGCGAACGCGCGTCGGTAGATACAATTGTTCCCGATTATCGGCTGGTGTAAGTATGTGCAGCACATTGCCCGGAGTAAACAGGAGATGTGCTGCCGAAAAAAACGAGCCCTGAACGACTCCATCATAGTGGATCGGCTTTGATTACTAGCCTGTAGGCACAGAAATTTACAGATTTACACTGAGCGGGCGTTTAGCGTAATTTCACCCTTAATATTGGCGGCGGTGATAGGTGAGTTGCTTTTTTTTTAATTGATCTGAACTGTGCCACTAATCGTCTGTTTGGTCGTCAAGGCCGGTGTATTCATGAGTACACGGTGTTTCGCTCCTGATTCCAAGAGTTGGCGAGGTGCGTAGCCCGGGGAGTTGGCGAGGTGCGTAGCCCGGGGAGTTGGCGAGGTGCGTAGCCCGGGGAGTTGGCGAGGTGCGTAGCCCGGGGAGTTGGCGAGGTGCGTAGCCCGGGGAGTTGGCGAGGTGCGTAGCCCGGGGAGTTGGCGAGGTGCGTAGCCCGGGGAGTTGGCGAGGTGCGTAGCCCGGGGAGTTTTGGGTGCTCATCCAGAATAGCTGTGGGCCCTGCAGGGCAGGTGCCGAGGTGCATGGATATATATATGATGGGGCTGATGAGAGATCGCTGCAGGCCAGGAGCTCGCTGCGGTTTTTAGAGCCTCTGAAGAAGCGTTGCTGCCGGGAGGTTGTGTGCTGCGGGGTGGAGGGGAATGCAGTGGATTAATTGCACAGACCGTCACCGCTGATTATCTCTTCTCAGGATCCCATCTAGTTAATTTTCTTTAGATCAGTGTCATGCGATTAAAAGCTGCTTCCTCGGTAATGATGACACAGGCGACCTCGGCGGTGCGCTCGCTCGTGTGAATGAGCGTGTATTGGCAGCAGGAGCCTGACTGCTCTCTGGGGAGATCGTCTATGTAGCGCGCAGGTTATATCACAGTCTGAAGCTTGTAATGACAGCGCGGCCAAAATACCCACAAGGGAAAAAACCTATGGGAATGGCGTTCAGGCTCGATTGTCTGTAATGGAAGCCGCTCTGTTGCTTGGTATTAATTAACCCTTTGAGTGCTCACATTGGAGTGTGCGGCCGTCTGCGTGCCGGCGTCCATTCATAACTCATCTGTGCACATCTTTATCACTGAAAAATATCCAAGGAGAAAGTTGTTAATAAAACAAAAAAAGCAATTAAATCCTAAAATAAAGATCCCTCTAGGTGACAGCCGGTCTTTTTCAGGGGTGCAGTGCTCCTCAGCTTCCTCCTTGTCGGGGGAAGTACACCGCTGCACAATTGACAGGTAGTGCCAGCTGCATTGTGGGACCGCTGGTCTGAACTGTGCTCTTGACACCGCAGCATCAGAGGAGCACAGGGACACTGAAGATCAGAAGCTAAGAGTGCACTCCAGGGATCCCGCCAGCTTCAGAGCAGCGCTTACAAGCTCTATTGGAAAGAGCTTGTAAGCACTGTGCATGCTCAGCCACCTCTGATTGACTGAGCCGTAAGCAATAAAATGTTAAAATCCCAAAGGATTATTAATAAGTAAATTGCAAAATTGTTTTTTACAAGCAGTGTGTGATTTTAAGACCGTGGGAGGAATCATTTAAAGGGGCAGTCACCTACTGTTGTCTGCATATTGTGCATACATATAATGAACATATTCCTTTAGCTGGGCGGGGGACTGTCATTATATGAGCGGCAGGGGGTGGGGGGGAGCCTGTCACCTGCTCTGTAGACGTGTATTGACATCCAGTGATTGCCGCCCTCGTACTGTGGCTCTCACGATCCTATTGATTAACCTGTATGATGCCTTCATGGCTTATCTGTCAGTGCCACATTGCCTGCAACCCCTGCATCGTAAGACGGATTACTCTGGACCTCCGATGCAAGGCAGGTGGGCTTCACCCTGGCCGGAGGGTCGCCACACTAGTCTTCGGCCTCATTCTCCACCTGTGCATTGGATGGAAACCTCATCATGCACCTTCACATTACTCCATCACATCGGCAGTGAATCTATAGCTCTGGGCGGTATCATACGTTGTGTAGAGTCGGACATCTTTTCTAGACCCATCTGGTTGCTGTTGCCGGATTTGCTTTTCTGCCGTCAGTCTGGCAGCCATATTGGATGTTCCAGAGGTTTTCTTTTGTACACAAGTCTGTTTGTCGGGAGACCTTCCGATCACTCGGTTTCCTGCTGCTGGGACCCCCCGACGATCAGCTCTGATCTGAAGGGAACGTAACAGCAAATGTTTAATTCCCTACGTCACCCCCGCAGCGGTAAGGAAGAATTACACCTAGTATGTTGAAATGAATAGGCCGTCTGTGTAATGTGTAGACCTGTGAGTCCTCCAGAATAGGGGGGTAATTGGTATAGAAACGTATAAAGGACCCTGACTGTTATGTACTGACTCGGATTCTTTGTGTTCCCCCTTCAGCGCGTCTTCAATGTGCTGTATCCCATGCCTGCGGACCAGAGGAGACACGTCAGCATCAATTCAGCTCGGTGGTTACCGGAGCCCGGCCTGGGATTAGCTTACGGTACCAATAAAGGGGATCTGGTGATCTGCCGACCAGAGTAAGTACCGCACAGGTCCTGTTGGATTTGCGGGGGGTCTGGATATATACTTTTCTCATGGGTTAATGTTAATGATAGGTTTTAAAGATCTTAATTTATTCATCCAGAACAAAACGGCTTTATTGTGCGATTTCACCCCTGAGAGATCGCTGTTACTGGAAATCTGCCACTACTTTCTAAGGTGCATTCACATCAGGGGCCGAGTGCTGAGAATCTTGTGTCAGATTTTGGTGACATTTTCATCTAATAAGTCCAGGAATTGCCCTGATTCTCGTGGGCATTACTTCCTCATCATTAGTATTTTACCAGTACTATAGGTACTGGGACATTCCTTCCTATTTTTACCAGTACTATAGGTACTGGGACATTCCTTCCTTCACTTCCCAGCATGCATTGCTCCTGCCATTTTCCATTGGCTTGCCTGCTCGGAAATGAAAGCAGATCTGCTGGTGTGCAATGTTACAGGAGAGAAGGAGCAGAGAGACTAATACTTGTCCTCCTTCCTGGAGGTTAAGGCCTGCGGTCCTCACTCTACCTCTCAGGTCTCCAGTCTGATGGTTGGGACCACCGGAGACCTGTAACCCCTTAGATTCCATGGACAACAGCAATCACAGCATCCAAAAAAAAAAAAAAAGATAAAGGATAGTTTATGGAGAAGCCAGAAGTTCTAGTACGACCCATTATCATGTGCTTGTGTCTGTACATCACGTAGATGAGGGAAGCCGAGACCCCCGCTCCTCATGTAGATCTCTGTAAATGGTGTTTATGATGGCTGCCCCCTTAATATTGTCTCCCTCCCCCCTTCTGTCCTTGCATTGAGCCGTCGGCACAGACCGCGCATGCCGCGGATATTGGCAGCTTCTCCGGGGGCTTCGTGCTGACTCCTCGGGAGACCGGCCGCGGCCTCGCCACTAATGAGCCGCATATGTCAGTTTAGTGTTACGTATTCTGTGATTTCCTCTCAATCAGGTTCCATCATGTTGGCAGCATCAGCTTATCGCTTCCTGCGGTTATTGATCCGACGATCAATATCTCTGATTAACAAGAACCTTTCACATTCATTGTTGTGTTCCCCCATGTGGCTTCCAGGAACGTTGTCACAAGCGCAGAGCAAACAGCAAGGCACCGAGGTGGAGGGGCGGCGTATTGGGGAGGGAGTAGAGACCCCTGGGAATATCCCAATCTCTGGGACTAATGACGCTGCTTAGTCTGCTGTATACGGGGGCGACGCTCAGCACTGGATACGGAGGCGGACACGGCAAAGATCAAAACGGGTGACAACTAGGGTGCCCGGCTTTCCTCTTCCACCTCATTGCTCTCCAAATAGTACGGGTGAGCTCTCTCGGATGGCGCCCTATAACTCTCATCTTCTACCTTTTAATATCCTCATGAGTCATCACATCCGCAACTTCAGACCTCGATTAATATCCCCCATTTGTAGAAGATAAAAAGCTTGGATCGTTTCCCGCTGCTGCACAGCGGCGCACATGAGCTACTTGGTGATGCCAAAATGGTGTAAAATAAAAGGAGAAAAGCGCCCCATGAAACACGTTTCCGGGCTGGGAGGCAGCTTACAGCAGCAGAAACCTTCCCCCATTATCCAACTTAATACCCTTTTTAAATCCTCAACTGGTCCCGTAGCCAAAGATGGAGCGAATGAGGGGGGAAGAAGGGCGACTTTTCCGATACTTCCAAATACTGTTCTTCCCTTTATTCATTTCCAGGTTTACCGTCCCTTTAACTGGCGAGGCAGAGACCTTTACCTTTAAGAGTATTGCTGCACATTTCTTAATTGTTTCGGTAGGGATTGCAGACATAATCATAGCTTGATCAGATATGGAAGGCGAAGGCTTTGCCCAAAAAATCGTCGCGCTCTCCTGCATTGCAGACATTGATTTGTGCAAAATACAGAAAAGCCGCGTTCAGACTCAACAAAGCCTCGTAGTAGAGACAATCCGGGTATCGTCGGAGCGTGCGCCCCGCTGGTGTCGTGCCCCGAGGCAGGACGCCGCCGGACAGAAGGGCGTGCATGGCCTCGCTTCATGCTGTAATATGTCAGTGCTCTCCGGGACATGATGGCAATTGTAGTTCTTCAACAGCTGAAGAGCAATGGGAGATTATAGATATTTTTTGCCGTACATGTGAAGAACTGTCATGATTAAAGGTCTTAGTCTGTGTCACAAAAGTGAAAACCGCTCCTTAATATCTTCCTTCTATGCCGAGAGATGACGCCCTGAAGTTACGGCTCCAAAGCCTGAGGCTGCACCACTGAGACACTTCCATGCATATGGATCCAAGTTATAAGTTGTCAATCACCGTCCTCGTCCTGGTGAATCCTCTCTATGTGCAGACCTCCGCCTATGTGCTGATGTGGATCTACACAAGGTCTCAGTGGTGCAGTCTCTGGCGGGGCCTGAAAATTTAATTCCTGTGCGTTTTATCTTTGTTCGACTAAACTGCGTTGATCTCGTCTGTTTTCAGGGCATTCGACAATCTGTGTGACCAGTTTTGGGAGCAAATGAATGAAGCTATCCTCCAGCATAACACTACCCGAACCACTGAGAGACCTGGGTAAGAACGTGCGACACGATGGCCGCGGTCACACGATGTAGGCACCGATCCCGCATCTAGATCCTAAACGTCCTCTGCCAGCGAAAGGGGCAATGTACCTGAATGCTGGAACAACCACTCAGACCTGGCATGTCTGCTGCAGAACCTCTTGTAAATACATCTTGGTCAGGCAAATCCTGAACCTGAGAACATTCCCTTAGATGGGGCTTGCATCATTCCGGCGCTGCGATCCTGACGATTGACAGGGTTAACGTTATGGCTCTCGTCCTGTAATCAGCTCCACAGAATAGATTAGCACAGGCGGCCTGAAGTGGCCGGATCCACTGATCCCATAGAGCCTACTAGCAGCACATGCTCCGTACCCAGGTAACCGGCCACTCTGAGACCTCAAAAGTGGCCGGTAACCTTGGCAATGAGCCATGAACTATAGAATAAAAATCCTTCTGATTTCTAAAGTTTCTTGTTTTTTTTACTGGCACTTTACAAACTTTTACCCATTTGCCAAGATAAGAAAACCCTTCTAAGTCTAAATTGAAAGTTGGAGCAACTTTCCAAAAGTCCGAATTATAAAAAAAAAAAAAAAAAAATCCCAGCTCCTCTTACTTTAGTGACACGAGACTGCAGGAGAGCTGTGGACCTGAGACCAAACGCAAGACCATTTTGCAAAGCTGCTTCACTTTCTTTCATGGTGCGGTTGAGAATGTGGACCGTCCCTTTAATACCGGCAGCTTTTTGGTCAGTCATGGTAAGATAACCCGGGGGCCTAATGAAGAGTTTGCCTTTCATGTCCCTTCCTCCATGTCTCTGTATTAGGACCAGTCGTGCCTCCTGGAGATCAGATCGAGAAATGGGTCTAATGAACGCCATTGGCCTCCAACCTCGAAATCCGAGCACCTCGGTGACATCGCAGGGCACCCAGACCCCTGCCCCTCAGCTGCAGAATGCAGAGACCCAAACCGAACGAGAGGTACCCGAGACCAGGCCGGTGGCGCCCAGTGCTGAAGGTGAGATAACACTTCCTGGAAATTTCTTTTTACATTCTGCGTTGTACCAAGATTCTCTTTTTTGCAAGAAAGACACCACACCCCTCCATTACGTGCAGTGCAGGCATCTGCTGCTTGGAGAGATGAGGGTCTGGGGGGGACGGTTTCTTATTGTGGAGGTGATTATAGGCCGAGTCATGCTCAATGGAAAAAGGGGTATGCAAATCGGCTCTCCCCCGGGAGGAAGGACACCCGGCTCCCCGGTGCCGCCCTGTATGTCCGTATGGACTCATTAATGAGCTTTGCTCAATTGGGGTCAATATTGCAGGTCATCATCAAAAGGGCAAGACCCCCATCTGCAGCTGTTTTGGGGGCTCCTATCCCTCCTCAGTGCAGGGTTATTAGTTGGCTGTATGAGAGGTCTTTAATGGTGGTCCGACTTCTGGTACCTCTGTGAACGCAGAAGGCGCCGCACGTACCATTCACTTCTATGGGAAGTTGCACCATTAAAGTCAACTTTTATGGGAGCTAATGGGGAGAGGTGCGGGTGATGGCCATCGTCCTTCACAGTTTGGCATGTAGAAGGCCATCTAATAGCCGGCAGCCCCTCTTAATCCTTGCCCCCCATTCAGCATGCAGAGATATATTGCAGCTTTTAACCCATTGTTCCTGTATTTGTATTTTCTGTTTTTTTTCCAGCTGGCTCCAGTAATGAGCAAGCAGCACAGTCCAGCGGCACTTCTGAGGACACGAGGACTGCAGCGGAGGCCCAAGAAGGAAGTCTGGAGTCTGTCGAGGGGTCCGGCTCAGGTGGGGTGATTGGGAAATCTTAGACCCCTGTAATGAATGAGGAAAACAATAAATGCAGTAAATCTAGTCTGATTTAATTGACCTGTCATGTGGCCAAAGAGGATCCACTTGCTCTCCTGACATGTCTGTGTCACTAATAATTGCATTCCCCCATTAAATAATATATATAAATATATTCTGGAGCATCTTATCTTTCTATTGTACATTGTCTTTCCTCTGTTGTTCCTCCTGGAAATGTATGTATAGAATTACATGTGGGCATTACCACTTCTCTTGTCAATGGCGTGTGTCCCCCCACACAGTATGTACAGCATATCCAGTGACGATGGGGGTGATCGCACCCAGTTATTCAAGAGGTTTTGCACTTTTAACAATGTGGACCCTAACCAATCACATCTGTTACTTATCCTTTCTCACTCCAGCGTCGGCTCTCCGCAGCTGCGGGGAGCCGGCGCTGAACATGGGAGGGTGAGCACCATCTTTTTGTTGTGGTTCACTTTTCTGAAAGTGGAGAAACCCTTTAAATGATGTTCTCTGCGGAGATGATCGGAAGACCTTGTGCAGTATTCAATAGAAATTACCTTTTAAAGAGGTTTTCCACTTTTAGAAAAGTCCCCTAGGCGAGGAGGCACATGCATGCTCTGCAGCCTGTAGGCATTGCTCTGAGGCTGGCAGGATCCGGACATTCCTCCGATACTGCGCACAGTTCAGATCAGTGGCGCTAACGTTCCGCCAGCCTGGCCTGCCCTTCATCAGGAGCGCACCATTCCCTTCTTAATATAGAAGATGCAACAACTTCTTTAACTTATTCATATATTTCCAGGAGGAATAACAGAGGACCGGCACACTGCAGAGTTTTAAGAAAAGATTCTCCAGGATTGTTTTATGGGTAATGCAGATATTTTCTAGGAGAGGTGACGGATCCTGTTTTGATAAGTTTTCCGCTTTTTCTTTTATGAAATCCTGGGGACTTGGGTGACGTCTGATTTGTGCCTTTCACGCTCCGCACTGTCAGACTTCTGGACGACTGATCTACAGTAGCGATGGCTGCACATGTTGGAGTATTGTAAAGCCAGTGGACCGCTCCTAGAGCTGCCATATTGGCCGTCACCCAGCTTTTCCTAGAGACTGTGATGATGAACTGACATTTAGGCCTCGTGTGGATGCGTCTACAAGTCCCAGCGTCACCGCAGGTCTAATGACCCCAACTAACAGCATCACAGTTCCCTTTGACACTGTTCAGACCATTAGACCCACGGTCTGGCTGGGACTTGCCTTTGAAGCAGATTTGTCGGCTGAATATCGTCCCCCTATGTAGCGACCGCATGTTACCGCCATAAGAACGTACTTCTCTTAACCAAAGTTCAATTTTGGATAATAGGAGTACGGACGTGTAGCTGAGCATAGGGTTACATATTCAGGGTTAAGGGGACGGCTGACGACGCTCACTTCAGCACTGGAAGCTCACGGTGCCGATGACGTTGGGACCCCACACACCCGCCGAGTCCAGGGCACAACACCTTCCAACCGTGCAGGTGTGTGGAGACGTAATGTGACCGGTACCGTTCACCTCCGAGGCAGACGTTAGCAGCGCCAGATAACCCCTTTAATCGACAGATCGTCTTCATCTGGTCGCACCCAAATTACGGCCGTCTGAATACTGCGTGGTGAAATCCTGTCCCTACTTTGGGCTCTGTTCACATCAGCATTGAGGTTGCTGTTGCCAGTGAGAGTCAAAACGCGTTTCTGGATCCATCACACAACAGACCCTGGCGGCACTTGACGGACCCTATTGTTTTATACTGGGGTCGATCGGATGCTGCCATGGGGTCAGGCAATAGCGCTGAGTGCGGATCAGGCATTGTGCGATAGGTGATGGCGGCTCCGTGCCGGATGTGAGCAGACCCTTCCGACTTTCCCCAAACCTGTGACACTTTGAATTCAGAATATAATCTCTTATACCGGCACTTTTTATGCTTCTTCTCTCTGTTACGCTGCAGCCCTTCTAATCCCTCACACTGTGCCCCTTCATGTCCGACAGGAGAGGGTCAGGAGGACGCTCTGAGCCGAATCCAGCGACTTATGGCAGAAGGAGGGATGACTGCTGTGGTCCAAAGGGAGCAGAGTACCACTATGGCATCCATGGGAGGCTTCGGCAATAATATCATCGTGAGCCACCGAATCCACCGCAGCTCACAAACCTCCACCGACCCTGCGTCCCGCACCGCGGCCCCCCGCTCTCCACAACCCTCCACTTCTAGAGAAACTGTAGAAGAGCTGGAGCGGCGTCTTTCTCTCCATCAGCTAAATAGGCCCCCCGTGCCGCTCACAAACAACAATGCTGAAGACCTTGGCATGCAGCCTTCTGGCAGCGGCATCCTTCCTGGCGTGGAGAGGTAGAGACGTGGCCATGCCAACCTGGTACTGCTGTAAGGATGGCCTGATCCCCACCCCCTGGTCACGGTGGGGACCCTCAAGCTGTGGACTATGGTGCTATAGACTTGGAGAGGAATTATGAGAGCTGACCCTTTGGAGGGGGTTGCAGAGTTTAGGGTGGGAAGTGCAACATTGCAGCCGGCCTTTCTCACACTGCCCCTTTCTCTATTTTTTTTTACTCAGAGAGCAGACCCCTCCCTGATGCCCCTTTTTATGAAAGGTTCCCAGTCTTGTACCTCTTCCCTTGGCTCCCGTGAAGTTGAACCTTCAGGACGAGCAGAAGTTCCTATTTTAGTTGTTTTTGTTTTTTTGTTTGTTTCCAAAGGTTGATTGATCATGGCAGGGGACGTGGCACTAATCTCTCCCCCCTGTCGCCTGCGAGGAGCTGCTATGAGACTGTTACTGCCCTCCTTGCCTTGACTGAAGTCCAAGGAGGGGTGCATGCACTACAGGGAGGGCGGGGGCCTGAAATTAGCCTCCCCTCCATCCCCGGCATGTGTGTCCGGGTGCTCCGCACCTCATCCGATGCCGCCGGGTGCTCCGCACCACATTCGATGCCGCCAGGCCTCCAGGTCCTGCCGACCATCCGATCACTTCACCACATTCAGTAAGGACATTTCTTGCCGTGGTCACAAGCCCCATAATCAGCCATCTCCCTGAGCTGATTTCTATGGGTTGCCAAATAGGTCCACGCCGACTCCGCGGTCAGACTTCTCGCTTTCTCTTTCTTGTGTTTTTTTTAAATTTCTTTTGCATACGTACGTGACCTGTGTATCCGCGTGGGTCCACACCAGCCCCTCTCCCTATTGTACCCCATCAGTCTGCAGTGTGCGTCGGATGATATTGTATGACGTGTAGCCCACCTCCCCGCCCCACGCTCACCCCACTGCGCCTTGTTTGAGTTTTGTCAGCCTACGTCCCCCCCTTGCCAAAGGCCAGTAGCGCAGCGCTTCAGTTTACCCTTTCCCTGCTGTTGACGTGCCCCATTTCAGGTTAACGGCGGAGGTTGCAATCGCAGTAGATTCCCTCCCCTCCCTCATATTTCGGACCCTTCATCCAAACGCTTACACCCACTAGCGCAGTCTCGACAGGCGCAAGTCTTCTGAGCTGCAAATAGATGTTGACAGTATTAAACGTGAATGTTACAGAAGGGGCCGGGTTTCTTATTAAAGCTCTTGCATGAGAAATACTAATGCAGACATTTGAGATTTTTGCATTAAGATGATTAATTGCCCCCTTTTTTTGTTTTTAATTTATGCACCCTCCCCCTTCCCAATTTTTACTGCGTGTAATGGGCCCATAGGGTGCTATGGAGATGCACATATCAAGATCGGTGTCAGTCGGGACCACTGTCGCCTGAGGCTGCCCCTCTTTATCCCGAGGAGGCAGCTACAGCACAGTGAACCCTACTGATCAAAGCCCACACATGACACGTTACCGCCAACCCGTGCTCCCATGATGACACATTATCGCCAATCCGTGCTCCCATGATGACACATTACGCCGCTCCCGTGGCTTTATTTAACCCGCCTGCCAGAGCATTGCCCCCAAGTAATTGCTTCATTGCGCTTTAGGCCCTGGTGTATCATTAATCTCAGCGGCAGAGCATTTCCCCCATGTATGTTGTAGCAGCGAGTACTGGCGGACATTACTCCAGTACCCGGTGTCCCCTCTTTTCGGTCAGAGCTGCAGAGCATCACTCCAGTGCCCTGCTGTAACATTATAAGGATTCCCGGGCCCTGCCGCTCCGGTGGTCTGTAATGCTTGGTTGGTTTTGCTCTTCTGTATAACACTTTTTTATTATTTTTCGAGGTGCTGTGCAAAAGCATCATTCCAATAACCCATTGTGACCCTTAGGGCATGACTCAATTCATGTAACAGTTGTTGAATCTGCAGAGCATTGCGCCAGTAAACCCTGTGACACCAACAGAACTTTGTGTTTTGAGTATTTTTTTTTTTTAGAAGGGGGGGGGGGGGGCAATATTTGCATTGCAAATGTCCAAAACCAGCGCTTGACAGGTTAAACAGAGCGCCGGCGTTGCGGCTCGTCACTTGTCACCCTTCCGCCGTTACCCAGACGCCTGGTTTTAATTGGCCTCCCGTTCCAGCCTTGTGATGGAGTTACTCTCATCATCCTTGGCCCACGAGATACCGGCTCGTTTGCTGGCCTGTTGAGCCTCGGTAATTGGTCTCCGCTGAGACATCTGGCAGAATGAGGGCGACGGATCCAGGCGGCTGTAACCCGCGTCACAACAACTCGCTGCTTTTCATTCGGGAAGGTTTACAAGATAACACTTCATCCCTTCTGCCGGTGACCACAAAGCCAAACCGTTCTCCCGACAAGTCCTGCTTATACCCCCCGAGACTCCTCTGATCACACCGAGCGCGCTTTCTAATTTTATTCCTGCCCCCTGGTATAATATGAGCTCTGATCAGGTGTCCTGTTCACACGGTCAGATATAAGCTGGGGTGGACGGAGTTTAGAACGTAAATTTAAAGGGACGTGCTCACTTATATCAGCAATTGCTGGCCGCCGCCTCAAAGAAAAATAATGCAAAAGATAAAAAAAAAAATCCACGGGGGGGGGGAAGGGATCGAACAGATAGATACGGACCTGAGGAAGATGCAAGATTTTCCAACACGTTGCACAATTAAACTTTGTGAACCCCATTCCTGCTCTCAGCGCTTTGGTTCAATGCGATCCTAATCTCTACATTTGTTCTCTAATTTGTTCTAAGATCGATGAAAGTTCTTTTTACTCCATGAATTATATAAAGTTATAATTCAGACCTAAGGTTGGGGGATAAGTGAGGTGAGGGGGGTAGGGGGCGATGCAGCTGCAGAGATTGCTGACATTTCCTTCACTGTCATACATGCACAAAGACCCGTCCTTCACAGCCCCTCCATTTAGACTGAAGACCCCAGGATCTTTAGAAAGGCCATCATACAGCAATGTAACACCCATGATGCTGGGTTATATGGGAATAAGCTCTACAGCAGTCAGTGTCCTGGCGTCACACGATGGCGGTAAGTCCGGATGATGTGTCGCCACCAGCGGAGGAGTCCCGCTATGATGCGGTGTCATCTGGGGCTGGATCCGCTCTGCCCCATTAATCACCTGCTCCATGTCCTCGCTGTACAAGTTGTCGGTTCACGTGCCGGGATTGACCACTACATATATCTTACTGTCCTTTGTCGGTGAGGTTTAGAATTGGACGGAAAAAAATGCTAAGCATATATATTCTGGATAAAAGTTAATTTTAAAGGAGACTGGCCAATGATTGATTAAAAGGGTTAACAAGAAAAAATACATAAATGTGCTTAAAAAGTTGTATAACACCCAGTTTGCCCCTTCCCCCGATCCTAAGATGTCTTCTTCTGTTCTGTGGTGCCAACGCCGGATCTCGTGAATGCGGTGTATAATGGCGGCTGGAAGATCCGTCATTTCAGTTGCTAAGCCAGCCCCCTCCTATGTATGAACTGTGACCGAGAAGGGGGCTGGCTTAGCTACTAAACGGAGCCGTCAGCCACTACCTATTATTCTCTCCTCTTGTCACGTGCCGACACAGGAAACTGGAAATGGCGCTGCCAAACCCGCGTCGGATAGGAAAACATTAAGTGGCGGTACAAATCACCAGAAACCAAATTCTCCTCCAGCCATTCACGTGAATCTGCCTCCATG
Organism: Phyllobates terribilis; assembly: GCF_046119375.1. NCBI lineage: Eukaryota > Metazoa > Chordata > Amphibia > Anura > Dendrobatidae > Phyllobates > Phyllobates terribilis. The sequence goes on along the minus strand of NW_027362773.1, from coordinate 160,207,410 downwards.
CCGTGGAAAGCTTTGTGAATACTTTGGAAATCCCATCTGTCGCCGCAGAACAAGGGGAAGAATGAATAATTCATGATGGCAGGATCAGACTACACAGATGTCGCTTGTTGTCTGTTACCGTGGAGACACATTAGTCTGCATTCTATATACACAAAACGGAAGGCTTAAAGTGTTTCCAGGTTTTCTGGCATTGCGGCCAGGCCATGGAAAGGTATAGCCCTTTTTTAGGAAGAAAGTAGCCATGTTTTTTAGTTCTGTCCTTTTTAATAGTAGAAAGTTTTAAAAGGTGTCCGGGTTTCAGAAAAAAATAAAATAAAATTATACCACCCCTGTCCACAGGTAATCAGATATTGCTGTCCAGCTCCTTTGAAGTGTGTAGAGATGCAATACCAGGCACAACCTGGAGGGGCACTGTTTTTTGAAGAAACCAGGCATGTTTTCTAATCTTGGGACAAATCCTTTAAATATTAAATCCATTAATATCTTTTAAGGGATTAGGAAATGGTGACCTCTCATATCCACAGGTTGTCTGGTATTTCAAGTCTGCATCATTCAATTAAATTGTACCAAGCTGCTGACGTCACTGCTTTCTGGGTCTTCTATCCTTGGATTACGATATCGGAGAGAATGAGACACAGGACAGGATGTATGTGTCAAACAAGCTCTAACTTTATTACAAAGCATAGGGTTTATATACACCCTGAAGGCAGGAAACGGATTTACCATATATGGTCCGATTATACAATTTAGCACACAAAGACTGATTTCTATTCTCGTGATGCCTATGCTTGTGTTGAAACATTTGATCGGACACATTTAATTAGACACATTTAATCAGATACATTCTGATGACTAGCAAGGACACGTTAGTCTCTATTGATACAAGGAAGGAACATTTAGCTGTTGTTTTGACCTAAAGTAACTGACAGACTTATATAGCATAGATGGGGCCTTTAAACTTGAGGGGCCTCATCTTCTGCTATAACACTGCCAATACCAGACAAGACCTGTATACATGAGTGGCACTTTTTTTTTTTTTTTTTTTTTAAACAGCATGTGTTCGGTAATGATAGGCCGCCCATTTCCTTCCCCTGTGTGTGCCCGTCTCGGTGGGCAGCCGCACCGTGCCTTGCTGAACAAGCCCGCGTGCTGCTGTCTACGCTCGGAGAGAGACGCTCTCATTAGCAGCTTTTTCCTTTTGAAGAACACGATCGCTTTTCACAGAGACTTCAGATCCGGCTGACAGGCGCTCGCTGTCCCTGCGCCTCTGCACCTTCCTCCCTGAGCTTCAATTCATTAGGCTGAAAAATCTTTTTTTCTGCAGGGGAAAAAGGTTAGAGAAATGTGACGGAAACTCAACCACAATTTTATTTATTTTTGGGGCTTTTTTTTTGCAAAGAACACCTAAATTAGGCCCAAAAATTGTCCAAACCTTCCACCTGCCAGGAGTTGCTCCATGCGCTGGGTTCACGGAGATGAATCCTAAATACTGGATGTCCTCGTTAATATGGGGTCATATGACAAACTCATCCTAATGATCCCAGGCTGGAGCCGCGTGTTTCCTGACTGCTCGCGAGGCCCCCCAATTATGTGTCTGTGACACTGCTCACTGCGGCCCCCCGAACAAGAAAGTCATCTGCAGCCCTCTAATCTACCACCACAATCTGTGCCGTCTTCCGCTATTACTGCACAATCGGCCCCACTATCTGCTCTCCCCGAGCGCAACTTATCTACAGACAGCTGTCGCTCTCCTCCCTCTACCTACATGCGGAGCTGTTTTCCTCTATCTTTCATCTGTCTACTGTAATGTGCCGTACTTTTTTTTTTTTCCCCCGCTGACAGTGATTCAGGCTGGAAAATAACCGTCCGCATCATCGCATGGTCGAGATTTTAGTGAGAACATAAAAAAAAAAAAAAAAAAAAAAAAAAAAGGGAGGCCAGAGGCAATGGGGAATCTACAATATGTGGGGATCATGGTGATGTCTGCAAATAAAAGATTCCAAAATGTCTTCTACAAATAATATTAAATGGTTGCATTACAGCACCTTCCCGCATGCATAGGCCGCACTCCAGACTAGGCTTACGTCATTATCTATTCCAGGCTTCTGTGTTAATTCCAGTACATTTTCCTCTGCCCCAAAGATTCTACCAGTAGACCTCCCTCTACCCCCAAGTTATTTTCCTCTACCACCTAGTTGTTCCCAGTAGACCTCCCTCTACCCCCAGATTGTTCCCAGAAGACCTTCCTCTACCCCCCGAGTTGTTCCCAGTAGACCTCCCTCGACCCCCCCGAGTTGTTACCAGTAGCCCTCCCTCGACCCCCACCGAGTTGTTCCCAGTAGACCACCCTCTACCCTCGAGTTGTTCCCAGTAGACCTCCCTCCACCCTCGAGTTGTTCCCAGTAGACCTCCCTCGACCCCCCGAGTTGTTCCCAGTAGACCTCCCTCGACCCCCCGAGTTGTTCCCAGTAGACCTCCCTCGACCCCCCGAGTTGTTCCCAGTAGACCTCCCTCGACCCCCCGAGTTGTTCCCAGTAGACCTCCCTCCACCCTTGAGTTGTTCCCAGTAGACCTCCCTCCACCCTTGAGTTGTTCCCAGTAGACCTCCCTCCACCCTCGAGTTGTTCCCAGTAGACCTCCCTCCACCCTCGAGTTGTTCCCAGTAGACCTCCCTCCACCCTCGAGTTGTTCCCAGTAGACCTCCCTCCACCCTCGAGTTGTTCCCAGTAGACCTCCCTCCACCCTCGAGTTGTTCCCAGTAGACCTCCCTCCACCCTCGAGTTGTTCCCAGTAGACCTCCCTCCACCCTCGAGTTGTTCCCAGTAGACCTCCCTCCACCCTCGAGTTGTTCCCAGTAGACCTCCCTCTACCCCCAGATTGTTCCCAGTAGACCTCCCTCTACCCCCAGATTGTTCCCAGTAGACCTCCCTCTACCCCCCGAGTTGTTCCCAGTAGACCTCCCTCGACCCCCCGAGTTGTTCCCAGTAGACCTCCCTCGACCCCCCGATTGTTCCCAGTAGACCACCCTCGAGTTGTTCGCAGTAGAACTCCTTCCACCCTCGAGTTGTTCCCAGTAGACCTCCCTCCACCCTCGAGTTGTTCCCAGTAGACCTCCCTCCACCCCCGAGTTGTTCCCAGTAGACCTTCCTCCACCCCCGAGTTGTTCCCAGTAGACCTTCCTCCACCCCCCTGAGTTGTTCCCAGTAGACCTCCCTCGACCCCCCCGAGTTGTTCCCAGTAGACCTCCCTCCACCCTCGAGTTGTTCCCAGTAGACCTCCCTCCACCCTCGAGTTGTTCCCAGTAGACCTCCCTCCACCCTCGAGTTGTTCCCAGTAGACCTCCCTCTACCCCCAGATTGTTCCCAGTAGACCTCCCTCTACCCCCAGATTGTTCCCAGTAGACCTCCCTCTACCCCCAGATTGTTCCCAGTAGACCTCCCTCTACCCCCAGATTGTTCCCAGTAGACCTCCCTCTACCCCCAGATTGTTCCCAGTAGACCTCCCTCTACCCCCAGATTGTTCCCAGTAGACCTCCCTCGACCCCCCGAGTTGTTCCCAGTAGACCTCCCTCGACCCCCCGAGTTGTTCCCAGTAGCCCTCCCTCGACCCCCCCGAGTTGTTCCCAGTAGCCCTCCCTCGACCCCCTCCGAGTTGTTCCCAGTAGACCTTCCTCGACCCCCCGAGTTGTTCCCAGTAGACCTTCCTCGACCCCCCGAGTTGTTCCCAGTAGCCCTCCCTCGACCCCCTCCGAGTTGTTCCCAGTAGACCTTCCTCGACCCCCCGAGTTGTTCCCAGTAGACCTTCCTCGACCCCCCGAGTTGTTCCCAGTAGACCTTCCTCGACCCCCCCGAGTTGTTCCCAGTAGACCTTCCTCGACCCCCCCGAGTTGTTCCCAGTAGACCTCCCTCGACCCCCCCCCCCCGAGTTGTTCCCAGTAGCCCTCCCTCGACCCCCTCCGAGTTGTTCCCAGTAGACCTTCCTCGACCCCTCAAGTTGTTCCCAGTAGACCTCTCTCCACCCTCGAGTTGTTCCCAGTAGACCTCTCTCCACCCTCGAGTTGTTCCCAGTAGACCTCTCTCCACCCTCGAGTTGTTCCCAGTAGACCTCTCTCCACCCTCGAGTTGTTCCCAGTAGACCTCTCTCCACCCTCGAGTTGTTCCCAGTAGACCTCTCTCCACCCTCGAGTTGTTCCCAGTAGACCTCTCTCCACCCTCGAGTTGTTCCCAGTAGACCTCTCTCCACCCTCGAGTTGTTCCCAGTAGACCTCCCTCCACCCTCGAGTTGTTCCCAGTAGACCTCCCTCCACCCCCGAGTTGTTCCCTGTAGATTTGCCTCTGTGCGGCGCCTCAGCCATCCTCCCCCACACCTATCTCTCTGCCTGCGGTGTTTCCATCATATAGTGCCCACTAATCTATTTGTCTGTTTCCTGCGCCCTCTGATGGCCAGTGCTTAGCATTTCATGCACTTAGGCCATTATTGCTTTATGTGCCTACAAAATCAAAGCTTCTTGTTCCTTCAAGTCCCCTTTCTGTCAGGGTTTACACTAAACAGCCACACGCCAGCAACCCTTCCAGAACTTTCAAGCGTTGACATCTTGCACCCACAAGCCATCCCATGCTCAGCTTCTCGGTCCAGTGTACCCTGATCCCCCCCCCCCCCAAATGACTTTGCAGGAGGCTGACCTATGACATGAACCAATTGGGTTTGCACCTCTTTTTAGCAAAATCAAGTGCACAAACCGTCCTACCTCCATCTATGGTCTCCAGGACCAGAACTTTTGGGTGCAGCATTATGATACAGTAGTACCCCTTCAAGGACGCAATCATGGCCGATTTGATGCAACCATTTCTGCTTCTCTCCCAATCATCCATGCACCTGTTGCATTAAACAACCCCTTTCAGGTGTGTGGATTTCAGTGTTCCTCACTCGCTCGCTTTCTTACTTGCCCTGCTCTCCATCTTTGCAATACTCGATGATTTGTGCTGCAGCTTTTGTAAGAGATGGAGACAGGAAGGTTTAGGTGGGTGAAGGATGTTACAACTTGTAAAATGCTGACAATAATTTGCGCACTTTCCTCAGATCTGCTTGTGTTTTGGGGGTGATGGGAGAGACAGCGCCTAGAGTGCAGTGACAGCTCATTTCACTGTTGGGAGGGAGGTGACAGCTCTGATGTGTTTTGTCATTTGGCTGTCAAGGAAGAACTGTTTTCTCTTCCTCCCCCACACTGGTACATACAGACAACTGCTGCGTGTTCTGTACAACGCGCCCCCCTACCTCCTCATCTCAAGCCTATAATAAACTGATGCCGGGGGTCTCTGAGGGTTCAGATCCATAAGGTCCTCTTTTGCGTACCCCATACCGCTATCTTGCTACGTCAGCGTATAGGCCGTGTCTGGTATTGCGGTTCAGCGCCATTACGCGCTGCCATTTCCAAAATCTGGAAAAAACAGAAATCTATCCTGCGCAATAAAGACTGCCAGCTAACTGAGCTGCTTATTAAAGTCTATGAAGCGAGGGGGGGGGGGGAAGCATCAGAAAAAAAAACAGAGCCCGAAAAAGCCAATGCATGCTAGTAAATTCTACATCTCATCCCAGAGCTGAATTTACATCTACACTGCTCAGTACAGCTATATAATAATAATAATAATAATAATATATATATAATACCAGCTGCTTTTTGTTAAGTGTTTTATCTCACCTCGGTGCTGGATTCACAACTACACCACTCAGTACTGCTGAATAATATCCTTTATGCTATTTTTGCTGCTTTTAGTAAATGTTTTATCTCACCTTAGTGCTTAGTCCACTGCTACACTGCTCAGCACTGATGTATAATATCCTTCATGCTTCACTGCATACTGCTGCTGTATATTGTCTTCCATGCTGCCACTTTTCAGTAAGTGTTTTATCTCTCCCTAGTGCTAGATTCATTGCTTTACTTCTCAGCACTGATGTACACTATCCACCATGTTGCTTTCTAGTAACTTTTATCTCTCCTAACTGCTGGACTCACAGTTACATTGTGCAGTACTTCTGTATTTATGCTCATTCATCCAGTTACTTTTTATTAAGTGTATTAACTCTCCCAAGTGCTAGGTTCACAGCTATACTACTCAGCACTGATGTACAATGTCCACCACCTTGCTTCCTAGTTTTCTCTTAAGTGATGGACTCACAGCTACATTGTGCAGTATTGCTGTATATTGTTATCCATGCGGTTGCTTTTTTGTAAGTGTTTTATCTCTCCCAAGTGCTAGATTCATAGCTAAACTGCTCAGCGCTGATGTACAATATCTTCAAAGCAGCTGCTTTCTACCAAGTATTTTATCTCTCTTAGGGCTCGATTCACTGCTATATAGCATAGTGCTGATGTATATTGTCCTCCATGGTGTTGCTTCTTAGTGTTTTATCTGTCCCAAGTGCTGGATTCACAGATACACTGCTCCGTAACACTGAACTTATTCTGAATAAGCAAGTGACATGATAGCTATTTTTTTTTCTTTAAAGGACTGGTGATTATGACTTATTTTATTATTTTTATTTTTTTCTGAGCCGTTTTAAAAGTAATTTTACTACCTGAACAACCCCTCTAACTGCACTCAACATGGTTAGAAAATAATGTGTCTCCCTAAAAAATATTTTTGGGAGAAGACTTTTTCACATAATCTTCCTGAGCGGGCCTGTATAACGTGAGCATCTGGATCGTTCCTTGCGTCTTGTGACCTGGTTATTATGCACTTGTTATCTTCTCTGTTCCTTCAGTAGTCACATAGCGTATCTCACCATACGAGGTGTGAACATTGTGGCTCGATTACACAGTACTTATTGGCTGGCACATGAGATATTTACACCCACTCATGAGAAACTACCCATGTGAGTTCTCCGGGTGTGAACAGGAAAACTCGTATTCTTTGTACGAGTGACTCAATGTGCCGGCAATATGCTCAGTGCTGGACGGGGCCCAACAGAGGAGATGAGCTCCATCTTCTATCCATACAGAACAAGTGCACATTCACTTTTAGTGGACCCAAGTGACAAGTGATTGCTCCAAATTCAATTCCCAATGGGACTGTCATCAATGGGGGTCCATTGTGCCTGGGCCCCCATTGGTGCGGAAAAAGCCAACTTTTATTGATGGCCCCACAAGGAAAATGGAAATGTCATTGGTCATGATGTTGTATAGTTAATTCATTTTGTGGCTGATGTTGAAAGCTGGGGTTCTTAAAGGAGATGTCTGCTCTGAGCAAGCCCTTCTAGTTCCTAATTATAGGCTGATCTCATAGAGGACTGCTGCCGGGACCTCCATCAATACGTTGATTATGAGAAACGAGGTTTTCAGTTCTCCTGCAGCACCCCCAGAGGTGAAAAGCAGCATTACACAGATTCCATTAAAGTCAGTCAACTTAGAGTCATGTTCAGTCCTCCAGAAGGTGTCACGACGGTGTCAGGTTTGACAGACAGTCATTCTGGATCTGGCTGTAGAAGGTCGCTGCGCTTGGCCTTGCAGACACATTCTTGATCCTTTCATCATCCCTCCCTCTCTAGGATCCAGTTTTGATCTCCTCCTGCTGCTGCTAATTTACACACTCTTGCTGGATCTATAAATACACTCAGTTTCTTCAGAGAGTTGCTGGTGATACAGTTAATTCCTCTGTTCAGATCTGGAATTCTAGCAGTTGGCTAGATTCTCCTTGGAGTTCCTTTGTAGATAGTAGTCGTTATCTCTCTGGTGTCTTCTCAGAGCTAAGTGTATCTCCTTGTATGTTTCCCTTGTTTGTCTTTAAATGCAGTGGGGGTTGACTAGTGCTCCTCCCTCCCCCTCCCTACCTAGGGCCTAGCTCTAGGGTCAGCCAGGGCTAAGGTATCCTGCTCGGCGATAGGTGCGGAACCTATTTAGGGATGATAGGGGAGTCAGGGTGTTGTTAGATCTGTTTAGGGGTCTCCACTTCCCCTTTCCCTAGTTGCTGGGCTTCCCCCCCTTTTCCCATCGTTGTATGCTGGGTTCTTCCCATACCTAGCATGACAGAAGGATAGTCACGTTATTTGCAGCTGCTGTTCACTCTGTAATAACTAAGGTCCTAAATCAGTGAATTCCCCCCTCTTTTTACAAGGTATTTGTAAATTAGTTCTGAAAACAAGATTCCTTTGGCCTGTTTCATATGTCCAAAATTGACAGTAAGAGTAGGGTCGGCGATGTATGGACGGGCTGCAGGTCTCCTGACCCAAACTCGTCAACCTCATGTACCTGTGAAGTTGTTTGAGTTTAGGGCCGGAGACTTGTGGCCGGTTTGAACACTGTGGCGCGTACTTGGACCGTGAATCTCAGGAATGATTTTTTTAAGCAATAATCTGGTAAATTCTTCAGGGTAGGTTTACAGCGATTGCACCGTGTACTATCCGGGGTTTATGGTGGTGTTTCGTGCCCTCGACCATGCGGAACGTTAATTTTCTCTACAGCGTATTTTCTTTGGAAAATTTGGATTCTTTAATTATAGATTCTTCTAACAAAAAAAAAAAAAAAAAACGGATCAAAAAGCACCTGCGTAGTAGTTACAGACCTCAAACGGGCCGGTGCACAGCCTTGACCCAGTTTAACATATATTACTTATACTGTGGAATGAATCATTCTTCTTGATCTTAGACGTTGGTCTTAGAAGTGTAACTCAGGAATCGTAAAAAGACGGAGACAATAAGAATAAAATATGGCGCCGTATGGATTAAAAATGGATTAAAAAGTCAGACTTTCACAAATGCAAACTAACCTATACCCTCCGGGGCTGAAAACTTAGTAGGGGAGGTCAGCGGGGGGCCTTAAGTTCTGATTAGAATATCGTTACCACCTATTTCCTCTAAAAAAGAGAAAGGACGGGATCGTCATGGTGTTTCTATTGAAATGAATGTAGTGGCCTTGACTTGGCAGTGGGCTTATACAACTTAACCTCCCCGACAAGGGTAGTTCTTCCAGCAGTTGCATACTATTAGTCAGGATATTGGACCATTAGGGGTAGTTTGCCTATTGGAGCAGTGTCGCAGAGGCAGTGGTCGCCCTCCAATGCTACAGAGGTCGCACTGACATGGCAGTGGGCTTAAACAATTTGATCAAAATGTTAGCTAACAACCTTGTGTCCAGTTCTGTAAATTTTTGCTTTGTCGCATTTGATCAATGTGTAATATTTGGATGTGTGGTCCAGGTCTTTTTTTTTTTTTTTTTATATACATTTTTTAAAACAAACAAATATCTGTGTTCGTTATCATAAAAATGGTGGTGGTCACCGGGCTCTCGTGGCGCTGCTGTCCATCCATTACATCTGGTTTGCATTTCTCTATTACCCTACGTCACAGGTCCGGGATATTATCAGCTCTGCACATCTCGTATTTGCCCAGCGCCACTTGTTATAGGTTTAGGCCTGACCTATTTTTCTTTTCCGCTCCTATATTAATGGTGACCTATTTTAGCGGACATGATACATTGACAGCGACATGATCATCGTGAGCGCGGGTGACACCTTGTCTCTGGATGGCAGCCGTCAGCCGGCGTCTGTCTCCTGCTCACATAGTATGCGGCTAGTGAGGGCGAACCCTCGGGGTACGAGGTCCTGGCCAGGTGATTACTATAATAATATGGAAGGACGAGCGATGCCACCTGGAGGGCGCACGTGACTCTCTACCATGTCTGCGACGCTTTCTAATAACTGTGTCATGTCAGCGCTGATGAATCGAAGAACGATGACCCCCATTGTATATTAGGCTCCATATTTTCTCATATAGGGGTAACTTCATGGATGTGGTGGTGGCAATATCCCCAAAACAAGCAGGTGAGGTCCTCCTCCACCATTGTAGACACTTGAAGGGGATGCAAACTTTTGTACATAAGTGGGTGTAATCATGTCTGACATGGTGGGCGGGGGGCTCCTTTATGTCAGGCGTCATATGCATCACATTATGTATATTTCCTATAGCAGCCATTGCATCTCTAAGGTAAGAAAACATTGGGAACTTGATGATACTGAATTTTCTCCTGAAGATAAAAATGACAAGATGATTATCTTTAAACTGTTTTTTTTTTTTACTGAATCTCATTTAAGCAAATCACTTTGTAGACGCAGATATTTACATCTCACCTGAAATGCTCTTCCTGCGCCTACAAGAGCTGATTCTGGAGGAGCAGAGCCCAACACGAGGGACCGTACAACCCCATCCCCCTACTCTATATCGGATATCCGTTGTGCCCCCTTTATATTTTACTATTAAGTACCACCTGCGTTTTTTTCGTTATAGGGGTTATTGGGGATTAGAAAACAGTGCCACTATAGGCTGTGTCTGGTATTGCAGTTCAGCCCTATTCATGCATTGGACTAATCAATAAACAGAATATTAGTAAGTTAAAGGGTGATGGTCATCTGTTACACAGATCGGCTTCAAAGAGGATGTCAGGCACTAAATGATCGGATCTATCCATGCATTACACACCCAGATTACCAAATTCAATTACTACATGCAATACCTCATTTCCCCTGTTGAGGCGCTGTAGGAAAATTGAGCACTCACTACCACATCCACCACCACATCATAGCTGATTGCAGGATCGCTCTGCAATGGTATCGATTTCATTCATTAAAGCATACGTGTCAAACTCTGGCCCGGGGGCCAAATCTGGCCCACAGGGTGATTTTATTTGGCCCCAGACACCAGAACCACCACCAATATGTGGGGCCCATTATTCTGTATGGAGGACTATGTGGGGCCCATTATTCTGTATGGAGGACTATGTGGGGCCCATTGTTCTGTATGGAGGACTATGTGGGGCCCATTGTTCTGTATGGAGGACTATGTGGGCCCCATTATTCTGTATGGAGGACTATGTGGGGCCCATTATACTGTATGGAGGACTATGTGGGGCCCATTATTCTGTATGGAGGACTATGTGGGGCCCATTGGTCTGTATGGAGGACTATGTGGGGCCCATTGGTCTGTATGGAGGACTATGTGGGGCCCATTGTTCTGTATGGAGGACTATGTGGGCCCCATTATTCTGTATGGAGGGCTATGTGGGGCCATTATACTGTATGGAGGACTATGTGGGGCCCATTGTTCTGTACGGAGGACTATGTGGGACCCATTGTTCTGTACGGAGGACTATGTGGGACCCATTGTTCTGTACGGAGGACTATGTGGGACCCATTGTTCTGTACGGAGGACTATGTGGGGCCCATTGTTCTGTACGGAGGACTATGTGGGGCCCATTGTTCTGTACGGAGGACTATGTGGGGCCCATTGTTCTGTAAGGAGGACTATGTGGGGCCCATTGTTCTGTACGGAGGACTATGTGGGGCCCATTGTTCTGTACGGAGGACTATGTGGGGCCCATTGTTCTGTACGGAGGATATGTGGGGCCCATTGTTCTGTACGGAGGACTATGTGGGCCCATTGTTCTGTACGGAGGACTATGTGGGGCCCATTGTTCTGTACGGAGGACTATGTGGGGCCCATTATACGCTATACTGGTTGGCCCGCAACTTTGTCCAAGTTTTTCATTTTGGCCCTCTGTGTTTGAGTTTGACATCCCTGCATTAATGGGTTTTTCTGGACATGTGATATTGTTGACCTAACCCATATCTCATTGGTGGGGGTCCCACATTGGCACCCTCCCCTGATTGGCTGCTCATAGTTCTGGTGGTACTGGTAGCCAGTTGAGCAGATTGAATGAAGCTGAAAGGGCCTTATGTGTATTGCACATCAGATCCTATGCTGCCAGTTGTCAGACCCCCACCAATCTGATATTGATGATTTATCCAGAGGTCAGACTTCTTCAATATCATATGGCCGGACAACCCCTTTAAGTACTGTAGAGTTTAAGCCAAACTCACATGTCAGTGTAGGTGTCATATCCCTTAATTTGCGGATAGTACTAACTGCAATCTCTAGTCCTTGGCCTCCAGACGGGAGCGCTGCGAAACACCTCCTACCTGCACTTCTTCTGTTTTTTAGGCCTGACGGAACATCATCATTGTGGTGTGATACTCCAGGCCTATTACTCAGAGAAGGTGCTGGGGATGGTGACAGATTTGCAGAGCCCCCGTCTGTCGGCCATGGACTGCTAATGTAGCCGCTTGACTATGGCATCTTTAATAAGCATTTCATGCCATCCCTAAGATAATGGATGCAGAGTAGTAATGCTCCTGCCATTCCAGCACCATATTCGACACCTCTTCAAGGCTTTTGACTTGCACCCAACCTTTGAATAGGTCACGACATTGGAGATATCTCCCAGCCATGGCAGATGACTCCCCACATTATGCATCTAACAAGGGAGGCTAGTGGAGCCATCGGAGGTCCTTGGCTTAGTTCTTCACCTTCCAAGAGACAAGGACTTCTCTGGAGACATACCATGCACCAGGAGGTCAGGTTCCCAGCCACTGGAGGTAGGCATCTCCCTGGAAGGTGTATCCACAATGAACCAAGTGGCCAGGCTCAACACCCACCCAGTTAGACCCATCTGTCTGCTTCTCTGGGTGTGGGACTCTTTTGGTGCCATAGTTGATTAATGACCTGGCCTTCCCAGTCAACACCAGGAAGACTCTTGGGGTCAATTGGTTTTCAGGTGGCATTCCTGGTGCCCAAACAATGGAAAACTATCAAAAACTCTGTGTTACATTGTGAGTAATGCAAACTTGTGTTTTCCAAAGTGGATCATACTATACCTTCTTGAGATATCTCCAACTACGAAGAAAGGGAAAGTAGGACACATCATGTCTCCTTTTGAGAGGTGGAATCTGTTTAGCTTGCACCCCATCCACCATCCCTGCAAAATCTTTGACTTTCTAAAAGGGGCTGCATCACGAAATGCAGGAAGGAAGGGAAGCACCAAGCCCACGTTGGTCAGGTCTCCTCTCCTATAAGGAGGTCAGTTTATATGAGGGGGAGGGTTGCGGCATGGTCTAGTATCAGAAGGGTGGCCAATTTGACTTTTGCTATGAGGCTCATCTCTGCTTTAATGACACCCCAATAATTAAGAATTTGCATTTAAATTAAAATCCCCCTAAATTTTACATGAAAGTAAACTTGGCTCCCCTGCTGTGCCCCCCCACGCCTGCGTTCCCTTCCTCCAGTCTCTCCTTTCTGTACGTGCTCCCTCCGGATCTGCCAAGATTAATCCACTTGCCCTGCAATGTTCTACGAGCTTCTCCAGCAATAAAAGGAAGATAATTCAGTTCCAATGATATCATAATCATCAGAAACCAGGCCGGGTCAGAAATTATCCTGATAGATCCGAAGAGACAGACTATAAAATATGTCATCCACAAGAAGCCAATAATTTAATCCCCGGCTATTATTTACAGCAGCTGATATCAGCGGCTTGCGCTTCTGCAAAATGCCAAGACAGAAGTAAGAGGATGCGGCCAGATCCAGGGAATGTGGGTGATATCCACCCTGTAGAGGCGGCGTACGAAGCGGCGGCAGACATATGATGCCTTTTCTTGTAAATATTTGGGATTTTGTATAAATTTTCACTCGTCCAATGATACGAGTAAATTAAAGTGGCACTCCAGATACTGCAAGTTATCCTACTAGATTCACTGAGACCCCGTCTGAATGTCAGAACAGGGGACGTACATCTGACCAACCCAGGGGATGGGGATGACTCGGGTACCCGGGCCTTTGCCTTGGGGATGTCGCGGTGGTCGGCTCCCGGGCCCGTACCCGTACCCTGGGGTCACTCTTTGAAAGGGTGGATATGTGTTAATTTTATGAAAGTTCGTGACGCCACCTGTGGCTTCTGGTGAGAATCACCAGCGCTTCGCAGTCCACTTAGGCTGATGATAAGGCAGCTAGATGGTATAGCTCCCTACAGGTGGAGCTGGGCCTCAGGGCAGCGTTCGGAGAGGGGGATGCAGGACAGGCAAGACTCAGCCGGGTCAGAGCAAGAACAGGGACAGACACGATAGTCACTTCAGTACCTTTTACTGATGGAAATTCAGGCACGTCCAGGAGCACTGTACGGTGAAGGGTGCATATCAGGATCCTCCCCAATGAGCAGGTGTAGGGCCTCCTGTTACTTGCTTCTGCGTAGTAAGTTTCTGACCTGCCTGGAGCTAGGCCTAACTTTGTCTCTGTCATGCGCTGGCTGACGTAGTGGTTGGGCCTTCTCTTGGAGTGCACGCTCCCGGCTTACGGAGCCTATGTGTCTCCTGCCTCTGTTACGTATCAGCACTTTAGCGATCCTGGGACCTGTAGTTCTCCAGGGATTCCGGTTATGCCTTACTGGGTCATAAAGATCCCGGTAAGCTCGGACCCGGTGTCCGGTAACTTCTTCGGGGTGAGCTAGTTAAGCTCCTCTGCCCCCTATGTACTAACTCTCCACTTGCCTTCGGCCCACTCGGGCCCTCACTAGGCTATACACACTAACGGCAGCTTGCCGCGCTTCACCGATCTTATGGTGCTGGCACACCTAAAGCTCACTATTCTGAGCTACAACTGAGTCTGGACTGTGCTGCACTGCAGACTAACCTCTCTCAGGCTTCTCTACTGCAGGATCTCTCTCAACCGACTTGGCTCTCTGTCAACTCCAGACTGAACTGCCTGGCTCCACCTTCCCTATTTATATCCCTAACGGGCTCCCTCTGGTGGTCTGAGGTGGAAGGTGGAGATGTGTGAATGTTTATGGGGGCCTCTTGTGGAGGAATCCATCAATGCACTCTTCCAGGATCAGTGATACCAAGCGCAGCTGGGCGTCACACATCCTTCCCCCTTGAATAGAGCCGCGGTCATGCCTGTAGGTTGCAAAATCCCTGCGGTCAGATCCCCACCAATCTATAGTTAGCACCTATCAGGGGGATATGTCATAACTTGTCACTGGAGTGGCCCTTTAAATGAAATTCCTTGAGTAATACTTTCTGCATTGATTTCTTGCCATTTTCGAGACTCTACAAACGCGACCTCGGCTCCATTCATTGTCTATGGGACTAGGGAGTACAGCGCTCCGCTATTTCCGGCAGTTGAATAAACAATGAAAGGATTGGAAGCCAAACATGTGCGACCTTCGCTCCATTTCTTATGGATTTACAGTTCCCCAATCTTGAGATTACTGGGAGGTCCCGGCGGTTGGAATCTTAAGTTATCTCCTATTCTGCGGAGAGAGGAGAAATCGATTGTTTGGGAATAAACCGTTAGTGATCTCAAGTTTTATATCTGAGCAGAAGCGCTCGAGATCTGATTGCATGAGAGAAAAAGGTTTCCATTTTTTCTTAGAAAAAGCGCCACTTTTCTCCATTGCCAGTCGACGGTACTGCAACTTGTATCCATTCATGTGGCTCATCTGCACTATTGGACACTGGCAATGGTCAAAACTAGCAAAGAAAAAGCAAACCTTTTTCCTTCATTTTATTTTTTTTTTTTTTCACTAAGGCTTTGAAAGCATCTGCTCTGATTCCATTTCTCAATAATCGATATTCGAGTCTTTACTTTATAAATGTAAATGCAAAAACTCCCGGCTCACCTGAACAGGTTAAAATACGTCAGATATGAGCGCATCTGCTGGACTGGCACAATGTGGCATCTGAAATAAAGCTTTAAAGTCCTCAGTGTGTTTTTTTTATATTATTATTATTATTATTAATGGGGACAATGAAATATCAAAGAAATATCGGCCCCTCTGGCATTTTCCTGTCTGAAGTGGATCAGAAATTCAGTGATCTGTAAGGTTTCTTACAAGGGAAGGTGGCAGGGGGTTAAAATTCAAGACGTGAAGGACTCTGTGTCGTCTAGAGTGCCGAAGAGGTGGCTGAAGGGGCCAAAAGCTAGCCACCTGAGTATGATTCTGATTATGAACTTAGACTCCTTAAAGATGACCTATCACTTGCTCCAAAAAAAGTGAGTTAAATGTCTTGTAAAAAAAAATCCCTGAGCTTCACTGATTCTGCCGCTCTTTTCCGTTTTTAGCTGTGTCGCTCCATTGCAGAGATATTTACATTTGTTTCTTCTGGAGCACAGCATGTGAAATCTCTGCTTTGCAGTCCAACTGGGCGTTTCTTCAGAGTCTTCTCTGGGAGTGTGCGCTTTCACACTTCACTCCCAGTCACAGTTAAGCTTCTAGATCAGCTGCTAATCAGTCTCAGACGCTGCTGAGCTGTAATTGAAAGCATCAGGGAGCTGAGCGTACACACTGAAGATTCTGGACTGCAAAGCAGAGATTTCACATGCTGCGCTCCAAAAGAAACAAATGTGAATATCTCTGCAATGGAGCGACACAGAGCAAAACGGAAAAGAGAGGTAGAGTTGGGGGAGCTCAGGGATTTTTACAAGGTATTTAACTACATTTTTTAGCAAGGGAGTTCCTTTTTAAGAATAAAATTAATTGCTGCTTCTCTCGTCTTTTTATCAGTGCCCGTGAAATGTAAAATCATCTGTATATACTGAAATGCTTTCAGCAAGATTAGGAAAAAAATGTGATCTGCTGTACATAATAAATAGAGCAAGTCTACTATTACAAAACCACTTTAGGGACAAAGCTCCAAAAATGTAAACAACATCCCCCTCCCTCCAAATACCTCAAGCCCTTGAATCACTAGTAGAGTATATGTACTATATTAATTAAAACATAGTCAGCAGCACAGGCTCAACTTGTAGTGGACCCAATGACATTATTTTCTTTATTTACATGGATTTATTAGGTTCTAATTTCTGGAAATTTCTCAATACATCTTTACAGTTTTTCATTTTCCTGATACGAAGGTCAACTCCTCTACAAACTAATTAAGCTTAATGACTAAATGTTTTCTGTCTGAAGCCACCAGTAGAGGGAGTTGAGGAGCTGACTGTATACAGTAAACTCCTAAACTCCCCCTAGTGGTAACTGAGGAATTTTACCATTACATTTTTATATCAATGCAGGGAATTTGGTTTTCTGTACTGAAAAAAACCTTAATTCCATCACCTGCAAGTTTCTTTTTTCTGTTTTGTATACGTCTTGGAATGCTTGACATATAAAGATTAGAAAATATGGATTTTTTTTTTTTTACAACGCATGAAGCCCGATGTGCACAGGTATGTAAGAGCCAATTTGCTAAGCAAATCCGAACACCACCGGCACCAAATTCATGATTTGTCTACTGGAGCCCCGGGGGCATCAGAAGAGGAAGAAGAGGGATAAAGGAAGTCTCCCTCCTTACCCGATTCAATTGAGTCCATTACTATTTGTGCTTCCAAGCACAAGAAAACTGAATTGCAGACGGAGGGAAAAGAGCCGTAACGTGATGTTCTTACAAACTCTCAGCACAAATGTATAAATGGGCCCATTGTGGCCTGTTCATTGAGTCCTTTCAGGGCTCCGACTGTGTTATAGCGGTGATATATTTGCCGGGGAAAAAAAAAATGATTCCCTAACATATGATTACTTTCTTTGTAGCGCTGTAGCTGATTGATAGGTCGCATCACTAGGTACTCGCTGGTAATTTTCAGAGACCTTGTAGCCGCACGTATCTATAACTGGAGGACAGGTTTTCAATTTAGTTGGGTTGATCTAGAGATCCCAGGTGGTTCTGCTGACATCAGAGAGACAATAGGGAAACAACGGAGAGATAAACAAGGAATATCTACTCCTGTGAGTCACATTCCTTCCAAATGTCAATAAATACAAGTCCAGAGGTTCCGAATTAGAAGACGCCCCCTCTGCGGAGTTCAGTATTCTAGGAAAGGAACCTTCCAACATTCTATGGCTTTTTATAGTTTTGGTGTTCTGTGTTTTTATGTGACTATCTCTATATAAAATACCCAATTTCCACACTGGAGAAAACACCAAGATTCGTCATTTTTTATAGCTTTTAGATTTACTGTATAGACTGTGCCACAGGCAGCAGAGTCATCTCATTTTCAATAGAGGATAGGGAATTTAATGAACGGCTGGAGGTGTAGAGAGCGCAGGGTGGCACCGATATGATAGATAAGACCACGCACTCCCAGGTCTTTGGAGAAGGCTGTACATTATCTCAAGGACATTTCGTGTTTATTGGCAGGTTTCTTAATTTTCAGCAAAAGTTAGCAAAGCAGAATCCTAGACATGATACATAACTATTGATAAAATAAGACCTACGCATTAAGAAACCCATTAAGTTATTAAAATGTATCCCTGCATCTATGTATTACCAGCACTTTAGGGAGGAAGCTTGTGCCAGAGTGGTGTCCATGGGAGTCGCTTTGTCGTTCTGACTTCTCACTGTTTGGTCTTTCCCCACCGTGGTGGGCACATCTTTCAGGGCATTCGTCACTGACTGCATCTCTTCCCCTCCCCCTATGGGAGGCTATCCCAGTGCATTGTAGAGTACTTCCCATCTGATCTGAATTCAACAGGACAGTCCTGAATTTGGGGAACTTTATCGGGAGTTCAGGGGGATTGTCCAGACTTTAACTGTATTTGTTTGCCCATTACACAGATGAGATTGAATACAACAAAACCTTTTATGCAGAGACTGAAGGATCATCAAAGACCTTCAGGTCATGCGTCAGGCAAATGGGATGCTTACATGGGGGCATCATATGGTCTGGGGTGCTGTGAGGGCATTACTGTGCATGTGGGGCATCCTATTGTGTGGTGCTGTTTTACTGTGTGGGGATACTGAGGGGGCATTATACTGTGTGGGGGACTGAAGGCATTACTGTGTGGGGATACTGAGGGGGCATTATACTGTGTGGGGGACTGAAGGCATTACTGTGTGGGGATACTGAGGGGGCATTATACTGTGTGGGGGACTGAAGGCATTACTGTGTGGGGATACTGAGGGGGCATTATACTGTGTGGGGGACTGAAAGCATTACTGTGTGGGGATACTGAGGGGGCATTATACTGTGTGGGGGACTGAAGGCATTACTGTGTGGGGATACTGAGGGGGCATTATACTGTGTGGGGGACTGAAAGCATTACTGTGTGGGGATACTGAGGGGGCATTATACTGTGTGGGGGACTGAAGGCATTACTGTGTGGGGATACTGAGGGGGCATTATACTGTGTGGGGGACTGAAGGCATTACTGTGTGGGGATACTGAGGGGGCATTATACTGTGTGGGGGACTGAAGGCATTACTGTGTGGGGATACTGAGGGGGCATTATACTGTGTGGGGGACTGAATGCATTACTGTGTGGGGATACTGAGGGGGCATTATACTGTGTGGGGGACTGTGAAGGCATTACTGTGTGGGGATACTGAGGGGGCATTATACTGTGTGGGGGACTGAAGGCATTACTGTGTGGGGATACTGAGGGGGCATTATACTGTGTGGGGGACTGAAGGCATTACTGTGTGGGGATACTGAGGGGGCATTATACTGTGTGGGGGACTGTGAAGGCATTACTGTGTGGGGATACTGAGGGGGCATTATACTGTGTGGGGGACTGTGAAGGCATTACTGTGTGGGGATACTGAGGGGGCATTATACTGTGTGGGGGACTGAAAGCATTACTGTGTGGGGATACTGAGGGGGCATTATACTGTGTGGGGGACTGAAGGCATTACTGTGTGGGGATACTGAGGGGGCATTATACTGTGTGGGGGACTGTGAAGGCATTACTGTGTGGGGATACTGAGGGGGCATTATACTGTGTGGGGTACTGTGAAGGCATTACTGTGTGGGGATACTGAGGGGGCATTATACTGTGTGGGGGACTGTGAAGGCATTACTGTGTGGGGATACTGAGGGGGCATTATACTGTGTGGGGTACTGTGAAGGCATTACTGTGTGGGGATACTGAGGGGGCATTATACTGTGTGGGGGACTGAAGGCATTACTGTGTGGGGATACTGAGGGGGCATTATACTGTGTGGGGGACTGAAGGCATTACTGTGTGGGGATACTGAGGGGGCATTATACTGTGTGGGGGACTGTGAAGGCATTACTGTGTGGGGATACTGAGGGGGCATTATACTGTGTGGGGGACTGAAGGCATTACTGTGTGGGGATATTGAGGGGGCATTATACTGTGTGGGGGACTGAATGCATTACTGTGTAGGGATACTGAGGGGGCATTATACTGTGTGGGGGACTGTGAAGGCATTACTGTGTGGGGATACTGAGGGGGCATTATACTGTGTGGGGGACTGTGAAGGCATTACTGTGTGGGGATACTGAGGGGGCATTATACTGTGTGGGGTACTGTGAAGGCATTACTGTGTGGGGATACTGAGGGGGCATTATACTGTGTGGGGGACTGAAGGCATTACTGTGTGGGGATACTGAGGGGGCATTATACTGTGTGGGGGACTGTGAAGGCATTACTGTGTGGGGATACTGAGGGGGCATTATACTGTGTGGGGTACTGTGAAGGCATTACTGTGTGGGGATACTGAGGGGGCATTATACTGTGTGGGGGACTGAAGGCATTACTGTGTGGGGATACTGAGGGGGCATTATACTGTGTGGGGGACTGAAGGCATTACTGTGTGGGGATATTGAGGGGGCATTATACTGTGTGGGGGACTGTGAAGGCATTACTGTGTGGGGATACTGAGGGGGCATTATACTGTGTGGGGGACTGAAGGCATTACTGTGTGGGGATACTGAGGGGGCATTATACTGTGTGGGGTACTGTGAAGGCATTACTGTGTGGGGATACTGAGGGGGCATTATACTGTGTGGGGGACTGAAGGCATTACTGGGTGGGGATACTGAGGGGGCATTATACTGTGTGGGGGACTGAAGGCATTACTGTGTGGGGATACTGAGGGGGCATTATACTGTGTGGGGGACTGAAGGCATTACTGTGTGGGGATACTGAGGGGGCATTATACTGTGTGGGGGACTGAAGGCATTACTGTGTGGGGATACTGAGGGGGCATTATACTGTGTGGGGGACTGAATGCATTACTGTGTGGGGATACTGAGGGGGCATTATACTGTGTGGGGGACTGAATGCATTACTGTGTGGGGATACCGAGGGGGCATTATACTGTGTGGGGGACTGTGAAGGCATTACTGTGTGGGGATACTGAGGGGGCATTATACTGTGTGGGGGACTGAAGGCATTACTGTGTGGGGATACTGAGGGGGCATTATACTGTGTGGGGGACTGAAGGCATTACTGTGTGGGGATACTGAGGGGGCATTATACTGTGTGGGGGACTGTGAAGGCATTACTGTGTGGGGATACTGAGGGGGCATTATACTGTGTGGGGGACTGGAGGCATTACTGTGTGGGGATACTGAGGGGGCATTATACTGTGTGGGGGACTGAATGCATTACTGTGTAGGGATACTGAGGGGGCATTATACTGTGTGGGGGACTGTGAAGGCATTACTGTGTGGGGATACTGAGGGGGCATTATACTGTGTGGGGTACTGTGAAGGCATTACTGTGTGGGGATACTGAGGGGGCATTATACTGTGTGGGGTACTGTGAAGGCATTACTGTGTGGGGATACTGAGGGGGCATTATACTGTGTGGGGGACTGAAGGCATTACTGTGTGGGGATACTGAGGGGGCATTATACTGTGTGGGGGACTGTGAAGGCATTACTGTGTGGGGATACTGAGGGGGCATTATACTGTGTGGGGTACTGTGAAGGCATTACTGTGTGGGGATACTGAGGGGGCATTATACTGTGTGGGGGACTGAAGGCATTACTGTGTGGGGATACTGAGGGGGCATTATACTGTGTGGGGGACTGAAGGCATTACTGTGTGGGGATACTGAGGGGGCATTATACTGTGTGGGGGACTGTGAAGGCATTACTGTGTGGGGATACTGAGGGGGCATTATACTGTGTGGGGGACTGAAGGCATTACTGTGTGGGGATATTGAGGGGGCATTATACTGTGTGGGGGACTGAATGCATTACTGTGTAGGGATACTGAGGGGGCATTATACTGTGTGGGGGACTGTGAAGGCATTACTGTGTGGGGATACTGAGGGGGCATTATACTGTGTGGGGGACTGTGAAGGCATTACTGTGTGGGGATACTGAGGGGGCATTATACTGTGTGGGGTACTGTGAAGGCATTACTGTGTGGGGATACTGAGGGGGCATTATACTGTGTGGGGGACTGAAGGCATTACTGTGTGGGGATACTGAGGGGGCATTATACTGTGTGGGGGACTGTGAAGGCATTACTGTGTGCGGATACTGAGGGGGCATTATACTGTGTGGGGGACTGTGAAGGCATTACTGTGTGGGGATACTGAGGGGGCATTATACTGTGTGGGGGACTGAAGGCATTACTGTGTGGGGATACTGAGGGGGCATTATACCGTGTGGGGGACTGTGAAGGCATTACTGTGTGGGGATACTGAGGGGGCATTATACTGTGTGGGGGACTGTGAAGGCATTACTGTGTGGGGATACTGAGGGGGCATTATACTGTGTGGGGGACTGAAGGCATTACTGTGTGGGGATACTGAGGGGGCATTATACTGTGGGGGGTACTGTGAAGGCATTACTGTGTGGGGATACTGAGGGGGCATTATACTGTGTGGGGGACTGTGAAGGCATTACTGTGTGGGGATACTGAGGGGGCATTATACTGTGTGGGGATACTGAGGGGGCATTATACTGTGTGGGGGACTGTGAAGGCATTACTGTGCGGGGATACTGAGGGGGCATTATACTGTGTGGGGGACTGTGAAGGCATTACTGTGTGGGGATACTGAGGGGGCATTATACTGTGTGGGGGACAGTGAAGGCATTACTGTGTGGGGATACTGAGGGGGCATTATACTGTGTGGGGGACTGTGAAGGCATTACTGTGTGGGGATACTGAGGGGGCATTATACTGTGTGGGGGACTGAAGGCATTACTGTGTGGGGATACTGAGGGGGCATTATACTGTGTGGGGGACTGTGAAGGCATTACTGTGTTGGAATACTGAGGGGGCATTATACTGTGTGGGGGACTGTGAAGGCATTACTGTGTGGGGATACTGAGGGCTCATTATACTGTGTGGAGGACTGTGAAGGCATTACTGTGTGGGGATACTGAGGGGGCATTATACTGTGTGGGGGACTGTGAAGGCATTACTGTGTGGGGATACTGAGGGGGCATTATACTGTGTGGGGGACTGTGAAGGCATTACTGTGTGGGGATACTGAGGGGGCATTATACTGTGTGGGAGGCAACCTATTGTTTGGTAGTACTGTGGGGGCATTTTACTTTCTGGTGGTACTGAGGGGGCATTATACTGTTTTTAGTGGGCTGTAGGGGCATTATATTGTGTAGGTGCGGTGAGGGCATTACTATATGGGGGCATCCTATTGGGGGGGTGGTATTGTGGGGGTGTTGTGTGGGCATCACTGTATGGGGATACTGAGAGGGAATTATATTGTGTGGGGGCATCCTATTGTTCGGTGGTACTGTGTGGGCATTTCACTGTGTGGGGGGCTGTGAAGGCATTTCTATGTGGATGTACTGAGCTGGCATTAAATTGTTTGTAATGGGCTGTAGGGGCATTATATTGTGGAGTGCTGTGAGGGCATTACTGCATGGAGGCATCCTATTGTGTGGTGATACTGTGGGGGCATTTTACTGTGTGGGCGCTGTGAAGGCATTACTGTGTGGGAGTACTTAGGGGGCATTATACTGTATGGAAGAATACTATTGTGTGGTGGTACTGTGGGGGAGCTGTAAGGGCATTACTGTGTGTGGGTACTGACAGGGAATATTACCATGTGTGGGGCATCTTATTGTGTGATGGTACTGTGGGGGTATTGTACTGTGTAGGGGACTGTGGGGTTATTATATTGTGTAGGGGACTGTAGTGGCATCATAGTGTATGGGGAACTGTGGTGGCTATGGAAGCAGTACTGTAATGTGCTGGAACACTAATTGGCTTCACTAAAAGTATATTTATGTGTGGGCACATATAAAATGAGGTTAGGAAAGTGGCCTAACGTAAACCAAACCTTGTCTCTGCAGTATGTGTCCCTCTACTGTAAGGTGTATATATATATATATATATATAGTGTTTTATCTAAATCCTGACATAACCCTATAAGAAAAGCATCATTAGTAATTGAATATAGTAATTTGCTAGGACGTACTTAGGTCCATCTTTTCTTCTACCACTATTGTGAGATCATGTACCACTTGAGGAAGTGATGGCACCGGCCCATCAGACTACGATGGAGGTCTGCTGGAAAGTTCTCCTTTCAGGGTGGATCTCAAAACATCTTCTATGTAGGATGCAAGTTGAAAAAGCTGATGTTCTTGCAAAAAAAAAACCTCTTAAAAGATCCTAAAAATGTGAGATGAGCAACATCGTGCTATCCACATGAAAATCGACTGTTTTTGGAGATGGAGATAAGCAGAATTTTTCATCATTAAATTGAGGGCGGATGATGGGGATAGGCCGTAGTTTTTGGATGATTGCAACAATGCATTTATGCAGATTGAGGCATCCTGCCTTCTTACCTGACTGAAGCATACATCCTGAACATCAGAAGCCTGAGCAGAAGTACGGCGCCAATCTGAGGGTAAAGAACACGCATGCATTGATATTAGCGACAGTTACAAAAAAATCTATTTATCTATGCATTTTGAACAATGACAAGTTCCATGTTCCCTTTTCTAAGAAGTAGATTTATATGGCTTAATGTTCCTGGACGCCAATGAAAAATCAATACTCATGTCCAACACACAACCTCAGGCATCATAACTTGAAACAATAGGGTCACACTGGGCCACCAGAATCCTCCAGTGGGCCCAAGATCCCACAAAACAATTGAATCTACTCGTCAGCTTGAAACTTTCAGGTGGACATTCTGCTCAACAAGGTCAAGTAGCTCTCTGGGGTCTGGATTTCACTGCGGGGGCCCCCTAGGTTGCATCTGCGGAGTATCTGCTCATAGGTGGAGCAAGCTGAGAGGCTGAACCTAACGAGTCAAAACTACAGATGCAGAGACAAGGGCAAGCTATGACCCAAATACAGGTGCTTCTCACAAAATTAGAATATCATCAAAAAGTTAATTTATTTCACTTTTTCAATACAAAAGTGAAGCTCCTATATTATATAGAGTCATTACACACAGAGGGATCTATTATATAGAGTCATTACACACAGAGGGATCTATTATATAGAGTCATTACACACAGAGGGATCTATTATATACAGTCATTACACACAGAGGGATCTATTATATAGAGTCATTACACACAGAGGGATCTATTATATAGAGTCATTACACACAGAGGGGTCTATTATATAGAGTCATTACACACAGAGGGATCTATTATATAGAGTCATTACACAGAGGGATCTATTATATAGAGTCATTACACACAGAGGGATCTATTATATAGAGTCATTACACACAGAGGGATCTATTATATAGAGTCATTACACACAGAGGGGTCTATTATATAGAGTCATTACACACAGAGGGATCTATTATATAGAGTCATTACACAGAGGGATCTATTATATAGAGTCATTACACACAGGGGGATCTATTATATAGAGTCATTACACACAGAGTGATCTATTATATAGAGTCATTACACACAGAGGGATCTATTTCAAGTGTTTATTTCTGTTATTGTTGATGATTATGGCTTACAGCCAATGAAAACACAAAAGTCATTATCTCAGTAAATTAGAATAATTAACAAAAAACACATGCAAAGGCTTCCTATGCATTTAAAATGGTCCCTTAGTCTGTTTCAGTAGGCTCCACAATCATGGGGAAGACTGCTGACTTGACAGATGTCCAGAAGGCAGTCATTGACACACTCCATAAGGAGGGTAAGCCACAAAAGGTCATTGGTAAAGAAGCTGGCTGTTCACAGAGTGCTGTATCCAAGCATATTAATGGAAAGTTGAGTGGAAGGAAAAAGTGTGGTAGAAAAAGGTGCACAAGCAACCGGGATAACCGCAGCCTGGAAAGGATTGTTAAGAAAAGGCCATTCAAACATTTGGGGGAGATTCACAAGGAGTGGACTGCTGCTGGAGTCATTGCTTCAAGATCCACCGCACACAGACGTATCCAGGACATGGGCTACAAGTGTCACATTCCTTGTGTCAGACCACTCATGACCAATAGACAATGCCAGAAGCGTCTTACCTGGGCCAAGGAGAAGAAGACCTGATAGCTATGTTCACACCATGTTTTCTTCAGCGGTTTTTCACTACTCATTACTTCCAATGGGTGAAAGAAGTGACATGCTCTATTTTCCAAAAACCCAAGAAAGGCACAAAATACGCAACAAAAAAACAAACAAGATGTGTGAACAGAGAATTCTGGTTTCTCATAGACTTTGCTGATACTGCAAAACGCAGCTGAAAATTTGCATAAAAATCTGCAGCAAAAAACGCTGAAAAAACCAACATGTGTGAACATAGCCTAAGAATCAACATTGTAAGGTAGGTGCACACAGTTATTGGTTTGTGTGGGGAAAAAAATTGCTTAAAAGACCTTTCCTTCTCAGTTAATTTCTACAGTAAAACCTCTCTGCTGTTCCCATGTTCAGTCTTTTGAGTGCTGTTTTCCACTTCAGGTTTTGAAAAACATCAGGTGGGAAAAAAAGGGAGTGCATGACGCTTCTGATTGAAGGCTGCAAGAAAAAATAATACTTGAGGGGAAAAAAATCTCTGCAAAAACTCTTTTTTTTTTTTTTTTTTTTTCGACAACTTTCACAAAGGAAATAGAACTAACAGGAGAAATGAGAAGTGACAAGCTTAATCCTCCACTAAGTATGACAAATCTAACCCAAGCTGGGGTACAGAAACGCCTCAGTAACATTAAAATAAACAAATCACCAGGACCTGATGGCATACACCCACGGGTACTAAGGGAACTAAGTCATGTGATAGACAGACCGTTATATCTTATATTGAAGGACTCTGTTGAGACTGGGTCTGTGCCACTTGATTGGCGACAGGCGAATGTAGTGCCAATATTCAAAAAGGGAGCGAAAAGTGACGCCGGAAACTATCGGCCGGTGAGTCTGACGTCCGTTGTGGGCAAAATTTTTGAAGGCTTTATTAATGAGGCAATTACGGAGCATCTTGATGCTAATAATCTATTAACCCCGAACCAACATGGATTCATGAGGAATCGCTCCTGCCAAACAAACCTGATTGACTTCTACGAGGAGGTTAGCTCTCGAGTAGATCAGGGGGAACCAGTGGATGTCGTGTATCTCGACTTCTCAAAAGCGTTCGATAGCGTGCCACATAATAGGTTGGTATACAAAATGAGAATGATGGGGCTGGGGGAAAATGTTTGCAAGTGGGTAGCTAACTGGCTAAAGGATAGAAGGCAGAGGGTGGTTATAAATGGAATATTCTCAGAGTGGGTAAGCGTCACTAGTGGGGTACCACAGGGGTCTGTACTAGGCCCAATGTTATTTAATATCTTTATTAACGACATAGTCAACGGGATAAATAGTAAAATATCAATATTTGCAGATGACACAAAGTTATGTAAAACAATTAATACAAAAGACGACAGTGCAGACCTACAGAGGGATTTGGATAAGCTGGGTAGGTGGAGCATTAAATGGCAAATGAGGTTTAACGAGGAGAAATGTAAGGTCATACATATGGGAAGGAAAAATGGAAGTCACCAGTACTCACTGAATGGGAAACCATTGGGGAATTCAGAGATGGAGAAGGACTTGGGCATCTTGATTGATAGCAAACTAAATTGGAGTGCCCAAAGTCAGGCCGCTGCTGTAAGGGCAAACAGGGTAATGGGATGTATCAGAAGAGGTATAGCTGCAAAGGATGAGACCATTGTTCTTCCACTGTACAAAGCACTGGTCAGACCACACTTGCAATACTGTGCTCAGTTATGGGCCCCAATATATAGAAAGGATATAAATGAGCTTGAAAAGGTACAAAGGAGGGCAACAAAATTAATAAAGGGAATGGAGGGACTGCAATACCCAGAGAGGTTGGCAAAACTAGGACTATTCAGCCTGGAAAAGAGAAGGTTGAGGGGGGACATAATAAATGTGTACAAATATGTTAGGGGACAGTATAGAGATCTTGCCCGGGATTTGTTCAAAAGGAGGGATATTACGGTAACAAGAGGGCACTCACTAAGACTGGAAGAGAAAAGGTTTCAGCACCAGCATAGGAAGGGGTTCTTTACGGTAAGAGCAGTGAGAATATGGAATTCACTGAGTGAGGAGACGGTAATGTCAGATTCACTAAACCAGTTCAAGCGGGGACTGGATGCATTTCTAGATACCAGGCAGATTTCAGCGTATACTTAAAAATAGAATAAAATAGTAGGTTGATACAGGGATTTATTCTGACTGCTGGTTTCAGAGTCGGGAGGGAATTTTTCCTCAGGTGAAGATTGGCTAAATCATTTGGGGTTT
Organism: Phyllobates terribilis; assembly: GCF_046119375.1. Classification (NCBI taxonomy): domain Eukaryota; kingdom Metazoa; phylum Chordata; class Amphibia; order Anura; family Dendrobatidae; genus Phyllobates; species Phyllobates terribilis. Next base: position 160,179,106 of record NW_027362773.1, on the reverse strand, counting down.
TTGCCCTCCTCTGGATCAACTTTAGCAATTACAGAACTAACAGGTCGAACTTGATGGACGCAAGTCTTTATTCGGCTTTACAAACTATGTTAAAGAATCCTCAAGACACTAAAAACTCCTCCAAAAACTCCCCAACGAAAAAGCGTTTCCTGAAGCCATTTCTACTAGAAAACATCATTTTTTACCCCCTCAAAAAACCTCTGTGTGCACATAGTCTAAGGGCGTCAGGAGAATGATCAGGAAATCAGCCGAGTCAAGAAGTCTAAAAGTGAATGGGGTTAGGACGCAGGTTTGGGAGGTGGGAGAAGAGGATTGTGATACGGTAATTTTGCGATGGTCAGATTGGTGCGTCCTGCTTTTTACTTCATTAATGGAAACCCTAAACAATAAGAACATATATGTGAATCGTTACAGCCCTGCACCCTTATAATCAGACGCGCCACATCTGCTTTCATAGTAAATTAGCCCCAGACGAGTGCAGAGGAGCGTGGCCGCCTTGGCCTTGGTTAATTGTGCTTTCCATCCTCTCTGCTGTCCGTGGTGCTGGACCGAGCGCTGTCCGGAGCGGCTGGCTCGTCTGAGGACTGTGGGTTTTCGTCTCCCTTTAGCTGATTAAGGCTCGTGTACAATCGGACTTGTCTTCTCGGCCCTGTTGTTCGGGTAATTACTGAAAGGCAGAGAACATCTGACAGGCGGGCGAACGCTGAAGTAGGAACATCTGGCTTTGACACGGCGGCAACAGACGGCCAAACAGAACTGCATCAACCCCCAACATGTCTCTGGGTTCTGGATATACACGTATGCAAGAAAGACTTGAAATGGGCCACGCAAAAGATTAACACTTGCATCTCCGACATTTCCAGCGTTCGGTATGAAGAAAATATCTGTGTCTGCGCCTGTGCGGGCCTGCTGGGAGCAGTAGTACTTATGCAATGGCTGGAGCGCCATAAATGAGGCGCTGTATTGCTCCAATGGATTCCTGCATTATTTATCTACTTAAAGGGTTATTCTAAAAAAAAAACAAAAAACATAGTTATCCCCTATCGACAACTCCCTCTTTGGATCCCAAAATTCGGACTCTGAAATCCCCTGAGACCATGAGCTCTGCAGCCGCGCCCTGGATGGGGGAGAGCTGCGCTGGCATCATTCATTGTCTATGGGACTGCTGGAAATAGCGTTCGGTGACCCCATAGACAATGAGGGAGCACATTCTCGGGGTCCCAGAATCCTGATTTTTGGGATCATCAGGGGTCTCAGCGGTTGGACCCATGATAAGTAATATGTCTGCCAAAAAATTAATGGTTTCTTCCTGGTCCAGAACTGCGGACCCATAGCTGCCAACAGTCCATAATTTGCCAGGACTGTCTAAATTTTTCAGATACAATCCCCAGAAAACTCGCGGAAGCATGTATTCACACCGCTGACACCCGGTGATTTCCGTACACGGCGCCATGTTGTCCTGCTGGGATAATTTTTATGTCATGTATATTTCCTGAGGCTTCTCCTTCTCCTCTCCTGGATGTCTAGCGATTATTATTTACGCCATTGACCACATATCTTGCGTCATGTCACTTCCGCACCGCACCATGTATAGCGCTTATTACTGGAGCAGGAATGTACGGCCATTGCCCTGTAATGTTTCTATGACTGACCCCGTGTGTATGTCGCCTCCACTATCACAAGCCGCCATGTTGTGCTCACACATCACTGCCGTCCTCCGCGGAGAAACAACGACCGACCGCAGGAAGGAAATGGTGGCCGCAGGTAAAGTGAAAAGCTGAGGCCTGCTTGGTTGCTATGGGCAACACAGTTCTTATGAATGAGGCCTAATAAGCGGGAGACCCGGGGGCCGGATATGGGGGGCCGCCTTATATAACTACTATACACATATGCAGTTATATGCGTGGATATAGCCGCTAGTATATCTAATTTTTCAGTATCATCATGTTTTATTGCTCTCATGCATCCATTGCTGTTTAGAATAATTAGGACACTCATGATGCCCCCATGATGGCCGCAATGTTCCCCATGATAGCCACAACCCCCTAATGACAGCTATATTGCCCTTACAACCATACAATGTCCCTCATGCCATCGAGAATGTCGCCATGCCACCCATTCGGTGTCCCATGCATGCTACACTTCTCTCATAAACGATCCTTTCTATTGTTTTTTACAAAAAATCATAGGGTCCAAAACTATAAAAGCCTAGTTACCAAAATAGCGCCATGTCTGCCCACGGGTTGTGTCTGGTATTGCAGCTCCACTTTTGTCACGTTTACCAGTGCTGAGCTGCAGTACCAGACACAACCTATAGACGGGGGTGGCACCGTTTCTGGTAAGAAGGCCGCCATGTTTTTCTCCTTTTCTAGTATGAGAATGCTGCAGATATATCATTTTCTTACTTATCGTTTGCCGAGGATCTGACTGTTCTGTTCTCTGTCCGCGGCGTCGTGCTTGGATTTTACCGCGTTGCATGTTCTTCTTTCTTCCTTTTCCTTCTTTGTTCCATGTGTAGCACCCCGAGGACTCGGCTGCTACAGGGGTATTGCACCTCAGACCAGAGGTGTGGTATTCCACTCCCGGGTAAGGATGGAGGGTGGGACTGAGCTCAGCTTGTTGCATGCACTACACTCATCCCATTTCCGGGGGACAGAACAACGGTACTCCCACCAGATAGATGTGCAGGTACGACAGCGTCTGTCCCTGGCTGGAGTGGGAGGGGGGGGGAACATCCCAGTAGTGTAGGAGCAGTCAGGGGAGGGACTGTGGGCATAGGAGGAGCCCATTGGTTGCATTGTGACCTGGGCTCGGGTGTCAGAGGGAGTATATAAGGTGGGCACCATCTTGAGACAGGGTCTGTTCAGCCTGGAGGAGTGGAGAGAGGAGCTCAGCCAGAGAGGGCTGAGGGGGAGCTGTGGCTCCGTCTGGGCCCAGCTCCAGAGCCAGGCCTGGAGTGGAGGCCTGAAGCTGAGAGAGGGAAGGGAGAAGAGGAACACTAAGAAAGGCCCAGAGACGCAAGCAGAGGGAACCCTGAGATCCCATGAGTGAACTAAAACGGGTGAAGGGTTGGCAGAGAAGGGTACCGGATCCCAAGCTGGTGGAGGCAAATCATCCTTAGCCAGGAACCGGAGGTCGTGGTCAAGCTTTGGCACGACCCCTCACCACATCCACCAGGAAGGCACACCACATAGGGTCAGGAAAACCGGAGAGAGGTTTTGCCCCATAAGGCCCGAGGAAGCCGGACATAGGTGGGTCCCTGGTGAGGACGGCCAGTAGGAAGGAAGAGAGGGGAGCTCAGGACCACGCTCTGGAACTGCCTGGGAGTTGGCCGAGTCCCGCACCTGGTGGACGCAGCACGGCTCGGGTGGTCACTCTTGGCCGAAGTGACCGGAGCAACACCTGTGAGTAAAAGCCTTGAAACTGCACCACACGTCTCTGAGCTTCCTTGCTGCACCATCACTACCACTATCATCCACATCTGCTGCCCTGAGGCCATACTCCTCCCGTTGGGGGTTATACCATCCACGCTGCACATCCGTACCACCGGCCTCAGCGGACTGTCCTGCAGCGGCGGCTTCATAGCCGCATGCAACGGGTGGCGTAGTCGAACATTCTAACATCTACTGCTAAAGACTGCCGCTCAGTTTGACTCCCTGGGCACGGACCGGGTCACCGCCACGAGACTACTACCCCCATCTGATCCGGCTCCGGGTAAGCCCCCGTGCGCGCGATGCCGCACGACACAGCAGGCCCAGGGGCGCGTCAACTTTGGCGTAGTCGGCAGGATTACGTGCCCGCAACCGACGGGTACTGCGTGCCTGAAGAAAAGTTCACATTTACCGTAAAAAGGAGTCTCCCGCCAATTCCGGAGGGTCCCCGCCATCGGACGCCATCTCGGATCGTTTCCCGCCGTTTGCCCGCCATCTGCAGCCTTTTCCCGCCATCCACGGAGTTTCCCGCCATAAGGAGACGATTCCTGCCATCTGAGACGATTTCCCGCCCTGGCAGAGCGGACTCCATTGTGGGCGTGCCAGAGGGTGGCAAGAGGCCACCTCCCATCGTGGGCCAGGTCCAGGAATGGCGCCAAAAGCGGAAACCGCCCCCACCAGCAGAGACTGCAATGATAGAAATGTCCATCAGCGTGAGAGGGCTGCCCCTGGAACTGACAATCACTAAATTGCCACGGGACCACCCTCAATGGGGGCGGATGCAGAACAAAACAGAGAAGATGGGTGCGGCCTGGAGGAGTCTGGACAGATCGCACCCGGAGATGGAGGAAGAGTCAATCAGCACCGACCCTGTGGTCCGGAATCTGTTGCAGGCTGCCACCCCAGAAGGCCTGGTGGAGATCCTGGCACAGCTCCCCAGAAATCGGGAGCGTGCACAGACCGCGCTGGAGGCCTTGGCCCGGAAGATGGCCCGAGTGCAGCAAGAAGCACTGGCCGAGTGGAGGAGAGAGATGATCCAGCAGGCTGGAACCCGCCAGCAGAGGATGCCACCCGCAACGTGGAGCGTGTCTGCCCCTGAGGATGGTGCAGGAGGAACGGAGGCCGGAGACGACGCCGCGGAGGGAGCCGCAGAGATGGAAGCAGGTAATGGGGACGTCATCACCCCGAGCCCCGTAGCCGTAAGCCTGCCCCAGCTCCCCGTCGCAGAGCCCGAAGTTCCACTCACCGCGCCCGTTGCCGCACCGCCGCTGCTTCCAACTAGGCCTCAAGCGGCAGGAGCCGCGGTCGCACCCTCTGTTACGCCACGCCCCTTGACCCTGAGCGCGGCAAAAGAGGAAGTGCCCCCGGCCTGGTCGCAGGGCCAAGTACCCCAGGGCGCCGCCGTCTCCACAGTACCCTTCACCTTCAGAGTGCCACCGGCCTGGTCGCAAGGCCTGGTGAATCTGGGCGCCGCTGCCCCCACCGCGCCCTCAACCTCCACAGTGCTGCCCCTGGGCGAAGATCTGTTTGAGCAGCATACTAGCCCGGACGGGCTGCCTTTCGTTTGGCCACCGGAGTACGTCAACCCCCGACTCCGGAAGGAATGGCCTCTGTGTGAGCCTCTGATCCCGGCTCCGGCACCCGCCAAAATTGTTCCGCTCCCGCTGGAGGAGGCCCAATTTGTATGGGACCCCACCGGCGAAGACCTCATGGGGTTCACCCAAGAGACCCGGGCGGCCGCAGCCCAACGTGAGGAGTGTTGCCGACAACAACTGGAAGTCTTTCAGAGGGAACGGCGAGAGAGGCGGGTCCGCGAGGAGCGGCTGCAGGTCCAAAGCGCGGAGCAGAAAAGCCGGACCCAACGAAGCCGCCGTGCGGCCCACGGTCCCCGCGCCACCGGGACTGTAATAAAGTTTCAAATGGAGCACGGCTGGGGCTTTATCCGGGATCACAGAACCCCCGGCGATGTCTTTGTTACCCGCAGGGATGTTGAGAGCCACCTGCCGGAGGGACACCGAGGACGTGACCTCTACCCGGGTGATGAGGTCACCTTCACCCGGCACCAGTGTGCCAAAGGACCATACGCCCTTCACGTGCAACGGTTGACGGAGGAGGAGTTGCAGTATGGGGAAGATCAAGAGCACCCGGACGGGTCTGAAGACTACCCTCAGGAGGAGACAAGGAGAGGATACCGCTACTGAAGGGAAGTAGCATAAGCCAGGAACTGTATATAGTTACCCGTAGGGGTACCTAAGTTGTTGCTAATTGAAGTGTGGTCCCCGTTGGGACTAGTGTGGAACTGTTTAAAAGAACTGTTTCCTGTGTGCCCCTATCCCTTACCAGGCTGAGGACTGTGAGCAGCCATTCCCCTATCCCCACTGGCCGAGGACTGAGAGCGGCCATACCCTGTAAATAGTTGCGCTTCCTAAAGCGCCCCCTTCTGGTTTTATAAGGAACTGTTTTTCTATTAGTGACTGTTGCACTTAACCCGGTCACAAGTTGCACCGTGGCCGGAAGAACAAGAACGTTTTATATAAAAGAGTTTTATATTGAAAATTTATACTGCTAAAATGATAATATAAGAAGTTACCCGTAACGTTATATTTTCTGATAATGTTTTTTATAATGTTTTATATGTTAGTGTGTACTTTAAAAATTTTGTATGTTTTGTTTTATTCTTTTACAGCCCGAGGACGTGCTGTGGTTTACCAGGGGGGAATGTAGCACCCCGAGGACTCGGCTGCTACAGGGGTATTGCACCTCAGACCAGAGGTGTGGTATTCCACTCCCGGGTAAGGATGGAGGGTGGGACTGAGCTCAGCTTGTTGCATGCACTACACTCATCCCATTTCCGGGAGACAGAACAACGGTACTCCCACCAGATAGATGTGCAGGTACGACAGCGTCTGTCCCTGGCTGGAGTGGGAGGGGGGGAGGAACATCCCAGTAGTGTAGGAGCAGTCAGGGGAGGGACTCTGGGCATAGGAGGAGCCCATTGGTTGCATTGTGACCTGGGCTCGGGTGTCAGAGGGAGTATATAAGGTGGGCACCATCTTGAGACAGGGTCTGTTCAGCCTGGAGGAGTGGAGAGAGGAGCTCAGCCAGAGAGGGCTGAGGGGGAGCTGTGGCTCCGTCTGGGCCCAGCTCCAGAGCCAGGCCTGAAGCAAAGAGAGGGAAGGGAGAAGAGGAACACTAAGAAAGGCCCAGAGACGCAAGCAGAGGGAACCCTGAGATCCCATGAGTGAACTAAAACGGGTGAAGGGTTGGCAGAGAAGGGTACCGATCCCAAGCTGGTGGAGGCAAATCATCCTTAGCCAGGAACCGGAGGTCGTGGTCAAGCTTTGGCACGACCCCTCGCCACATCCACCCGGAAGGCACGCCACATAGGGTCAGGAAAACCGGAGAGAGGTTTTGCCCCATAAGGCCCGAGGAAGCCGGACATAGGTGGGTCCCTAGTGAGGACGGCCAGTAGGAAGGAAGAGAGGGGAGCTCAGGACCACGCTCTGGAACTGCCTGGGAGTTGGCCGAGTCCCGCACCTGGTGGACGCAGCACGGCTCGGGTGGTCACTCTTGGCCGAAGTGACCGGAGCAACACCTGTGAGTAAAAGCCTTGAAACTGCACCACACGTCTCTGAGCTTCCTTGCTGCACCATCACTACCACTATCATCCACATCTGCTGCCCTGAGGCCATACCCCTCCCGTTGGGGGTTATACCATCCACGCTGCACATCCGTACCACCGGCCTCAGCGGACTGTCCTGCAGCGGCGGCTTCATAGCCGCATTCAACGGGTGGCGTAGTCGAACATTCTAACATCTACTGCTAAAGACTGCCGCTCAGTTTGACTCCCTGGGCACTGACCGGGTCACCGCCACGAGACTACTACCCCCATCTGATCCGGCTCCGGGTAAGCCCCCGTGCGCGCGATGCCGCACGACACAGCAGGCCCAGGGGCGCGTCACATGTACTCTATAAATGTCATTTCTGACCATCTTGACATTTCATGAGACGCTCATTCCAGATAATTACATCAGATAATAAGTTAAAACCACAAAAGTCGTCGCGCCGCGCAGAGAACATCTTGATAACTTGAGACGAGACCAAGAAATCTCCACTATAAAACAAGCATGGAAAGAACAGAACTACTTGTATCACTGCGGTCTCCACTGCTGGGAGTTGTAGTTCTGCGCGAGCTGACAGTGCGCCGTAGTGTAAGGCCACATAGCGACTTTTCTGCTGTGATTTTCGTGCAGAAAATCCTCTGTATTTAACAGTTCAGGCAGAGGATGTGACTTTATGAAAACTCCCGTCCTCTGTGATTTTAAAGACGCTGTTCAACTGTGCACTTTTTGGGGCGTTTTTTTCCCCATATAATAGAAAAATGCATGTAAAAAAGCAGCAGATCTGCACTAAAAATGCATAAAAAAACCACCGCTTCAAATCTGTACCAAAAACACAGCAAAAAAAAAAAAGACCATCGGAGCAGATTACTATTACATAAAGCAAAATTTTTGCTCGTGGAAAAATGGCCTAAAGGAACAACCTGATCTGGGATTTCTGCATTGAAATCTGCAGTGTCAAAATCTGCACCAAATTGTCGAGGAAAGGCTGAGTATTTTATATCTGCACTGCTGATTTTTTTCAGCTCCATGTTTTCATAAATTTCACAGGCTTGTCTGGAGGTCTGCGGCGGCTCTGGAAGCATTGTCTGAAAGTCCCAACACTGCTGCAGCCTGTAATGGGCTGCAGCGGTTAGGTAATTACAAGTGGGTGTCATCAGATGTCCATATAGGACACGCACGTCCGCTTTTAATTACAACTCTCATGCTATAATTGCAAAAGGGATCAATAAGGTTATTTGTGAATCATCCCATAGCGCCAAGTGTTTGGATCCAAATGGGAACGTCCTTTGCTGGACCTTTAGTCTATGTTCACAAAGACTTTTTTTATTTCGTTTTTTTTTTTTTTAAGCAGTTCCCTTCCGAAATCCTCATCAACAACCACTTCAAAAACTTGGAAAACTCTTCTAATTAATTTCTACGGGAAATCCACTTTGCTCTTCATAAGAGATTTTTTTATTTTCCTGAAGAGGTTTTGAAAAACACCCGGTGGAAAAAAGGAAGTGAATGTCACTTCTTTGAAGCGGATCCTGAAAGAAACTTCTCCAAACTAAACACTGTCCAATCAAAAGGCTGCCAAAAATTGATTAAAAAAAAACTCTTACAAAAACTTCTCCAAAAAAAGGGAGCTTATCCTGAAGTGGTTTCTGCTTAAAAACGTGTGGTTTTTCAGCGCCTCAAAGAAATTTGTGTGAACGCAGCCATAGGTTCCATTTCTTATGTACTTACCTGTCTCTTGTCAGGTACCGCTGCTTCGTTCCCGTACCAGCAGTGTCGCTGCCCAGGGCCAATTACGTGGTCTGATTAGACAGCCAAACACCAAAGCTGCTCAGTGGACCAATCTAGGACTGGGTTTGGTGGCCAATCAACTCTCCTGATAGTGATATCACCCTGGAGCACTTTTAGATTACTCTGTTCCGGATGATATTCTAAATATTCTCCTAATTAAGCTGTGAATTTTCTCTTGGTTTAGTTATTTAGACAACCAGACTCCTTTAAGTTTAGCTAATCTCTTGGACTCGACTCTTGATCTCTCTCTCGGCCACTGTCTTTCCGGTTCTGACCCGGCTAAGCTAGTTTCGTTTCGTCCTCAGTTCACTCATCTAGTCAGCATCTCCTCCGCAGATACAACCTGGGGGCCCCTGTATTGAAGTCTAGACCTCCTGTATAGGAGCCACAGAGCCGTTGGACCCTGGTAAGCGGACCCATCCTGACCATGGAAGTCACTTTGGGCTGATGGGTTGACACCATTGATGTGTGACATCCTGGACCGACTGGTGGATTCTGGTCGGCCAGTGTGACCCTACGGGAATGGCTTAGGTTATTGGGTGGGAGCAAATATTTTGTATCAGAGCCACGGAATATGAAGCCCTCACCTTTTCCTCTGTGCTCGTCATTGTATTAAATGCAGAGAAATACAGTGGGTACAGAAAGTATTCAGACCCCTTTAAATGTTTCACTCTTTGTTTCATTGCAGCCATTTGGTAAATTCTAAAGAGTTCTTTTTTTTCTCATTAAAGTCCACTCTGCACCCCATCTTGACTGAAAAAAAGCAGAAATGTATAAATTTTTGCAAATTTATTTAAAAAGAAAAACTGAAATATCACATGGTCATAAGTATTCAGACCCTTTGCTCAGACACTAATGTTTAAGTCACATGCTGTCAATTTCCTTGTGATCCTCCTTGAGATGGTTCTACTCCTTCATTGGAGTCCAGCTGTGTTTAATTAAACTGATAGGACTTGATTTGGAAAGGCACACACCTGTCTATATAAGACCTCACAGCTCACAGTGCATGTCAGACCAAATGAGAATCATGAGCTCAAAGGAACTGCCCAAGGAGCTCAGAGACAGAATTGTGGCAAGGCACAGATCTGGCCAAGGTTACAAAAGAATTTCTGCATTACTCAAGGTTCCTAAGAGCACAGTGGCCTCCATATTACTTAAATGGAAGAAGTTTGGGACCACCAGAAGTCTTCCTAGACCTGACCGTCCAGCCAAACTGAACAATCGTGGGAGAAGAGCCTTGGTGAGAGAGGTAAAGAAGAACCACAAGATCACTGTGGCTGAGCTCCAGAGATGCAGTAGGGAGATGGGAGAAAGTTCCACAAAGTCAACTATCACTGCAGTCCTTCACCAGTCGGGTCTTTATAGCAGAGTGGCCCGACGGAAGCCTTTCCTCAGTGCAAGACATATGAAAGCCCACATAGAGTTTGCTCAAAAACACAAGAAGGACTCCCAGACTATGAGAAATAATATTCTCTGGTCTGATGAGACGAAGATAGAACTTTTTGGTGATAATTCTAAAAAGTATGTGTGGAGAAAACCAGGCACTGCTCATCACCTGCCCATTACAATCCCAACAGTGAAACATAGTGGAGTCAGCATCATGTTATGGGGGTGTTTTTCATCTGCAGGGACGGGACGATTGGTTGCAATTGAAGGAAACATGAATGCGGCCAAGTACAGAGATATCCTGAATGAAAACCTCTTCCAGAGTGCTCTGGACCTCAGACTTGGCCGAAGGTTCACCTTCCAACAAGACAATGACCCTAAGCACACAGCTAAAATAACAAAGGAGTGGCTTCAGAACAACCCTGTGACCATTCTTGACTGGCCCAACCAGAGCCCTGACCGAAACCCAATTGACCATCTCTGGAGAGACCTGAAAATGGCTGTCCACCAACATTCACCATCCAACCTGATGGAACTGGAGAGGATCTGCAAGGAAGAATGGCCGAGGATCCCCAAATCCAGGTGTGAAAAACTTGTTGCATCATTCCCAAGAAGACTCATGGCTGTACTAGCTCAAAAGGGGGCTTCTACTCAATACCGAGCAAAGGGTCTGAATACTTATGACCATGTGATATTTCAGTTTTTGTTGTTTGATAAATTTGCAAAAATTTCTACAGTTCTGTTTTTTATTTCAGTCAAGATGGGGTGCAGAGTGGACTTTTGTAGCTCCCTGAGGGTTCGGTCGCTACAGAGGTATTGTATCTCAACCAGATGTGCGATATCTCACTTCCAGGTAAGGATGGAGTGTGGATCAGGACCCCGACACCTGCATGCATTACACCACATTTCCGGGGGGCAGGGCGACCGATATGCTCCCAAGTAGAGCACGACAGTCCCTGTCCCTGGCTGGAGTGGGGGGAGGGAACACCGAGGAAGGGGGGACCCTGTAGTGCATAGGAGGGAGAGGGCAGTTCCTGGGTGCACCTAGAGGGAGGTATAAAAGGTGGGCACCATCTTAGTTCTGTGTGAAGTGAAGTCAGTCAGTTCAGTAGTTGGGAGAGGAGGAGGCTGGGAGCAGAGGCTCTGCATGGGCTCTGCTCCGCAGGCAGGCCGGAGAGGGCGGCTGGAGCCTGGAGAAAGGAGAAGGAAGGAAGAGGAGCGGAGGAGGCTCCAGGAACAAGGAACGAAGGGACCCCAGGGGTGTGGACCGGCGAGTCGCTACTGCACGCCCGAATCTACCTGCGTAGAGGGGTCAGGCCAAAGGGGGAGACCGGTCCCCGAAACTAGTGGAGGCGGGGAACTACCCTCAGCTAGAAACCGGAGGCTGTGACATTTCATGTGGCGCAGCCCCTCGCTACACCCGCTAGGAAGGCACCACATAGGGTCAGGGAAACTGGCGCCAAGGTTTACCAGAGAAGGCCCGAGGCAGCCGGACAGAGGCGAGGTCACTGGCGGGGTATGACAGGCAAGAGAAAGGACACACAAAGGGGGTCCTGTGAAGCGCTCCAAAGTTATCTGGGAGTTGGCCGAGCCCCTCACCTGGTGAACACAGTGCGACGTGGGACATTATGACCAGCTGGAGTAACGTGGATAAAGAACTGTGAGTAAATACCCTGGACTGCATTACAGGACTCTGTGTCGTTACTGCTGCTCCCACGCACCATCACCCCCAACTTCCACACTTGCTGCCCTGAGGCTATACTCCTCCCGTGGGGAGTTATACTTCCCTCTGCTGCACCCACAACACCAGCCTCAGCGGTCTGCCCTGCAGCGGCGGTTCACTCTGACCGCAATCCACGGGTGGCGTAGTCGGACATTTAATAATCACAAAACCCAATAAATAGACTGCCATTTGGGTTGACCACCCTGAGCCACGGGACCGGGTCCCCGCCACGCAAGGACTACAACCCCCAGCATCCACAACGGGTCCGGTTCTGGGTATCCCCACACACGCGCGGCCCACTTTAATGAAAAAAAAATGAACTTTTTAGAATTTACCAAATGGCTGCAATGAAACAAAGAGTGAAAAATGTAAAGGGGTCTGAATACTTTCCATACCCACTGTGTATATATATATATATATATATATATATATATATATATATATATATATATATATATATATATATTGTTACATTGTAGTGACTATCAATGCGCTCCTGTTCTTTATCATCCGATCGGCGTCGTACATCTGCTCAGGCTTATGATGTCCGGGTCATATTATTCCTCTCATGTAGTCAGAATAAACGACCTTTCACATTTTGTTCTTGGAATAAAGAAAGAAAGAGTCTTTCTGCCGAGATACAATCTGGGCCGAGTTAATAAAAACTTACCGGGCGCACTCTCCAAATTCTGCTAACAAGAAGGATGGCGACCCCTTTTCTTACAATATATGGCAGCTTTATCCTGCAATCAGTTTCCGGCAATGAATAAAGAAGAGTCGTGTGTTCTCCACCGGTGATCACAGACCGCAGCACTTCTATGACACCATCAAAGAGGGGAGACGGCGCTCGTTTCAGGACCGCGCTGACTGAAATATATATATATTTATACTGGATTTAAAGAATCCTGTAACATCAGACCACGCATGTCACTAATCTTGTGGAAACATATCAGCAGGGACATTGGCCTGGACCCTGATGGATCACTCCTACTTTCCTCCATATTTTACACCACAGCTCTTCCTAATAAAATCACTTACTGTCGATTTGACGACAATGAATAGGAAAATGTTGCTCTTTAATGAAGATGAAGGCAATATAGCTCAACATAGTCTAATACATAGTCTTTCTTGAGAAAGCCAGTTGTTCCAGTGGCGAAACGCGCGTCGGGGCTCCTTTTTGCCGGATAATTGATCACTGTTGTCCCCTCTTTTGGCTCCCCACTACTTTTGGTGGTAAGGAGGATTTATTTGATCTTAGATGCAATCTTTATGCACATCATTGCAGAGTGCATACTCCAGCTTCTAGCTGGAACTTCATTTACCACTGGGGATTACCTATTTGGGTGATACAATGGTCATTTCTACATTTTGCACCTTTCTATTTGAAACCTTTGATGATTGAGTATGTCATAACTTTTGATAGATCCTTTTTAATTATTCATAAATAAAGATCTATTTTATGCCATATGTACTCGCTATCTCTCCTGTTTTTTCATGTGTTACTGAGTAGGCGAATGGCTGACAGGTATGACGTAATGACTGTTAACCTGTCAACCAAATTATAGATACTGTAGGTGGTAGCTCATGTTCCAGTGCAGTAATAGGTGGAAGGCCATAGTCTAGTGCAGTAATAGGTGGAAGGCCATAGTCCAGTGCAGTAATAGGTGGAAGGCTATAGTCCAGTGCAGTAACAGTTGGTACCTCAAGGACCAGTGCAGTAATAGGTGGTAGCTCCAGGACCAGTGCAGTAATAGGTGGTACCTCAAGGACCAGTACAGTAATAGGTGGTAGCTTATGTTCTAGTGCAGTAATAAGTGGAAGGCTATAGTCCAGTGCAGTAACAGTTGGTACCTCAAGGACCAGTGCAGTAATAGGTGGTAGCTCATGTTCCAGTGCAGTAATAGGTGGTATCTCAAGAACCAGTGCAGTCATAGGTGGAAGGCTATAGTCCAGTGCAGTAATAGGTGGAAGGCCATAGTCCAGTGCAGTCATAGGTGGAAGGCTATAGTCCAGTGCAGTCATAGGTGGAAGGCTATAGTCCAGTGCAGTAATAGGTGGAAGGCCATAGTCCAGTGCAGTCATAGGTGGAAGGCTATAGTCCAGTGCAGTAATAGGTGGAAGGCTATAGTCCAGTGCAGTAATAGGTGGAAGGCTATAGTCCAGTGCAGTAATAGGTGGAAGGCCATAGTCCAGTGCAGTAATAGGTGGAAGGCCATAGTCCAGTGCAGTAATAGGTGGAAGGCCATAGTCCAGTGCAGTAATAGGTGGAAGGCTATAGTCCAGTGCAGTAATAGGTGGAAGGCCATAGTCCAGTGCAGTCATAGGTGGAAGGCTATAGTCCAGTGCAGTAATAGGTGGAAGGCCATAGTCCAGTGCAGTCATAGGTGGAAGGCTATAGTCCAGTGCAGTCATAGGTGGAAGGCCATAGTCCAGTGCAGTAATAGGTGGAAAGCCATAGTCCAGTGCAGTAATAGGTGGAAGGCCATAGTCCAGTGCAGTAACAGTTGGTACCTCAAGGACCAGTGCAGTAATAGGTGGTAGCTCCAGGACCAGTGCAGTAATAGGTGGTACCTCAAGGACCAGTACAGTAATAGGTGGTAGCTTATGTTCTAGTGCAGTAATAAGTGGAAGGCTATAGTCCAGTGCAGTAACAGTTGGTACCTCAAGGACCAGTGCAGTAATAGGTGGTAGCTCATGTTCCAGTGCAGTAATAGGTGGTATCTCAAGAACCAGTGCAGTCATAGGTGGAAGGCTATAGTCCAGTGCAGTAATAGGTGGAAGGCCATAGTCCAGTGCAGTAATAGGTGGAAGGCTATAGTCCAGTGCAGTAATAGGTGGAAGGCCATAGTCCAGTGCAGTCATAGGTGGAAGGCCATAGTCCAGTGCAGTAATAGGTGGAAGGCCATAGTCCAGTGCAGTCATAGGTGGAAGGCTATAGTCCAGTGCAGTAATAGGTGGAAGGCCATAGTCCAGTGCAGTCATAGGTGGAAGGCTATAGTCCAGTGCAGTAATAGGTGGAAGGCCATAGTCCAGTGCAGTAATAGGTGGAAGGCCATAGTCCAGTGCAGTAATAGGTGGAAGGCCATAGTCCGGTGCAGTAATAGGTGGAAGGCTATAGTCCAGTGCAGTAATAGGTGGAAGGCCATAGTCCAGTGCAGTAATAGGTGGAAAACTATAGTCCAGTGCAGTAATAGGTGGAAGGCTATAGTCCAGTGCAGTAATAGGTGGAAGGCTATAGTCCAGTGCAGTAATAGGTGGAAGGCTATAGTCCAGTGCAGTAATAGGTGGAAGGCTATAGTCCAGTGCAGTAATAGGTGGAAGGCTATAGTCCAGTGCAGTAATAGGTGGAAGGCCATAGTCCAGTGCAGTAATAGGTGGAAGGCCATAGTCCAGTGCAGTAATAGGTGGAAGGCCATAGTCCAGTGCAGTAATAGGTGGAAGGCTATAGTCCAGTGCAGTAATAGGTGGAAGGCTATAGTCCAGTGCAGTAATAGGTGGAAGGCTATAGTCCAGTGCAGTAATAGGTGGAAGGCCATAGTCCAGTGCAGTAATAGGTGGAAGGCTATAGTCCAGTGCAGTAATAGGTGGAAGGCCATAGTCCAGTACAGTAATAGGTGGAAGGCTATAGTCCAGTGCAGTAATAGGTGGAAGGCCATAGTCCAGTGCAGTAATAGGTGGAAGGCCATAGTCCAGTGCAGTAATAGGTGGAAGGCTATAGTCCAGTGCAGTAATAGGTGGAAGGCTATAGTCCAGTGCAGTAATAGGTGGTAGCTCATGTTCCAGTGCAGTAATAGGTGGAAGGCCATAGTCCAGTACAGTAATAGGTGGAAGGCTATAGTCCAGTGCAGTAATAGGTGGAAGGCCATAGTCCAGTGCAGTAATAGGTGGAAGGCCATAGTCCAGTGCAGTAATAAGTGGTACCTCAAGGTCTATTACTATAATAGGTGGTAGCCCAAGGACCAGTGCAGTAATAGGTGATACCCTAAGGACCAGTGTAGTAATAGTTGGTAGCCCAAGGGCTATTACACTTTTACTATAATAGGTGGTAGCCAAAGGAACAGTGCAGTAATAGGTGATCCAAAGACCAGTGCAGAGATCAAGCCCTCACCTGCCCTGTGAGATAATAGTGGTGCATTATAACATGATGTCTGTTACTATATTTTACAACCGGAAAATGTTTTTTGTTATTTTGCTGCAATTACACAGGATCTGACTGTGTTTAATAACAAGATATCAAAGGCGGATATCAAAGAATAGCTTCCCAGCGGGCAACCTGCCATACAAAGGTACAGAGAGTGGGAGAAAGACAGTGACACGAGATTCACTACACAGCAGAAGTCGTCTGTTCACTTAGTTTTTTCTCATCTTTTCTATGACTTTACTATGACTTTTCTCCCTCTACACAGTTCTACTTGGATACAGTCAGTATTTCTGTATATAAATCAAATGCAGGACAGGAAGGAAAGTGGAAATGAACTTGTCCTAGTCTTAAATTCTTAGCACATGGATGGGCTCCAGGAAATCACCCAAGGACCTTCTTTCATAGGGACACCCCAAAAGCAGACTAAGGATGGAATATGTAATCCATTACTTCCATCAACCAGTTGTGAATCCAATTCTGTGGTGAGATAAAAAACTTTCTAGAAAGCAGCAGCATGGAGGATATTATACAGCAGTACTGAGGAACATAGCTGTGAATCCAACACTGTGGTGAGATAAAACACTTTCTAGAAAACAGCCGCATGGAGGATATTATACAGCAGTACTAAGAAGTGTAGATGTGAATTCAGCCCTGAATACTAGAAAGAAGCATAAAGGATATTATACAGCAGCACTGAGCAGTCTAGTGATTAATATATCACTAGGGTGAGATAAAACACTTACTAGAAAGCAGCAGAATGGACAATGTTACACAGTAGTTTCAAGCAGTGTAACTTTCAATCCAGCTCTGGGGTGAAAAACACCAAAAGGCTGCAAAAATTAGAAGGTATCTGCTGCATGAAGGACATTATAAAGCAGTACTGAGCAGTGTAGTGGTGAATTCAGCTCTGGAATGAGGTTATAACTAGAGAGTAGCAACAGCAGCATGTAGGGTATTATACAAAAGTACAGAGCAGGGTAGCTGTAATTCCCACACTGGTGTGCGATAAAACACTTATTAGAAAGCTGCAGCAGCATGGAGGATATTATACAGCAGCACTGAGCAGAGTAGCTGTGAATCCAGCACTTGCATGTGATAAAACAATTACTAGAAAGCTCCAGAAGCACTAATAGCATTATAAATTAGAATTGAGCAGTGTGGATGTGAATTCAGCACTGTGGTGAGATAAACTCTTACTAGAAAGCATCAGCACTGCTAGATTGTGTCTTTGCCTGTATGACGAAACAGAATAACCAAAAAGAAGACGACAGATATGAACAGGGTGATTGATAGCATTTGAAGCCTATAAGCATTTATAACCTGAATACTTATGTGTACTGATCTTCTGCCCTTGGCGAAGGCAAAATATGGAAAATCTGACAGATCCTACAGTCATCATTTTTTTTTGCTGTCTCCCTCAAGGTTTCCATCCCCCAGAAATACTGTATATTATATCCATTTTTTTTTTACTCTCCTATAATACAGAACAAGTCAAGGTGTCGCCATCATGTGCACATTATATGGACACTAGGTAACCCTCGGCTCTGTGTGTGCAAACAGCATTGTTTCACCAATACAGAAGCGAAATATCCATTTCTGAAGAAATCCTTCACAACTCAATCTTTTTTTTTTTTTATATATAAATCAAAATGAGCTTCTGCCTTGGAAGTTAATTGGCTATTGAGAACTCTGATGCGGCTTGTTCTACAGGGAAATGGAAGACAGATGACTTCTATACGACCTTCAGAATTTACATCCGTTTTGTTAAAGGTCCAGTTAGGTTTAAATGCCTCCCAGGAGCCCAGACCCATTTCACATCCTATAATGTATTTTCTGGTAATTATCCCACAAAAAAACAGAATTCTGAATATCTACGGTATATTTTTTTGGGAAAAAAAATTGTAATACAAAGGAAATGAAAAGAAACCCAACTCAGTATGGAGAATCTTCAAAATAGCTCATATCTGCCAAACCAGAACCCCCCCTGTTGTCTAAAGAGGTTACCCACAATGAACAACTAGCACCTGTCCTTTAGATACTGTATGTCTGATCACTGGGAACCTTATCGCTTTCTGATCATTGGGGGCCTGATCGTCTTGTCTACATATGCCCTAGCAGATTATATAGGCTGTCATGGTGGACAAGGAAGCTGCAGGGGGTGACCATATAACACCCGGCTGCGCTGAGCCCTCCGGAGCTCTCAGCCCTGGCTGTTACCTTTGTCATTATAGATCATTTGGACTATATGACTGTAGTAATAAAAAAAAATCCTCTAGTGATGATTTTCTTGGGAAATGATCATCTCTCATCGATGATTATAGCAAAAATCTCTGCGTGCAAATGGGCACACAATGATCATTCTTATGTTATTGCCGTGGTTGTAGATTGTGTTAATTACGGAGAAGACCCCTTTATAGGGTTTTCTATCTCTATCATGGGAGTGATTGCGGGGCTCCTAGATTATCTCTAAGTGTAAACCAATACACTTGCGATTTCCCCTTCTCAATTATTGGGAAACCTGATTGAGGCCACAGTTATTACAGGCATCATAGGAAGCATTATGATAATATATCAATTGAATCTAATATAACAAACCACACATTGTGTAAATAATTAAATACGGCAGCACATGGTGATACAGATTAGGGAATAAGGTTCCATGTACATGTGGAAATTACAGAGATTTATAAAAGGTGACATACGTACAAGAAGTGCCATCAGATCACCTCTGGGACCTCCACTGGTCCTGAGAATGAGAAACGTTGGCGCAGCACAGGGACCCCTGCACTGGGACCTGCAACCCACCCCAGGACACGTGTGTGCCGACTCCTAGTCTTCTAAAGGGCCCGTGGGGATCCTAGTCCTTCTTTCCCAACCAATGTCCAACAGACCTACAGAGTACTTTCAGGGGCTCTGCCAAGTTAATAAATGTTCCTCTATTGATAGGATAAGGGGGTAACTAATTGATCGCTGAGGGTCCAACTAATGTGACCACCACAGATCAAGAGAATGGGGCTCTAAAGAATGGAGCGAAGGTCGAGCATGTACACCTCTGTTTCACTCATTCTCTATGGAACTGCTGGAAAAAGTCAAATGCTGTACTTGACTACCTCTGCCCTGATAGAGAATGAATGGAGCCGAAATGCAAATTCAGAAGCAGATTTTCAGAGCCTGGGATTGGTGGGAATCACAGCAGTTTGAGTTCCGGCTGTCACGGTACTGTTGCAGGATTTCCTGGGGCAATGGGCTCCTTCCCTATCCCTCAAGCTAAGGGGTCCTGTAGTCTATCCCTGTCCTCCAGATTACGCCTGAAGGTGGAGATGCCGGGGTCACGTGCCTTGCTGTGCTCCTGTCTTACCCTTATCTGTTCCCTCCCCCACCCAGGAAGGTGTGAGGCCGAAGTGTATAGGATTGCACTAACCAGACAGACAAGGTAAAAGTGACAGGGATAAATGAAAACTACGTTCACCGGTGTGTCAGAAGTGACAGACAGTCGCCCTGCAGTTGGTTGCAGGAGATCTCTAAGTTTGGCATTACAGACACCTTCTTAGAGGCAGTCTCTCTAGGACCCAGCGGCTACCTTCCTCTGGCTAATTAACACCCTGGTCTGGGTGTATAAATACCTGCTGTCTGCTTGAGGGAGGTGCTGGAGATACTCACATTACCCCTTGTGAAGGCTCGTAGCAAGTGCATTACTTCATTCTCTCTGGAGCTATGAGGTCGGTTGTTCATCTCTCTGAAGTTGACTAAAGCTAAGCTATCTTCTCTTGTTTGTTTCCCCTTGTTGTCTTTAGTGGTCAGTGGGGATTGACTAGCGCTCATCCTCCTCCCTTCCCTAGCCAGGGCCAAACGTTAGGGAAAGACAGGGCGAGATTTGCGTGCGGCGATTGGTGAAGAGCCAATATAGGTACGTTAGTGGAGTCAGGGTGATATTAGATCAGCCTAGGAGGTCTCCACTCCCCCCGTTCCCTAAAGTCTGGGCCCCCTTTCCCCCTTCTCTTCGTGTTGCACTTAGTCTTTCCTACACCTTGAGTGACAACTACAATCATACAAAATATACTCACCAAACAACAGAGTGGTACACAGGGGAGGGTAAGATAGGTGGAACCAAATAGGAGAGAATGAGGGTGAAAACACAAAGAAACTTCAAACAGAAATCTCAAGAACAACTCCCCAACCGCTAACTCTAAACACCGAGCAACTCCTCCAACTCCAAACCAGACAGAATAAACTATCACTGGCAATTCCCAAATGCCAGTGACAAGCATATATACCAGAGGGGAGTGTCCAATGCAGAACAGCTCAGGCACTGCATGATGGAGAGCCCCAGGAGATCAACTGAACTGATTAACCCTACCAAGTCCAGTGCAAAGAAAATCTGCACTGTTTAGTAGGATGGTGAACCAGTTCTAACAAGTGCAGGGGTTCGGGTGACTAGACGCTGCGATCTTCTGGCCCCTCTCTGTCGCGGTATCCCTGTGACACAGGCGATCAATAATTTATACAATATTCCATTGTTAGAGGATAATTTAGTAACTTGGTACAACCCCTTTAAGGCACCCTCTCCCATACTCCTTACTGAGCATTAAGGTTCTTTAGTTCCTGTCTGTACTATTGATTTCTTTAGTGTTGTCTTCCAGTGTGAGACCCGGCTTGTATCCTACCTTGATTCTTGTCTGCCGCCTGCCCTGACCTTCAGCTGGAGCAACATATTGATTGAGGTCTGCCTGGCCTAACTTTGGCTTGTTTGACTAAGCTTCACAGATCTTGTCTTGACCTTATGTCTCAGATTTCACCATCTTGTCTAACAGAGACTACTCTGAGCTCCTGTCTCTGGAAACCCTGAAACGAAGTCCAATCGCCTATACAAGGGTTAAAGGGTTAATTACAAGGGGTCCAAGGGTTTCTCACCCTTCAGTTTAGCACAGATAAGTCTGTTGCAACCCAAGAAGCCCAGTATTTACAGATGGGTCTTGCATCATTGATAATAACATGATGGTTTATCACTAGGCTATGCTATTGACTCGCCCCCTTGGCCGTGGGGCACTCGGACCTGGGCAATAGGGGAACGATGGGGGTAGTAGTGGCAACCCGGTTCCGTGGCTCAGGGTGGTCAGGCCAGTGGTAGTCTGCTATGTGCTGTTGTTAACGTCCGACTACGCCACCCGTGGATTTGCGGTCATTAGGAACCGCCGCTGCAGGACAGACCGCTGGGGCTGATGATGTATGCAGCTGGGATAGTGTGACTCCCCACGGGAAGAGTGCGGCCCCAGGGCAGTATAATGGATGGTGGGAGTGATGGTGGTGAGAGTCCCAGTGCTGATAGTGCTGGAGGAGCAAGGAGCACACAGACAATAGGTTGCAGTCCAGGGTCTTAACTAAAACAGATGAACTGACCCACAAACAGTGCCGGCTAGGAGGGGACCTGGATGTCTGAGAGCAAATGGGAAGTTGGCCCTGGTCAGGGTGAGGGTGTAGGCCTACCGTGCTCTCTGCACTCCTTCTGGCTATCTCCTCCTTATAGGGTAACATCCCACGTTTCCGAGCTCTCCGTGTATTCTCGCCTGTATGGCCTGCAACGTGGGTTCCTTTCTGCTCCCAGCCTGGTACGGCTTTGCTGGTCCCTTCTGTTGTGGCACAGCCTCCGGGCTTCTTAGGCCAAGGAACATACAGTCCCCTGCGGACTGGTTATCTGCTGTGGGATGTGGAATCCTCCCAGCCTCAGACACCAAAGTCTGGTAAATTGTGTTCTTTGTCTGCCAAGACAGGCTCACTTCGCCTCTTGTCTCTGGCTTGTGGCTCTTCTACTGCCACACTTCTTCTTAGGGTGCAATACAGCTGTCCCTCTCTGCTCTGGGACCTCTCAGTCCTGAGACAGGTCGTCCAGTTCTCTCTAACCCTGCCCCCAGTTCCAGCTTTTATAGGGGCAGCCTGCTCCCCCTACTGGCCTGTGACAGGAGGTATTGCATGCTAATGTTCCCCTGACTAGAGAATCTTCCCCTTGCTCTCAGACACAGCTTTATTATACTTGTGGCATCCAGGCCAGGGTGACACATTCCCCCCTAGTAAAATGTAGTACTCCGGGACTAAACAATAAACAAAGATAACATACATGACTATAAAACATTAATAGACAAACGACGCACAGATTGAGTTCTTAAGGTCACAGTGTGGTCTGTGACCGGATGTCCATATCACCAATACAACGGGGAGCCTTAACCAGGTGGGGGTCTGTCCTACCCCAAGTCCTTCACAGTCTTAGTTCATTCCTTGGTTAGGCTCCGAACGCAGTCCATACAAAGTCCCGGTTATTAAAAGTCCATAACCTTTGAGTCCGTACGGTAACTGCAAGAAACTGAAACACAGAATTTCCAAACATGCATGTAACTTTGCAAACATTTCAACATTTGGCAACAGAGTTATTTACAATTTTAGTGCACCCTATATTCTCCAGCGAGCGGGTATCTGCCCCTTTGTGCTCCTGGTTGACCTCCTTAACCCACTGTCTGGTGGTGGACCGACCTGGCTTTCCCCACTAGCGTTAGGGGTACAGCTACCAGCTGAGTGTACAGGTAGGGCAGGCAGCTGTCTGCGGGTCCTTTGGCTTACCGCAGGCATGGCAGGCTCACTGTCAGCAGAGGGTTGACTCTCCTGGGCTGCTGGTACAGGCTCTTCTGCCTCTGGAACTGCTTGCTCTTCTTCACCTTCCGGCTCTGGTGTAGGTTGTTGCGCAGTCGGTTGCAGGAAATGCAGGACGGGTACCACTATGGCATCGTTTATTCGAGTCCAGGACTGAGGAAACTCTCCGAGAACGGTGCTGATCATTTCTTCCTTGTCCTCTGCGGGTTCAAGGTCACTTTGATCATCTTCTGCACTACGGAGTTGCTCGGGGCATCTTTTGAGGTGGTCTCTGGAGACGGTACTAGTGGTTTCTCCTCCGTCCTTGGTGATCACGCACACCTTCGGGTTGTCGTGATCAGACTGCAGTACGGTGTAGGGCTCCCTTTCCCACTGGTCGTCCAACTTGTGAAGCCTTCTCTTTCGCTTCAGGACCTGCTCACCAGGTTCTAGGGGACCAGCAGGGGCATGTTGGTTGAAGAGTTTTTCTTGCCTCTCTCTCACCTGGGCCAGGCTCTTCTCCACACTCTCCTGTACCTTCTTGTACTGCAGTTGCCTTTCCGTATCCCAGTCCGCATCCGGGGAGGTGCCCTCAGGTGTTAGGACTCCCATCTCCAGATCTACGGGCAGCTTACCTGGTCTGGCTCGCATCAGGTAAGCCGGGGTGCAGTTTGTAGCCTTCACCGGGATATGGTTGTATAAGTCTATCAGGTCCAGCAGTTTTTCTGGCCACAGGCTGCGTTCCTCCAGGGGCAACGTCTTCAGGAGATCAATGACTATATTGTTCATTTTCTCACACATCCCGTTGGTTTGTGGGTGGTAAGGCGTTGTCCGAATCTTCTTACAGCCATAGAGGTTGCAGAACTCTTGGAAGATTTCAGCCTCGAACGCTGGACCCTGGTCTGTCAGGACCTGTTCCGGATACCCGTGTGGACGGCAGAAGTATTGCTGGAAGGCTCTGGCCGCTGTTTGGGCTGTCAAGTCCTTTACCAGGACCACCACTAGAAAAGGGGAATAGTGGTCCACGATTGTCAGGGCGTAGATCTACCCTGACCGGCTTGGAGCCAACTTGACGTGCCCAGAGCTACCAGCTCAAGAGGCTGCGTGGTGACGATGGGCCTCAAGGGTGTCTTCTGGCTGGCACGGTCCTTCCTCCTTAGGTGACAAGGGCCACAGTCTCTGCACCACTTCTCTACAGCCCCTCTCATGCCCACCCAAAAGAACCGTCCTCTTAGCAGGAACTCCAGTTTCTTCCAACCGAAGTGCTCCGCTCTGTCATGGTAAGCCCCCAGGACCATAGCTGCATCCCGCCTTGGGACCATGACTTGCCAGGTCAGCTCGTGCGTCCGGCGATTGACAATCCTTCTGCATAGCTTGCCTTCGTAGAGGAACAGCTTGCTCTTCTCTTTCCATAGCTGCTTGGCTTCCTCAGGAGCATCCGGATCTATGCGGGCATCTTCCTGGGTCAGCAGATCTTTCACCAGGCGGACTGCAGGGTCACTATCTTGGGTCTCGGCCCAGCTGTGGTGAGGTAGGGGATTGATCATAACGGTGGTTAGGTCCTCCTCCTTCACGCGGTGGGAGTATTGAGCGGCTCTATACCGGTGAAACGAGGGCAGTTCTACCTCCTCCAGCTCTTCTGGGTCTTCGTCACCTTCAGGTAAGTGAGGCATTCTCGATAGGGCGTCAGCGTTGGCATTGATTTTGCCCGCCCGGTACTTGATCACGAAGTCATAGTTGGAGAGACGGGCCATCCACCGCTGTTCCAGGGCACCCAGTCTCGCATTGTCCAGATGTGTCAACGGGTTGTTGTCCGTGTACACGGTGAACTTTGCGGAGGCCAGGTAATGCTTGAAGCGTTCCGTTACGGCCCACACCACTGCCAAGAATTCTAGCTTGAAGGAGCTGTAATTCTCCGGGTTCCTCTCGGTGGGCCTCAGCTTCCGGCTGGCGTACGCGATCACCCTTTCTCTGCCCTGTTGGTTTTGGGACAGTACCGCTCCCAGTCCCACATTACTGGCATCTGTGTGAAGGATAAAAGGCTGGCCATAATCAGGGTAGGCCAGGATCTCATCTCCTGTGAGGGCCATCTTCAACTGGAGGAAGGACTCCTCTTCCGGTTTATCCCACTTGAAGGGTGGCTTTTGACTTCTGGACTTAGACTGTCCTATCAGGAGGTCCTGCATAGGAGCTGCCATCCTAGTGAACCCGGGGATGAACCTTCGGTAGTAGCCTACCAACCCGAGGAACTGCCTTACTTCTTTGATGTTCGAAGGGCTTGGCCAGCTCTTGATTGCCGTGACCTTGTCAGGGTCGGGGGCTACTCCTTCCGCACTTACCATGTGCCCTAGGTACTGGACCTTTGGTTTCAGCAGGTGACACTTCGATGGTTTCACCTTCAGGCCATAGCCTGCCAGGGCTTCGAACACCTCGGCCAGGTGCTCTAGATGGTCCTCGTAAGTCTTCGAATAGACGATCACGTCGTCCAGGTAAAGGAGGACCGTCTCGAAGTTTCGGTGCCCTAAACAGCATTCCATCAGCCTCTGGAAGGTCCCTGGTGCGTTGCAGAGCCCGAAAGGCATACAGTTGAACTCACTCAGTCCCATCGGGGTGGTGAAGGCGGTCTTCTCCTTGTCAGCCTCTGCCACAGGAACCTGCCAGTACCCGCTAGTAAGGTCCAAAGTGGAAAAGAAGTTAGCTGATTTTAGTGTGGCTAAAGACTCCTCTATTCTAGGCAGCGGATATGCGTCTTTGTGGGTGATACGGTTGATTTGTCTATAGTCCACGCACATTCTCATGGTGCCGTCTTTCTTTTTTTACCAGAACCAGGGGGGCTGCCCAGGGGCTACAGCTATCTCTAATGACCCCAGCTTCTTTCATTTCCCGCAGCATACCCTTGGCGTTCTGATAATGTGCAGGGGGTACAGGCCTGTGTCTCTCTTTTATTGGTGGGTGGCTCCCCGTGGGGATATGGTGTTCTATCCCTTTTACTCTGCCGAAGTCTAGCGGGTGCTTACTAAAGACTCTCTCGTACTCTTGTACCACCCGGTAGACTCCTTGTTTTTGGTGCAGGGGAGTGGAGTCAGCACCCACATGGAGTTTCTGGCACCAGTCCTCCTTTTGTTTCTGGGAGCCATTACCCTCCGCCTGAGGAGATGGAGGCAAGGGTTCCACGGCCCTGATAGCTTGGTGTTCGACAACAAACAGTTTGGCAAGTGTAGCGTACCTGGGTAAGTGTACCTCTCTCTCCCCAATGTTGAGAATGCGAACGGGCACCCTCCCATGGCGGACATCAACCACCCCCTGGCCGTCAAAATGGTGGGCCTGCTGTCTGCGTACATGGGTTCTACCATGGCTTGGTAGTCTCTACCTCTCAACCCGATTGCAGTCCGACACCAGATCATCATTTCACTTTTGGGAGGCATGGAAATGGGGAATGGGTCACTCAGTCTTACGCTACCAATCTCACCACCAGACAGTTCTACCTGCTGCCGGCTCATCAGGGCTTTTATCTCCTTGTTGAGGACTCTCTGTTGCCTGGAACTAGCATTCACCGCCACCTGTTGTAGAATTACAATTACTTCTGAAAGACAATTTTCAATCACGTTAGTACCCACAGTTATTTTAGGGTGACTTTCACGACGGTCAATGTCCACGATAATTACTCCCTGTGCCGGTAGTTCAACTTTACCAATTTTAATGGTCATCTCCTTGAACCCCATCTACGGCACGGGTAAGCCATTACTGGCGATGATGCTCAAGTTACTGTCTGGATACCGTGTGATATCAGCATCAGTCCAATACTGCTTAAAAAGTACATAAGGGATAGTGGTTACTTGTGACCCAGTATCCAGCAAGGCGCTCATGGGGATACCGTCCAGCACCACGGGTAAAACCGGGCGTCCCCCAACGTACTTATTACGCCAATTGTAAGGGCCTGGTGATCTTATGCCTGGGGGTTGGCCCTCTGCCCCAGGTTGGACCCGTTTAAATTACAGTACCTGGAAATGTGTCCGGGCTGGTTGCATTGACGGCAAATGGGCTGTCCATCCTCTGCGTAGTGGTCTGTGGGCCTCCCTCGGAATGACGGGTTCCTCCTCTGTCGACGCCACGGGACATCCTCCGGACTTGAAGCCAACTCGATGGGTCTTGATGGGTCCACTTATAACGCCTGGACAGTCCTGGTCAATGCCGCGACGCTCCTGGTCAGCTCCTAGACTTGGTGGTGCAGATCTTTCGACGGGGCTTGGTTCAGGGCCTGTGCATCAGCCCCCACGGAGTCCATAGAGGAGGGCGCCGCCTCCTGGTGGTAGGTGAGAGCAGGGCGCCGGGGGTTTATAGCGCCACTTGTTGCGGGTTCACGGAGCACCCTTATGGCCCTGTCCTTGAATTGGGCAAAGGTCAGGTCAGGGTTCTGAAAGAACATGAGGCGCAGTTGGGCCCTGTGGGTGCTAGACAGCAGACCTTCTATGAATTGTTCTGTTAGCAGCTTATCCGTTTCCTGCACGCTGCCAGGGTCAGTTTGTTTGATGGCCCTCAAGGCTTCCTGCAAATTTAGGGCATAGTCTCTGATGCTGTCCTGTGCCCGCTGCTTACATCCATAGAACCGCATTTTAATTTCTGCTGAGGTACGGATATCAAAGGTACCTCGCAGCCGGGCCAGAATACCCTTCACAGTCCTTTTCTCCTCAGCGGGCCACGACTTTACCTCCCGCTGGGCTGCGCCAGTTAACTGCCCCGTCAGAATGCTGACCTTCTGTTCCTCTGTCAGGGGGTAAACTTGGAACAAACTGTACAGTCTTTCCTTAAAATTAGTCAGGGCATGGGGCTCCCCTGAGTACTTAGGCAGCCAGGCCGCTCCAGGGATGTAGGGCAGGGAAAATGGCATCACCGCTGCTGCAGCTGCGCTGGTGGTAGTGGGCGCCTCTGTGTCCGACATCTTCCTCCCCCCTAGTTAAGCGTGACCTACCTTCCGACGATCCTCTTCTGTAGGCCGCGGCTCCGCTGATGCTGCTCCGGACGAGGACCTTGCGTCGCGTCCTGGTGACGTCAGCGTCGCTCTCTCTCTCCCTTCCTGGACCTTACGCAGCGTCGGTGCGTGGGGCGGAGCTTCGGGTCTCGCGCAGTTTGGACGTCCACGCCCCTCTTCTTCCCGCGCGGCATCCTGAAGATGGCGTCCGATGACGGGAAAGCGGCTGAAGATGGCGGGAACCGACGGAAGATGGCTGGTAATGGCGGGAAACGGCTCCGAATGGCGGGAAACTTCACTCAGGTAAGTGCAAAGTCTTTTTTCAGGCACGCAATACCCGTTTGTGGCGGGTTGGTCTCAATCCTGCCGACTACGCCAAAGCTGACTCGCCCCCTGGGCCATGGGGCACTCGGATCCGGGCAATAGGGGAACGATGGGGGTAGTAGTGGCAACCCGGTTCCGTGGCTCAGGGTGGTCAGGCCAGTGGTAGTCTGCTATGTGCTGTTGTTAACGTCCGACTACGCCACCCGTGGATTTGCGGTCATTAGGAACCGCTGCTGCAGGGCAGACCGCTGGGGCTGATGATGTATGCAGCTGGGATAGTGTGACTCCCCACGGGAAGAGTGCGGCCCCAGGGCAGAATAATGGATGGTGGGAGTGATGGTGGTGAGAGTCCCAGTGCTGATAGTGCTGGAGGAGCAAGGAGCACACAGACAATAGGTTGCAGTCCAGGGTCTTAACTAAAACAGATGAACTGACCCACAAACAGTCCCGGCTAGGAGGGGACCTCGATGTCTGAGAGCAAATGGGAAGTTGGCCCTGGTTAGGGTGAGGGTGTAGGCCTACTGTGCTCTCTGCACTCCTTCTGGCTATCTCCTCCTTATAGGGTAACAGCCCACGTTTCCGAGCTCTCCGTGTATTCTCGCCTGTATGACCTGCGACGTGGGTTCCTTTCTGCTCCCGGCCTGGTACGGCTTTGCTGGTCCCTTCTGTTGTGGCACAGCCTCCGGGCTTCTTAGGCCAAGGAACATACAGTCCCCTGCGGACTGGTTATCTGCTGTGGGATGTGGAATCCTCCCAGCCTCAGACACCAAAGTCTGGTAAATTGTGTTCTTTGTCTGCCAAGACAGGCTCACTTCGCCTCTTGTCTCTGGCTTGTGGCTCTTCTACTGCCACACTTCCTCTTAGGGTGCAATACAGCTGTCCCTCTCTGCTCTGGACACTTCTCAGTCCTGAGACAGGTCGTCCAGTTCTCCCTAACCCTGCCCCCAGTTCCAGCTTTTATAGGGGCAGCCTGCTCCCCCTACTGGCCTGTGACAGGAGGTATTGCATGCTAATGTTCCCCTGACTAGAGAACCTCCCCCTTGCTCTCAGACACAGCTTTATTATACTTGTGGCATCCAGGCCAGGGTGACACATTATCTCCTTATGATCACTCTAACCTCTGCGAACCCCACCGATCCTGGAAATGAGCAGACCCGCGGTGCTGGAAGCTGATCAACACACTTCTATTGGTGGAAACCATATAATGTTTGCCAGAACCCCTGGCTGACAATCGTAGCCTTCAATTTTTTGCATTATTAGGACAAAAACATTTGGAGATGGCCGCATTTAAGGATGAGGGCCCTTGGCACAAAATGCAGTGGCATAGCCAGAAGGGCCAGTGGGCCATGTCCATTGGGAGCTCGGGACTAACCCAACCAACTAGGTAAGATAGGCATAATGGATGGCTAGGGCAGTGAACTCAATATTTGCCCCAAATACCATTGTGGCATTTTGCCCATCCTTGTAGAGATACAGAGAAACATGTTTTATGGTGTGTACCCCTTTAAGAAATAAGTACTAGAATATGTGTTTCCGCCATAGAAAATGAATTGAACTCACGGGGTAAGCGGCGCTACGAGATGGACTGATATCACTTATTTATTTTTATGGTTACTTGTGCTGCTTTTATTGATTTAGTAAATGTTCTTTTGATTACAAGCTCTCTTGTTGTGTAATTGTATTTTCTCGGGGGGAATTATTCTATGAGATGATAACTGAGTTTTCTAAATGTGGCAATAATTTCACATCCAGCGCTCCCAGTATAGAGTACTTAAACCAACAGAGTTAACAACCTATATTACAGATTATCTAGCACCTATATTTATTATATTGTTTAAAGGGGGCCTGTCACTTGCCATAAATATGTAATTTTATTACTTGGAGTAAATGCCGCTGTTCTCCTGAATCCGGCGATGTTTTACTTTTGTTCCTGCTCCTCTCCGTTCCTGAGATATGGCCCTTTCTTCCCTGTCTATAAATCTAGTGCAAGTAGGCATGGTCTTCATGAACACGCCCAGAGAGAAAAATTAATGATCACGCCCACTTGGTAACAAGACTGGATTTATATATCATAAAAAGGAGGCCGTATCTCAGGAACGGAGAGGCGTAGGAAGAAAAGAAAAACATTGCTGGATTCGGGAGAACAGCGGCATTTACACCAGGTAGAAAAAATTACATGTTTATGGCAAGTGAAAGGTCCCCTTTAAGGTCCCCAGTTGCATGCATAGCTGCTGCTAGGTGCCTGTAACAAGGGGGTTTTATTAACATAAAAAAATCCAATGGGTGAAGTATAAGGAGTGTGGAGGTTGCCACTACACCAATGGTGTGGAACATATAAGGGTCCAAAAGATATCGCTGCCCATTAAGAGGCTACAAATTAAAAAGTGTAAAAATCCCTGTAACAAAGTTTGGATTAAGCCCAGGAGTAAATGATGTCGCTTCCAAATAGATGCTGGCTCTTATTAAATCAATGTTCTAAAGGGGTAATTAATTATCAGGGTGTATAATAACTGGAACAGTCCCGTATTTCAGGAGCTGGATCAAAAAAGTGCGGGCTTATACCAACGGGCATAGAAGAGACATTTCTAGGATCCTTCACATTTTCACATACATCCTGCAGTTGTGGCATTTTCCGCTGGTATGTGATATCTACCCTTCCTACATGAAATCATAGTCATTAGATAAGAATATTCACAATGCGGAGATAACGATGCTGCCGAAATGCTTCTCTCTTTATCAGCCATCTCACGCAGGGCCGGAGCCGTCTCCTGAGTTCTCCAATGAGATTACAGAACAGGAGTGCAGCAGAGTATCTCTCTTCACGTCCACAGCCATATCTCGCACATCCTAAGTGCTGATAAACTCCTAAAACTTTCACTTACATATAAACACCCATAAAAAGTCTATAATAATTCATATAGCAGAGCATGCCAAGAATGCCGAAACACGGACCCACAATGCTCTCTTCTGTCCAGACAGATTTAGAGTCTTCCTTATGCACATATTTAATAATACCGCCATATAGCATCGAAATAATACTGCCAAATAGTGTGCACTCAACAATGCCTGCAATACTGCTTTTAATGCCCAATTAATTTGCTATTCAGTGGCCAAATAATTCCGCCAATCCAGTGCTTAATAAATACACATATAGGACCCAATTTACGCGGTCTGAGCTTTTTGTGCATATGTAGCGCCCCGAGGGTTCAGTCGCTACAGAAGTGTGATATCTCACTTCCAGGTAAGGATGGAGTGTGGCTCAGGACCCTAACACCCACATGCACTACACCACATTTCCGGGGGGCAGGGCGACAATGCTCCCAAGAGTGAGCACAACTGCCCCTGTCCCTGGCTGGAGTGGGGGGAGGGAACACCTAGAGAGGGGGAACCCGGTAGTGTGTGGGTGGGGAAAGTAGATCCTGGGTGCACTGATGAGAGAGGTATAAAAGGTGGGAGCCATCTTAGAGACAGTGTTCAGTTCAGTCAGAAGGAAGAAGTGACAGAGCAGGGCCTCTGTGGAGCTCTGCTCCGGAGGCGGGCCTAGCCTGTGAGGCCCTGCCAGGACTGAGAGGAGAGAGCAGAGAGAGGAGACTGGGAGCAGGGGCTCTGCACGGGCTCTGCTCCGCAGGCAGGCCAAGTCTCAAGGCCTGAGCCTGGAGGAGAAGAAAGGAGAGGAGAGGAACGGAGGAGGCTCCAGGAGTGGAGTGAAGGGACCCCGGGGGTGCGGACCGGCCAGTCGCCACCGTACGCCCGCCGCTACCAGAGTAGGGGGGTCAGGCCAAGAAAGGGAACCGGATCGCTCATCTAGTGGAGGAGAGCAACTACCCTCAGCTAGTAACCGGAGGCCGTGGCATTGCACGTGTTACGGCCCCTCACTACACCCGTTAGGAAGGCACCATATAGGGCCCAGGGAAACGGAACATACGTTTGCCCGCCAAGGCCCGAGGCAGCTGGACAGAAACGTGGTCAATTGTGGGGTACGACGGGCCAGAGAAAGGACACACGAAGGGGGTCCTGAAAAGCATTCCAAAGGTACCTGGGAGTTGGCCGAGCCCCTCACCTGGTGAGCACAGTACGACGTGGGCAGCCATTACCTGCAGAAGTGGCTTGGAGTGTAAAACTGTGAGTAAAGACCCTGGACTGCATCACTGGACTCTGAGTCATTACTGTTGCTCCCACGCACCATCACCCCCACCATCTGCGCGCACTGCCCTGAGGCTGTACTCCTCCCATGGGGAGTTATACTACCCCCTGCTGCGCACACAACATCAGCCTCAGCGGTCTGCCCGCATCGGCGGTTCTCAGTGACCGCAATCCACGGGTGGCGTAGTCGGACATTTAAACCTTACAAAACCCAAATAAACAGATCCGCCACTGGTTTGACCACCCTTAGCCACGGGACTGGGTCGCCGCCACGGAGACTACAACCCCCAGCATTGCACAGAGGCCCGGCTCCGGGTATTCCCCTACACACACGGCCCAGGGGGCGCGTCACATACACCTTTTTAATGAATTTGCCGCCTCCTTCAGCTGTCATGTGCCACCACAGGGGCCGGCCTACTTTTTTGCTGCACTTTATGTAAATTTTTGTGGCGCATATTATGGCGAATTTGTCAGGAGCACTTGGATGTGGTCGGCAGTGTCCGAGATGGGGTAAGCTGGCCGGGGCTGCAAAAAGTTTGCGGCATTTCAAAAAGTTTTATTCTGGAATTCTGGTGAAAAGTGCTTGATGAATCGGCCCCACTGTGCCCAAAATATAAAAATATTGTTCCCTTTAAGAGCCCACGTAGGCATAGCACTGCCATATACAGTGGGTAAAAAAAGTATTTAGTCAGCCACCAATTGTGCAAGTTCTCCCACTTAAAAAGATGAGCGAGGCCTGTAATTGACATCATAGGTCGACCTCAACTATGAGAGACAAAATGAGAAAACAAACCCTGAAAATCACATTGTCTGGTTTGGAAAGAATTTTTTTTCAAATTTTGGTGGAAGATAAGTATTTGGCCAATTACACAAGTTCATCTCAATACTTTGTTATATATCCTTTGTTGGCAATGACAGAGGTCAAACGTGTCCTGTAAGTCTTCACAAGGTTGCCACACACTCTTGCTGGTATGTTGGCCCATTCCTCCATGCAGATCTCCTCTAGAGCAGTGATGTTTTGGGGCTGTCGCTGGACAACATGGACTTTCAACTCCCTCCAAAGGTTTTCTATAGGGTTTAGATCTGGAGACTGGCTAGGCCACTCCAGGACCTTTAAATGCTTCTTACGAAGCCACTCCTTCGTTGCCCTGGCGGTGAGTTTGGGATCATTGTCATGCTGAAAGACCCATCCAAGTTTCATCTTCAATGTCCTCGCTGATGGAAGGAGGTTTGCACTCAAAATCTCACGATACATGGCCCCATTCATTCTTTCATGTACACGGATCAGTCGTCCTGGTCCCTTGGCAGAGAAACAGCCCAAAAACATGATGTTGCCACCCCCATGCTTCACAGTATGTATGGTGTTCTTTGAATGCAACTCAGCATTCTTTCTCCTCCAAACACGACGAGTTGTGTTTCTACCAAACAGTTCTACTTTGGTTTCATCTGACCATATAACATTCTCCCAATACTCTTTTGGATCATCGAAATGCTCTCTAGCAAACTTCAGACGGGCCCGGACATGTAATGGCTTAAGCAGAGGGACACGTCTGGCGCTGCAGGATCTGAGTCCCTGCGGCGTAGTGTGTTACTGATGGTAGCCTGTGTAATGTTGATCCCAGCTCTCTGCAGGTCATTCACTAGGTCCCCCCATGTGGTTCTGGGATTTTTGCTCACCGTTCTTGAGATCTTTTTGACCCCACAGGGTGAGAACTTGTGTGGAGCCCCAGATCGAGGGAGATTATCAGTGGTCTTGTATGTCTTCCATTTTCTAATTATTGCTCCCACAGTTGATTTCTTCACACCAAGCTGCTTGCCTGTTGCAGATTCAGTCTTCCCAGCCTGGTGCAGGGCTACAGTTTTGTTTCTGGTGTCCTTCGACAGCTCTTTGATCTTCACCATAGTGGAGTTTGGAGTGTGACTGTTTGAGGTTGCGGACAAATGTCTTTTATACTGATAATAAGTTCAAACAGGTGCCAGTACTACAGGTAATGAGTGGAGGATAGAGGAGCCTCTTAAAGAAGAAGTTACAGGTCTGTGAGAGACAGAAATCTTGATTGTTTGTAATTGACCAAATACTTATTTTCCACCAAAATTTGAAAAAAAAAATTCTTTCCAAATCAGACAATGTGATTTTCAGGATTTGTTTTCTCATTTTGTCTCTCATAGTTGAGGTCGACCTATGAGGTCAATTACAGGCCTCTCTCATCTTTTTGAGTGGGAGAACTTGCACAATTAGTGGCTGACTAAATACTTTTTTTTCCCACTGTAGGTCTCACATCGTGCTGCAATTTCGTTTCCAAAGGCCACACATTTCTAAATTGTTCTGGTTACTTACTTCTAGAGGTTCTGTCCTCATGGGCCACTTAGGAAATGGTGGGTAATGGTCCAATGTGGCCTCCAAAGTGATCAATCTCAGCTCCTGTTGGACAGAATTCTTACTCCTATACCAAATTGGGTAACGGGGGAGGCTCTCTTATTAGAGCGCTAGCCCCTGAAGTTCCAGGTATCGATTCTACATATAATAGCACCTACCATAACCAATGGACCTAAGGAGAGAACGGCAGTCAACTTTTATGGCAGGTCAAGCAGGAATTTGTTCTTCTCACCTTTTAATTTTCCGCATCCCGTTCTCTTCCGAGTCCTGCTCCTAAATCTGCTCCTAAATGCGAGGACTTCATTAGAACGGCTGTGTCTTTAACCGCCTACATCTCCGACGGCATCACTTCCGCAGAAACATCGCAGTGTGATATTTTACTATTAGTCTCATCTCACATAAAAACCTAATCTTGATTTTTTTTGCTTTCAATTAAATGAGAAAAATCTCTGTGTTTTTCTGTCCGGTTTTATTTAATGAAGTGTAGAAATGGATTATCATTGAAAATTCAGATCTCATAAAGAGAATTTCCCTTCCCGAGAATCTTCCGCACATAACTTCTCTTAATGGACAATTACAGACATTTAATGGTGGCCTTTACGCTGCTCTGTCAATGGAGCGGCAGGTAATTGCGCTGATATAATAGTGTGCCCATGATATCTGATATTAAATCCACTGATACCTGTCATTTGGTCATTGTCCGTGTCCGTAAATTACGTCATCCGATGATCGCCGTTCACTTTTATCTGTGGTATTATTCAGGTCCGCATCTATAATTTGGCCAACATGGCTGAAGACCAGATGACATCTGTGGCTGTGATAACACAATTATCATTTTTGATCTAAGACTTTTCTATCAATTGTAAAATCCATACGACATGTAAAATTAGAATACTTTATTACAACAGCTTGAAATATATTTTTAAAATCCAGAATGTCCTACTGAAATGTCTGTTCAGTAAATGCCTCAATACTTGGTCGGGCTCCTTTTGCATCAATTACTGCATCAATGTGGCATGGAGGGATCAGCCTGTGGCATGGAGGGATCAGCCTGTGGCTGCTGAGGTGTTATGGAAGCCCAGGTGGCTTTGATAGCAGCCTTCAGCTCGTCTGCATTGTTGGGTCTGGGGTCTCATCTTCCTCTTGACAATACCCCATAGATTCTCTATAATAGATTCTCTATGGGGTTAAGGTCAGGCGAGTTTGCTGCCAATCAAGCACAGTGATACTGTTGTGTGTAAACCAGGTATTGGTACTTTTGGCAGTGTGGACAGGGGCCAAGTCCTGCTGGAGAATGACATTTCCATCCCCATAAAGCTTGTCGGCAGAGGGAAGCATGAAGTGCTGTAAACTGTCCTGGTAGACGGCGGCGCTGACTTTGGTCTTGATAAAACACAGTGGACCTCCACCAGCAGATGACATGGCCCTCCAAACCATCACTGATTGTGGAAACTTCACACTAGACCTCCAGCAGCTTGGATTGTGGCCTCTCCACTCTTCCTCCAGACTCGGGGACCTTGATTTCCAAATGAAATGCAAAATTTACTTTCATCTGAAAACAACACCTTGGCCCACTGAGAACAGTCCAGGTCTTCTTCTCCTTGGCCCAGGTAAGACGCTTCTGGCGTTGTCTGTTGGTCATGAGGGGCTTGACACAAGGAATGCGACACTTGTATCCCATGTCCTGGATACGTCTGTGTGGTGGCTCTTGAAGCAATGACTCCAGCAGCAGTCCACTCCTTGTCAATCTCCCCCAAAGTTTTGAATGGCCTTTTCTTAACAATCCTTTCCAGGCTCCCGGTTGCTTGTGCACCTTTTTCTACCACAATTTTTCCTTCCACTCAACTTTCCATTAATATACTTGGATACAGCACTCTGTGAACAGCCAGCTTCTTTAGCAATATCCTTTTGTTTCTTACCTTCCTTGTGGAGTGTGTCAATGACTGCCTTCTGGACATCTGTCAAGTCAGCAGTCTTCCCCATGATTGTGGAGCCTACTGAAACAGACTAAGGGACCTTTCTAAACACTTAGGAAGCTTTTGCGGGTGTTTTTTGTTAATTATTCTAATTTACTGAAATAATAACTTTAGTGTTTTCATTGGCTGTAAGCCATAATCATCAACATTAACAGAAATAAACACTTGAAATAGATCCCTCTGTGTGTAATGACTCTATATAATATAGGAGCTTCACTTTTTGAATTGAAGAGCTGAACTAAATTAACTTTTTGATGATATTTTAATTTTGTGAGAAGCACCTGTATGTACAGAGAAGAGGAGGCCATATCTCGGGAATGGAGAGGCGCAGGAACAAAAGAAAAACATCGGCAGATTCAGGCATTTACACCAGGTGGAAAAAACTGCATATTTATGGTAAGTGACAAATCCTTTTTAAGCATAGAGCAATGTCATCTAGTTAGATACACCATTTACAGCTGTTCATCGCTAGATTTTTCATTACCCTGTGCAAAATTTAGATACAGCGCTGTATCGAAAGGCCCCACCACTTCTACTTGCAGATGTGGATCCTGGAGGTTCTGGGCCGTTGGGCAATTGTAAATTAACAATCAGTTTGAGTCAAAAGGGAAATCAACGTGAACATAAGGCGTTTATCTCTACATGAAATCGGGAGATTAGATTGTGAGCCCCATTGGGGACAGCGACTGATGTCAATGTTCACTAATGCAGCTTTATTATTTCCGTGATGCGACAGATGTGTGACTGACGGAGCTTGGACCACATAACAGATGTAGGTGATTGATGAGATCAGGACTTGGAGTTTGCAAGGGAGATACAACCCCTGGGTTAGGAAATGCCACATGCAGGTTGTTGCTGGGTAGCGGATTGAGAATATGAGTATATGCACTAATAGTTAAATGTTCATTAGGTTGCAGGTGAGAAGACAAGGGCATGGATCAGAGCAGCAGGCAACCTCATGCCCTTCTTGGTGACGCGCCCCCTGGGCCAGTGTTGTTGGGAATACCCGGAGCCGGATCAGATGGGGGTTGTAGTCTCCGAGTGGCTGTGACCCGGTCCGTGCCCAGGGTGTCAAACTCAGTGTGTGGCAGTCCTACAGATGTTATTAGAGTTCTTTGTGTCGACTATGCCACCCGTTGATTTGCGGTCAAAAGGCCGCCGCTGCAGCAGGGTCCACTGAGGCTGGTGATGTGTGTGCAGCTTAGGTAGTATAACCCCCAACGGGAGGGGTATAGCCTCAGGGGGTCAGCCGTGGAGGATGGTGGTTGTGAAGGTGCAGCAAGGAGACTCAGAGGCATAAAATGCAGTTCCAGGGTTTTACTTACTGGTGTTGCTCGGGTCACTGTGTACAGCAGTGACCACCCAAGCCGTGCTGCGTCCACCAGGTCCTGGACTCGGTCAACTCCCAGGCAACTCCGGAGTGTGTTCCTGAGCTCCTTTCTGTCTCTCCCTTCTTCTGGCCGTTCCCACCAGGGATCCACCTAAGTCCGGCTCCCTCGGGCCTCTTGTTGGTCAAGCCTCCTCTGGGCTCCCTGACCCTATTCTTGGTCTGCCTTCCGGGTGGATTTAGTGGGTGATCGTGGCAGATCCTGCCCACGACCTCCGGTTCCTGGCTAAGGTGTGCTGTAGCCTCTGCCAGCTTGGGATCCGGTACCCTGTTGCCGACCCTTCACCCTATTAGCTCTCTTATGGGCTCTTGGGGTCCCCTCTGTGCCTCTGGGTCTCTCTCTCTTCTCCTCTGCTCTGCTTCTCAGGTTACACTCTGACAGACTGACGTCTCACAGACTGACAACTGACTGACTGACTGACCCTGATCTAAGATGGTGCCCACCTTATATACTCCCTCTATGTGTGAGCTCAGGTGACCAGCACCCAATGAGCTCCTAACTTTACCCAGGCTGCCCCCCCTATCTGCCCCTACACTACTGGGATGTTCCACCCCCCTCCCACTCCAGCCAGGAACAGACACTGTCGTACCTGCACATTTCTCTAGTGGGAGTACCATCGGTCTGTTCCCCGGAAATGGTTTGTGTGTAGTGCAGGCAGCCTACTAGCTCAGTTCCACACTCCATCCTTACCCGGGAGTGGAATATCACACCTCTGGGTTGAGGTGCAATACCCCTGTAGCAGCCGAATCCTCAGGGTGCTACATTCCCCCCTGGTAAATCACAGCACGTCCTCGGGCTGTAAAATATAAACATCCAAAACATACAATTTTTTTCATAAACATAAACATAGAAAACATCATATAGATATATCAGCAATAAACTTTTCATATAAATAACATTCTTGTTTCTGGTTCCTCCGGTCACTGTGCAACTTGTGACCGGGTAAAGTACGACAGTCTCTCTTGGAATAAAACAGTTCCCTATAAAACCGGTAGGGGGCGCTTTAGGAAGCGCAACTATATACAAGGGGATATGGCCGCTCTCAGTCCTCGGCCAGGTATTAGGAACTAGGGACACACGGGCATCAGTTCAATTGGCTGGTCCCAACGGGGACTATATTTTAACTAGAACAGTTCTTATACCCTGACGGGTAACTATGTACAGTCTCTCTCTACCGTACTCAACGACGGCGTCCTCCTGCTCTTTCTTGTTGGTTGGTTTCAGTTTCAAACCCGTCCGGGTCCTCTTGCTCCTCCTCACACCGCAGCTCCTCCTCTGTCAGGCGATGCACATGGAGGGCGTAGGGTCCTTTGGCACACTTGTGCCGGGTGAAGGTGACCTCGTCCCCTACATACAGGTCACGACCTCTGTGTCCCTCCGGCAGATGGCTTTCTACGTCTCTGCGGGTCACAAAGACGTCGCCGGGGGTATGATGGTCTCTAATGAAGCCCCACCCATGCTGCATGTTGAACTTAATCACAGTCCCGATGGTGCGGGGACCATGAGCTGCACGGGGGTTCCTCCTGGTTCGGCTCTTCTGCTCCGCGCTCCTTATCTGCATTTGTTGTTCCCGAACCCGCCTCTCTCTCCGCTCCCTCTCGAAGACCTCGAGCTGCTGCCAGCAGCACTCTGCACGCTCCGCTGCGGCCGCCCGAGTCTCCTGAGTGAACCCCATGAGGTCTTCTCCAGTGGGGTCCCACTCGAACTGTGCCTCCTCCAGCGGGGGCGAGGTCCTCCTTGCGGGCTTCGGAACCGGAATCAGGGGTTCATCTAGGGGTCTCTCTTTCCGGAGTCGGGGATGGTGAAACTCCGGTGGCCATATAAAGGGCTGCCCATCCGGGCACGTATGCTGGGCGAACAGGTCTTCACCCAGGTGCGGCACTCTAGATGTTGAGGGCGCGTTGATGGTAGCGGCGCCCGGGTCGACCAGGCCTTGCGACCAGGCTTGGGGCACCCTAAAGGCAAAGGGCACCGTAAGAACGGCGGCGCCCGTGGTTACTCGGCCCTGCGGCCAGGCCGGTGGCTCCGCGGAGGTAGGGGGCGCTGTTGGAATGGCGGCGCCCGGGGGTACTAGGCCTTGCGACCAGGCCGGTGGTATTTCCTGCTTGGCCACGCTCGAGGTCGAGGCGTGTGACGTCACAGGGGTCGCGGCCGCGGTTTCCGGTTGAGGCCTAGTCGGCGGCGGTGACGATGCAGCGACGGGCACGGCAGGGGGGATTTCGGGCTCTGCGACGGGGAGCTGGGACAGGTACACGGTTTCTCGGCTCGGGGTAGAGACGTCCCCTTTACCTGCCTCCATCCGTTCAGCTCCCTTCTCGGCGCCGTCTCTGGCCTTCAGTCCTCCTGCACCATCCTCAGAGGCGGTCTGTCTCCTCGTCTCGGGCGGCGTGCTCCGCTGACGGGTGCCGGTCTGCTGGGCCATCTCTCGGCTCCACTCCGCCAACGTCTCCCGCTGCACCAGGGCCATCCTCCGTGCGAGGCCCTCCAGCGCGGTCTGTGCACACTCCCGGTCTCGGGGGAGCTGTGTTAGGATCTCCAGCAGGCCTTCTGGAGTGGCGACCTGCAACAGGCTCCTGACCACTGGGTCGGTGCTGCCTGACTCTCCCTCCATCTCCGGGTAGGCTCTCTCTGGACTCTCTTCCAGACGTCTCGTCTCCGGGTGCGCTCTCTCCAGACTGCTCCAGGCTGCACCCATCTTTGTTCTCTTGTTCTGTCTCCGCCCACATCGAGGGTGGTCCCGGGGCAACTTTGTGATTGTCAGTTCCAGGGGCAGTTCTCTTACGCTGATGGACACTTCCAGCATCACAGTCTCTGTTGGTGGGCGCGGTTTCCGCTTTTGGCGCCATTCTTCGACCTGGCCCACGATGGGAGGTGGCCTTTTGCCACCCTCTGGCACGCCCATAATGGCGTCCGCTCTTCCAAGGCGGGAAATCTTTGGAAATGGCGGGAATCGTCTCCCAGTGGCGGGAAACTCCATGGATGGCGGGAAAAAGCTGCAAATGGCGGACAACCGGCGGGAAACGACCTGTGATGGGGTCCGTTGGCGGGGACCCTCCGGAACCGGCAGGAGACTTCTTTTTGAGGTAACGGTGTACTTTTCTTCAGGCACGCAGTACCCGGTTGTTGCGGGCACGTAATCCTGCCGACTACGCCAAAGTTGACGCGCCCCCTGGGCCAGTGTTGTTGGGAATACCCGGAGCCGGATCAGATGGGGGTTGTAGTCTCCGAGTGGCTGTGACCCGGTCCGTGCCCAGGGTGTCAAACTCAGTGTGTGGCAGTCCTACAGATGTTATTAGAGTTCTTTGTGTCGACTACGCCACCCGTTGATTTGCGGTCAAAAGGCCGCCGCTGCAGCAGGGTCCACTGAGGCTGGTGATGTGTGTGCAGCTTAGGTAGTATAACCCCCAACGGGAGGGGTATAGCCTCAGGGGGTCAGCCGTGGAGGATGGTGGTTGTGAAGGTGCAGCAAGGAGACTCAGAGGCATAAAATGCAGTTCCAGGGTTTTACTTACTGGTGTTGCTCGGGTCACTGTGTACAGCAGTGACCACCCAAGCCGTGCTGCGTCCACCAGGTCCTGGACTCGGTCAACTCCCAGGCAACTCCGGAGTGTGTTCCTGAGCTCCTTTCTGTCTCTCCCTTCTTCTGGCCGTTCCCACCAGGGATCCACCTAAGTCCGGCTCCCTCGGGCCTCTTGTTGGTCAAGCCTCCTCTGGGCTCCCTGACCCTATTCTTGGTCTGCCTTCCGGGTGGATTTAGTGGGTGATCGTGGCAGATCCTGCCCACGACCTCCGGTTCCTGGCTAAGGTGTGCTGTAGCCTCTGCCAGCTTGGGATCCGGTACCCTGTTGCCGACCCTTCACCCTA
This sequence comes from Phyllobates terribilis, assembly GCF_046119375.1. Classification (NCBI taxonomy): domain Eukaryota; kingdom Metazoa; phylum Chordata; class Amphibia; order Anura; family Dendrobatidae; genus Phyllobates; species Phyllobates terribilis. The sequence continues at coordinate 160,137,358 of NW_027362773.1, read as the reverse complement.
TTAGCTCTCTTATGGGCTCTTGGGGTCCCCTCTGCGTCTCTGGGTCTCTCTCTCTTCTCCTCTGCTCTGCTTCACAGGTTACACTCTGACAGACTGACGTCTCACAGACTGACAACTGACTGACTGACTGACCCTGATCTAAGATGGTGCCCACCTTATATACTCCCTCTATGTGTGAGCTCAGGTGACCAGCACCCAATGAGCTCCTAACTTTACCCAGGCTGCCCCCCCTATCTGCCCCTACACTACTGGAATGTTCCACCCCCCTCCCACTCCAGCCAGGAACAGACACTGTCGTACCTGCACATTTCTCTAGTGGGAGTACCATCGGTCTGTTCCCCGGAAATGGGATGTGTGTAGTGCATGCAGCCTACTAGCTCAGTTCCACACTCCATCCTTACCCGGGAGTGGAATATCACACCTCTGGGTTGAGGTGCAATACCCCTGTAGCAGCCGAATCCTCAGGGTGCTACATTGGCATCTCACAGAGCAGATAAGTAAGGGACATTCCAGTCTGTAGAGGTCTGACTGACAGACGGTGCAGATAGGCAGAGAGGGACGATCAAGGAGACGCTATGTAGTTACCTTGCACCCACCGAGGTCCTAGTAAAGACCATGAGAGGCAATCTAGTTGGAACAGCAGGGGCATATGTATCAGAGCTGGGACATCGACACCTGAAGCAGCTGAACTGGATCAATAGAAGCAAAACCAGATCAGCAGTGTAATAGAGTGACTTTAGTGATGACGAACAGTTATAGCAGAGCTGAGTTTGCAACAAAGGTTCAATGTAGCAAAGCTGGCACAGTGAAATAAAATATATATAATAATGTAGCAAAGTTGTACAGCAAAGCTTGATGCAGATGTGCAGGAGCCATGGAACGGCAGACCTGTACAGTGGAGCTTGACGTAGCAATGCTGGGACCATGATATAGCAGAATTGTACAGAAGAGCTTTATATAGCCGTGCTGGAACTACAAAACAGCAAAATTGTGTTTGCAGTGGTGGTGCAGTGTAGTGGCATGAAACTCAACTACCTGAATACTCAGACGGCACCTGCTGCTCCATTTGGATAACGTCATCTGAGTTTATCGTGTTGCCTTGCCAGTCTGAAGCGTCGTAGAAGAGATGGGAACGTCCGGACATGCTGAGTGCTGCAAGAGAGACAGCTTAGTAACAATAGCAGTGAGAGTGTGCGCTGCTGAGGGAGTGACACAGAGACTGCTGCAGAGTGATGGAGGTGCTGCTGAGGACAGTGCCAGCAGACTGTTGCAAGTTTTAGCAAATTATCACAAGGGAAAGCCACCAAGTGTAGCAAGTGCCAACTATCTACTTCACTTCAAGTCTACCTGTTGCATCCTGTAAGATGGTGTAACCACCAAGCTCATTGCCTCCTTGTGACTACAGTTCCCCAACTGACATCTGTGCACGCCTGAATCCCTCCACCAACCCTATGTGGGGAACCTTCATCTTTTCCTTTTCCCAGGCCCAGTTGCTCTTATCTCATTTGCTATTAGGTAGGCAAAACCTGCGCATGACGCCCCCTCTAGTGGAACTACGAGATGGGAAATAAACGCCAAGGGTCACAGAAAGGAGGAAAAAAAAAACACCAGGTTCTTCTGAGGCCAGAATCAGAAATGGGGCCCAATTTGATTTTCGCTTCTTTGTGGTTCACTCTTTCATTTTCAATCCAAAATGATCCTCATCCCCAATTTTACAACAGGGTTTCCTGACAACTCTTCGCACCACTGACTAGACATGATTTTGGAGGGTTGTCAGTCGTGCCTATATTTTTATATGCATGCTACAAATTACTGAAATATAAGAAACTACCAAGACAGTTATAAATTATTTCTGTGATATTACAACCCAGCGCCTCTCTCTCGCTCCCATTACCAGGTTGGACGCCTCATTCCTGCTCTTCCTAATTATCGACACATCATCTTGTTCTTACCGTACATCCCAAATACCATTGTTCCCCTGAGCTCAAACAGACCTGGCATTTCCACCCACACAAGCGAACGCCGGACCCGTGTGATAACAGAGTGGAAGAGACAGACATAACTGACTGCATCAGATTGTTAACTAGAGACAGTAATCCACTTATTGCATTACGGCCTGTGCTCCTGCCGCGCTAATGTTATGTAATGACCAAATTTAATTCAAAGAAATGGATTTTCGTGCTTGGCGTGTACGTGTGCACATCTGTTCTCCCGGTGCATTGCTCTGCAGCTCGCGACGGCTCCGAAGATCAGAGGGTCTCCATTCAGAGGGACGGAGTTGTATTTCCAGCTTTCATGTGCTATTAGAGTCCCCCGCGTACGACCTGTACAAGTGGCACCGATAACATAGAAAACAAATATTGCTTTATGCTTCCAGCGAGCAGACAAAAAGCCAAAAGGCGTCCAGTTGTTCCCAGCTTACCTGCCTTCATTATAGAGTAAGCGGCATTGAAAGAAGAGACGCTGAGGCTTTGTTGTGCAAGCGGGAATCCAAACACAGCTGCAGCTTCTCTTTTCTAAACGCATCTGTTCTTCGGAGACCCGATCCGTTCTCATTTACAGACCCGTAATCCCCTTTTATACGTTTTTATCAGTGTTTTATAGAAGTGTGGCTTAGGTGGGTATTCTGGCATCTTGTGTGAGGTGCAGGAAAGGCCCCCCCTGGAGATCAAAGATGGCACAATGCGTTAACACTGCCGTGGTCATCATGCCCATGCTTGGGTTAATCTTCCTTTAACGATATGCATATTACAGAATTCGACTGGCACAGCAGTCGTGAAATAAATACCCAGGGGAGTGTTTGTAATCTGCGGAGATGGTGCTTTACCAGCAGTTTAAAGTCTGAGTGTTGGCATCAGCAAATCTAGTACCTAAGATCAGACTATCCCCGCTCCTTTATAATTGAAGCTTGGCATCCTCTACTTTGATTGGCAATATGAGGCCTAAAGCTTGAGCTTTAATTTCTGTGACTGGCACCGACGAAGATTTCTCTTGTCACGGACTGGTTGCATGTGCTCGGTGCCCCCGGCTATTGGCAGTAGACTTGCTGTTGATACTGGCAGTGCCAAGGCTTTCACCCAGCACTTATTGACTGGCACAGCCAGGGTACTTCTGCTCAGTGGAGCTGAAGTCATTTTGGCAGAAGAAACCAGTTTACTGGCAGTATTGTCTCTAAATTATAGCAGCTTCCAACCCAGGTGAAGCATACTGAAAGTAGGGCATGATGCCCAGACTGCCACTTCTTGCTGGCCTTCTATTGAACCTGACAATTGTTTCCTGACCCAACACTCAGCAAAAATGAACATTGTCACAGGAACAGCCCAGAAGAACAGTATTATTTATTATGTGACCGGTTGCTTGGGCATTGACAGAGCTCATTAAATGGATCCCTCAATATTTAGAAGAGAAAAGTGGCACTAATCATAAAATATTGGCATTGTTTATATCTATGTATCTTCACATGGGCATGAACTGTGGTCATGTGTGGTGTGGCTGGCGCTCGCCTTTGATAAGGGACGCAATGATAATGGCTATGCCGTTAGCAGCCACCAAAGCAGGAGTTGTAGTGCAAAGTTGGCAGGGGTTAGTGTCATGCAGGTAAGATTACCCCCTGGTAGTGTTGAAGCAGTAGCAAACGGGAGCACTGATGGCACTTGGACTATGCGAATGATGGATATGCTGCTTATAAGCATCGGATGGCTCCATCTTGAGTAGTTGGGAAGGTGCCTATAAAATGGCCGCATCTCCTGGGGTTGCAGGTTGGGCAGGAGGACCTGTAAGGGCTTTTGAAGAGATGTCAAGAAATCGGTTCTGTTCTGCAGGAGAGTGAAGGCAAGAAGACTTCCCACCACCAGGGTTAGCTGCCACCTGCCATGCAATCCTACACTTTTGGCTTGAGCATGAATTCTTGAGGCAAAGCTGGAGAAAAGATCCTAAAGGTCTGAGAGAGTCCTGTGATCTGCCCATGTTATCACTGCAGGTTGCAGAGACTTTATGTAGTTCTTGGACTCAGCCTCCAACCACCATGCTGAGTGCCTTCATATCTGGACCCACATGCTTGGTGGCGTATAAATGGCTTTATGCATTTGCTTTTAGTAAAGATTCAAGTTGCTTTTGTGTTGCTAACTATGAGTCCATCTGCCATTATTCCTGCGCCATCCCATCACAGCCCATCACAGCTAAAAGGAGACTATAGTGGGACTCTTTAAGGATCGTATCCCACCTGCAGAATGTCTTTGACTTAATATTATAAGACTAATGGGAGTAAAATCATATATTTCTAAAGCAGTTCATCATATACAGTAAATATCTTTATTTTTGCTTTTCCTTTATTCCCTCAGTCTTAAAGTGTGAACTTGCTGATTGTAGGTGGTCCGACTACTGAGACCATGACTGATCCTGAGATCAGGGCTCTAAAATTCCTCAATAAAATGGAACAGTGGCCACCGATCCACTCATTGTCTATGGGACTGCCGTAGTACAGTCCTGGATCGGTAAGTAAAAGGGTGAAGGTGGGCTGCAGATAGGCTGTCGTTATAATCGGTATGTCGAGCCCATGATTTTGCATTGCTCCTTTGCACTGTGTTGTATGAACCATTGTATTTTATTGCCAGACCTCAGCACTGCTGGAGGAAGATGATGCCCTGTGAGATTTGTGAGTTTCCAGCCCTTCCATTGAATTATGTTCAGTGCACTTGTCTATGTTTTACTCCTTTGTGAATTATTCCCCTGAATGCATTCTATGTGTTTTCTGCGTGCCCGTGAGTAGTGCCAGGCCATGCTAACGCTGCAGCAGTTTACGAGTTAACATCTGTTGTCCAGTTGACTGAGAGAGGCTGGGAAGAGAGTGTTTGAGACAGAGAGAGATTATCTACAGGGCACTGGTTTCCCTCCATCCAGTATGAGTTGCAGAGGGCCTGTGTGCTGGACCAGATTGTGGAGGGGAGATTCCCTCTGTGACTCTCCCAGGCATAACAGAGGGAGATGGGATTGCCCTAGCAGAGAGTGTCTCGTAAGAGGAGATACGAGGCAGAGAAGAAGGGCAAACGCATGGTGCCTGAAATAAAAGTAGCCAAAGTATTGAGGGAGCAGAGCTTAGAGAGAGTGCAAGTACATGCAACTTGAGGAAGGTTCTGGTGGACATAGACAGAAGAGGGCCCCTGTGCAAAAACAATATCTGGGCCCTTTGCAGTCCATAAGCACATAATGCTGCACAATTCCACCTGCTTTGGAGGTTAAAATGGGCCCCCTTACCTCTTGGGCCCCTGTGCGGCTACACAGGTTGTACCAATGATATGTCCACCTATGGAAGTAGGTGATTGCAACCAGTAAACTTCAGAGGAACAGATAGCTGCACCTGAAGTAGCCCGATACAAGAGCCAGTGATCCAGGACTGTACCATCTGGTGTGCAGGTGGCACTGTGAGATTCAAGGCCTGGTGCGCACATTCAGAAGGGTACAGTCTGGGTTGTGAAAAATAACAATGTGAGGGTGAGGGCATGGAGTGCAGAGAGCGACTTATGTGAGGTTGCAAATATTGGAGTGAGCCTCATGGAGAGACCCATGGAAGTGGTCCTAAGAGTGGAACTGGTCCTACAGTGTGACCTGCAGTGGAGTTGCAAGGCTGGTGGTGATAGGTGGCAACACGAGCTCAGACACACCAGGAGGGCTGGAGAGGCCGGAGAGACAGTATGTATTTTTTGAATATACAGTACAGACCAAAAGTTTGGACATACCTTCTCATTTAAAGATTTTTCTGTATTTTCATGACTATGAAAATTGTACATTCACACTGAAGGCATCAAAACTATGAATTACCACATGTGGAATTATATACTTAACAAAAAAGTGTGAAACAACTGAAAATGTCTTATATTCTAGGTTCTTCAAAGTAGCCACCTTTTGCTTTGATGACTGCTTTGCACACTCTTGGCATTCTCTTGATGAGCTTCAAGAGGTAGTCACCGGAAATGGTCTTCACTTCACAGGTGTGCCCTGTCAGGTTTAATAAGTGGGATTTCTTGCCTTATAAATGGGGTTGGGACCATCAGTTGTGTTGTGCAGAAGTCTGGTGGATACACAGCTGATAGTCCTACTGAATAGACTGTTAGCTGCTTTTTTCTTGCCATAATACAAATTCTAAGTAAAGAAAAATGAGTGGCCATCATTACTTTAAGAAATGAAGGTCAGTCCGAAAAATTGGGCAAACTTTGAAAGTGTCCCCAAGTGCAGTTGCAAAAACCTTCAAGCGCTACAAAGAAACTGGCTCACATGAGGACTGCCCCAGGAAAGGAAGACCAAGAGTCACCTCTGCTTCTGAGGATAAGTTTATCCGAGTCACCAGCCTCAGAAATCGCAGGTTAACAGCAGCTCAGATTAGAGACCAGGTCAATGCCACACAGAGTTCTAGCAGCAGATACATCTCTACAACAACTGTTAAGAGGAGACTTTGTGCAGCAGGCCTTCATGGTAAAATAGCTGCTAGGAAACCACTGCTAAGGACAGGTAACAAGCAGAAGAGACTTGTTTGGGCTAAAGAACACAAGGAATGGACATTAGACCAGTGGAAATCTGTGCTTTGGTCTGATGAGTCCAAATTTGAGATCTTTGGTTCCAACCACCGTGTCTTTGTGCGACACAGAAAAGGTGAAAGGATGGACTCTACATGCCTGGTTCCCACCGTGAAGCATGGAGGAGGAGGTGTGATGGTGTGGGGGGGCTTTGCTGGTGACACTGTTGGGAATTTATTCAAAATTGAAGGCATACTGAACCAGCATGGCTACCACAGCATCTTGCAGCGGCATGCTATTCCATCCGGTTTGCATTTAGTTGGACCATCATTTATTTTTCAACAGGACAATGACCCCAAACACCTCCAGGCTGTGTAAGGGCTATTTGACCAAGAAGGAGAGTGATGGGGGGCTACGCCAGATGACCTGGCCTCCACAGTCACCAGACCTGAACCCAATCGAGATGGTTTGGGGTGAGCTGGACCGCAGAGTGACGGCAAAAGGGCCAACAAGTGCTAAGCATCTCTGGGAACTCCTTCAAGATTGTTGGAAGACCATTTCCGGTGACTACCTCTTGAAGCTCATCAAGAGAATGCCAAGAGTGTGCAAAGCAGTCAACAAAGCAAAAGGTGGCTACTTTGAAGAACCTAGAATATAAGACATATTTTCAGATGTTTCACACTTTTTTGGTAAGTATATAATTCCACATATGTTAATTCTTAGTTTTGATGCCTTCAGTGTGAATGTACAATTTTCATAGTCATGAAAATACAGAAAAATCTTTAAATGAGAAGGTGTGTCCAAACTTTTGGTCTGTACTGTATATTGTTTACAGTCATCGAACCTGGATGACTGTAAATAAAGCCATATTGAAATATTCCTATTGTTTGGTTTCGGGAGTCAGTGTGTGCTCGGTACATAGTACAGAAAGTACAGTGACTGTCTCCTCCTTACAGGGGAACGTCCGGAGTCCCAGCCATCAGTTCCGATACATCTTATTTCAGGTGTGTACAATGGAGGAGACAACACAATAGATATTGTTGTGAGCCTTAAAGGGGTATTCTGCTTTTGGCTAACCCCAGTCCCTCAGAACTCTCCAAAGGTTGCTGATTTTTAAGTTAGGGGACAGGGGTTCTTCCAAAACTGGAACACCCCTTTAAATGGAAATGAAAGGAGCTTGCAGAATATCCTCAAACATTTCCCGAGAGATTCCATTACAAGGAGATCTGATTAATGTATATGTTACATGCCATAATAATTGTGTATATCTCCAGGTTGTCTGTTTTCATTTTCTCTCGGTGACATAATTTGCAGCATTATTTAACACTTCCACCCCCTCCGCAATAAACGCTACTTAACCTTTTCCTTGTCAGTAAATCCTGCCTGTGCACTGACTAGTGGTGTCGCCTCACATCTATTAATGTCGTATCATAGATTTGACGTCTCTTGAACAGTTGCAGGGAACATAGACACCTCAAGCAGAAAAAAAAGAAGAAAATATTGGCATGGCGACGCTTTTGGGAAAATTTCCTCAGCGCTCATCCTAGTGTTAAATGCTAATCTGTCTGCTATCGGGGAAGAATGGAAGAGGAGGGGAGAGCAGAGCGCGATGGAGGGAGCAGAGTTTAGTGGAGTAGAAGGAGAAGACGGATGAAGGGAGTGTGAATTATGGAAGGTAGATGGTGGAACAGATAAAGGAGAGGCGCGCACGTGATTGATTAAAGTGAAAAGAGCTGAATTCTAGCAAGTATCAACTGATGGAAGTGACAAGTAATATGGCGATATGATAGCCGTCACGACCAAGGCAAGAAATCAGTAGACTTAGATGAAGATTATAGACCTGTGACCCTGTCAGATTGGAGTTCCTTGGACCCATCAGAGAAAATGCCCCTCTATCCACCCTCGTCGTCAATGAGATCTAATAGGGTATTCATCATCATCCCATAAGAAGTAGATCTAAATACTCCAAGTGACCCCCTTTCTGCAGGACCTTGATGACCATTTTACTAAGGGCCCCTTATCAAGTTGAAGAGTAGGCACACTGGAGGGTCCTCTTGTCCAATGGTGGTATAATTCAACTGGACGTTCCGAGGAGGAATAAAAATACCAGTAGGGGGCGCTCCAGCTGTAGCTCAGCAACCTGTGGCACTCCAGACGCTTAATGGGAGTTGCAGTTTGTTTCCCGACAGGGGCCTTCTCACAGGTTGCTGACCCCAATAGTGGGAGTGATTTGCACCTGAGCCCTGGAGGTCAAGGGTGCCCAAAAAAACAGTACTATGAAAGTCCCCTGATAATTGAAGGCCCTTTTGGAAATTTTGCATTGATGCCCTCTAGCTTCAAATTATACCACCCTGAATCTAGATGTGGCGCCCAGCTGCGCTTGGTACCACAGATCCTAGAGGGGTGCATTAATGGAATCCTCCACAAGAGGCCCCCATAAGCATTCACACATCTCCACCTTACCACCTCAGACCACCAGAGGGAGCCCGTTAGGGATATAAGTAGGGAAGGTGGAGCTAGGCAGTTCAGTCTAGTCTGGAAGCAGTCTTTGAGAGAGGTCCTCCGGAGAGTTCCCGCAGATGAGCCGGTGAGAGGTCAGTCTGCAGTGGAGCCCAGCTAGACTCAGGAGCTCAAGTAAGTGAGCCCAAGGCGTGCCGACGCCTGTAAGAGCGGTGAAGAGCGGCAAGCTGCCGTTACTGTGAGTAGCCTAGTGAGGGCCCAAGTAGGCCGAAGGCTAGAGGAGTGAGTAGCAGTGGGGGCAGAGGAGCTTACCCAGCTCCGGGTACCGGGATCTCTACGACCCAGTAAGGCATAACCGGAATCCCTGGAGAACTACAGGTCCCAGGATCACCAGAAAGCTGATACATAACAGTGCCAGGAGACACATAGGCCCCGTAAGCTGGGAGCGTGCACTCCAAGAGAAGGCCCTACTACAACGTCAGCCGATGCAGGACAGAGACAAAGTTAGGCTTAGCTTCAGGCAGGTCAGAAACTTACTACGCAGTGGCAAGAAACAGGAGGCCCTACACCCGCTCATTGGGGAGGATCCTGTTATGCACCCTTCACCCTACAGTGCTCCGGGATGTGCCTGAATTACCACCAGTAAAAGGTACTGAAGTGACTATCGTGTCTGTCCCTGTTCTTGCTCTGACCCGGCTGGGTCTCACCTGTCCTGCATCCCCCCTCTCCATATACTGCCCTGAGGCCTAGCTCCACCTGTGGGGAGCTATACCATCAAGCTGCATTATCACCGGCCTCAGCGGACTGCCGCAGCGCTGGTGATTCTCACCAGATACCACAGGTGGCGTCACAAACTTTCATATAATTAACAAACCACCCTTTTATAAGCTGACCCCAGGGTACGGGCCCGGGAGCCGACCACCGCGACATCCCCAAGGTCAGGCAAAAGGCCTGGGTACCGAGTCGCCCCCATTCCCCTGGGCTAGTCATAGACATTGCTCTTATTTTAAATTAATAGGAGACTAAGGGGTCATTACTGGATTAGCTTTAGTTACTAGAAGAAGGTTCCAAGATTGCTAATTTGGGGGGGCTATCGCCTATGAACATGCCTTGGCCCACTATAAATGGGCTTAAAGGAGTATTCCTAAATTTATAAGTTGCTCTCTATCCATGGGATAAAGGATAAGTTTCCGATGGCTGGAAGTCCAATTGCTTGGACTCCCACTGATCCCAAGAACCTGGTGTCTGAAGAGCCCCCTATAAATGGAGCGGTGGTCAATCATGTGCACTTCTGCCCCATTCATTCTTATGGGAGTGCAAAGGACTAGTTGCGCCCAGTGCTTGGCTATCTCTGGCGGCCATATTAATGGAGCAACAGTGTGCACGATCAACCACTGCTCAATTTATACGTTCTTGGTATCAGTGAGCGTCCCCCCAGCGGTCAGAAAGTTATCCCCTATCCCTTGGATAAGAGATAAGTTCCAAAACTGAGAATATGCCTTTAATAATCTAGCTGTCCCATTTAACATTGGCGGCCTTTTGTTGTCAGTGGATTAACTCCATTGTTGCCCATAGCGACCAATCACAGAGCAGGTTTCATTTCTAACACAGCTCTGGAAAAATGAAAGCTGTGCTGTGATTGGTTGCTATGAGCAACAAAGACAATTTTCGGCCCTTATGCTCTTATATTAATAAGTACTGCCTCTGCCCTCGGTTGCTATGGAAATTAGTTATGATTAGATTACGACTGGTTGCTATGGCAAGAGCTGGACATTAATGCAGGATAAAACCTTTTCCTTTTGCCCTGGCTGCTTCGGTTTTATTTTACCACATCTTGTTATGATTTGCATATTTTGACAAAATTACCAATATGGCTGAATATTCTGTTGTCACAGAGCATAAATCAGCTATAAAGAGTATCCGGAAGTCTGCAGGACCCGGCACATGAGAGAACTACACAGCCAGCCCATGAATTTCACTGTGTAATGCTTTATTTCTCCATCGGAGGCGCTGCAAGGGAACTGGAGACTTGACACGGGATTCCCACATATAGATTAAACTGGGGGTCTGTGATCCGTTAACTATCTGGGGACCTTTCTAGCAAAAAAAAAGAGATTATCCGAAATGGACAATCCCTCTAAGTAATCTAATTGCACATATTTTTTGATAAATTCCAATAATTCACCTTTCAGGGCAATTTTTGTTACTTAAAGGGGTATTCCCATCTCCAAGATCCTAACCCAATATGTACTAGGTGTAATAATGATAATATTAGCAAATACCTTCAATTAGAAATGAATAGTTTTTCTGATGCACTATGTCTGTTTCCTCATGTGCAGACATTGCAGGACCTTAGGTATCCATAGTTATGACCACTCGCAACTAGCTAACTAACTGTCACCATATCAGTGGTCGTAACCATAGATACCTAAGGTCCTGCAATGCCCTGTACATGAGGAAAGAGACATAGTGAATCAGAAAAACTATACATTTTTAATTGGAGGTATTTGCTAATATTCTTATTATTACACCTACTACACATTGGGATAGGATCTTGGAGATGGGAATACACCTTTAAATGCATATTTTTGGGGCTAAAAATCATTTTTGCAATTGGGTTTTCTTGAAAATTTTGTACCATTTGACTTCTATAGCATCAGTGTTGCACTGCTTATTGTTGGCTATAGAATGAGTGAACTAAAAATCCATCAGTGAGCTCATTCAGATAGTCCAATCGGAGAGTTTATGACTTTTTTTTTAAATCTGCTAAGATGAATATGCTCGGAAACAAAAAAGGCTGTAAAAGCCAAACGGTGCAAAATTTTTCATGGAACCCAATTGCAAAATAATGATTTTTAGCCCCAAATACATGCATTTAGTAAAAAAAGAAAAAAAGTGTCCCCAAAACTGGACAACCCCTTTAAGCAATCAATACAATTCAGGATTAGAGGATTTTTTACATGTCTGATGTAACATTAAAAAGACAGGTTGGGAAAGGAAGAAATCTGTTATTTTTCGGAGTAAAGTTCTTCTAGGAGTTCTCATTCGAGCAGAGATTCTTAGATTACAATAAAAAAAAGATGATAAAATATAACATTCACCCGTATTCGTTGCTTTACTGTACGGGAATGTAATATTTATGTAATTAGTGTGACAGCAGACACAATTATTGTTTGTGCCTGTGCAGAAAATGACAGTGACTTGTCAAGTACTGTATAATTAGAAAGCCAGTAAACTGACGTCATTGCAGAAAATGTAATACAGCATAGTAAAAAGCACACAAAACAAAAAAATCCCCATAGAGGGATGAGATAATGGAACTGCACAATGAAATCTCACACTGGGCTCCAGAATACTAGACTGTGGCTCAATATATATGAAGATGCAGAGAAGTTCCTGGACCTATATTTGGTGACACAACTAATCGGATGGGTCTTCTGATCACCAATCTTCTCCTAAGGCCACGGCCAGACTATCGGTATTCGGTCAGTATTCGGTCAGTATTTTTTCTCAGGAGTGGGAGCCAAAACCAGGTGAGGAACAATCAGAGAAAAGGTATAATAGAAACAAGTCACCAATTCTGCATTTATCACCCACTCCTGGTTTTGGCTCCCACTCCTGAGAAAAAATACTGACCGAATACTGATAATGGGGCCGTGGCCTAAGGAAGTTTTAGATGAATCAACTTTTCCCCAGTATGTTTTATTCAGGTAGTTAGCGCACGCTGCTACCACGTACCTGCGTTCAAGACTAGACACAAGATAAATTAAGCTTTGGTGGACTTTGCTTCATTATGGTGCTGATCTGCCAACTCACCTCTGCTGTTCCAATGTTCCAGTTAGCCAATACAACTCTGCTGTTCTAAGGAGCTGTCTGCACATGCAGCTCTACTACATAAAGGCACCTGTCTGTCTTCTGTTTAAAGGTACTGTCCATCCGCACACTCGGCTCTACTACATCAAGGTGCCTGTTTTTCTATGGGACTCTGTTGTTTCAAGGTGCTGTCCACACACTCTGATCTTCTACATAAAGGCACCTGTCTGTCTTCTGTTTAGAGGTACTGTCCATCCGCACACTCGGCACTACTACATCAAGGTGCCTGTTTTTCTATGAGACTCTGCTGTTTCAAGGTGCTGTCCACACACTCTGATCTTCTACATCAAGGTACCTGTCTGTCTAAACGTCTCTGCTGGTCCAAGGTACTGTCCACACACTTGGCTATGCTATTCCAAATGGTCTGTCTGCATCTCCAGCTCAGTTAATCCTCATTCTTCCATATGCTATCCAGCAAATCAGGGTTTGCTGAGCCATATGCCATTCAGCATACTCAGCTGTATTGATCCTTGCTATTCCACATGTCATTCAGCATATCCAGCTCTACTGATCTACATGCTATTTAGCACATCCAACATCTCCACTGAACCTTGCTGTTCCACATGTCATCCAGCATATTCAGCTCTACTGATCTACATGCTATTTAGCATATCCAACAGCTCCACTGAACCTTGCTGTTCCACATGTCATCCAGCATATCCAGCTCTGCTGATCCACGTGCTGTTTTAGCATATCCAGCAGCTCCACTGATCCTTGCTATTCCAAGTCATCCAGCATATCCAGCTCTGTTGATCCATGTGTTATTAAGTATATCCAGCAGCTCCACTGCTGATCCAGCCTATTCAACTCCACTGTATTATCACCTCCGGTCCGCGCTGCTCACTCTGTTCTACAGCTTAGACAATTCATCTCACCTGCTGAACCATAACAGCAGGAGATCATGGTGGATAAATAGAAGTCGATGATTCATAATGGTGATGGCAGGCAGAAGTTCGGTGCTACTTATGGGTGGACTGACTAAACTCAACTCTTAAATACTCTTTCCTCGCTGGGATATCTTGCTATTGTATTGGTTAGGAAAAATGGAGTTAGGTTGCCCTGTAAGAGACTGGAAGTCAGGCTGACAATAGGTCCATCTTCCCCAACCAATTCTTTGAAAACCCAGGATACTTTTGGGACTTTCCTTCATGACCCATTGACTGAGCAATAAGGCTCCTAAGTTCCTATCTGTGCAATGTTGATCATCATAATTGACTTCTATTACCAAACCAGCTTGCATTCTAGCCATGATTTTTGTCCTCTGCCTGCCCTGACCTATTGCTTGTTTAGTGCACTAAGTAAACTCTGCTTGCCCTAACCTCTGCTGCTTGACTACTATATTGAGTGAACTCGGCCTGCCCTGCCCCTGGGTTGGCTGACTGGCTTCACGGATCATGTAGTGGAGCTACATCTCAAATTGCACCATCTGCCGGCTGTTGTTAATAGAGGCGACATTGCAGTTCTGTCCTGGGGAAACCCTTTAGAGATATCAACATCTCTGTACAGGGGAGAAAGGGTGAAAGCAAGGGGTCCCTTAATCTCCATACCTCCTTCTATGCACACAACAGCTTTACTATTACTTAGCTTGTTAAAGGGTCACTATTGACTTTTAGGATTGCTACTTCCTGTAGGTGGCACTAGAGTTCTAGTCCCCTTACTCTCTGAAGAGACAATTTGCATATTTCCCAGAGGAGCATTGCGGCTTTAAAAGTCTCCTCACCTTGACATGCTAAACATGTCACTCTCCGAAAGGAGAAATGTTACCCCTTGGATACCGTTCTGACGCCTCTCACCCAGCCAAACCAGAACTCACACTTTGCAGTGATGAGGAGCAGTACCCCAAAACACAGTGTCTGCAAACTGAGTTTCTGGTTCTGGCTTATATCCTAAGTCATGTGATAAGGCTCGTTAAAGGGTCACTATTGACTTTTAGGATTGCTACTTCCTGTAGGTGGCGCTAGAGTTCTAGTCCTCTTCCTCTCCGAAAACACAATTTACCTATTACTTTGCTAAATGTTTGCAAAACTTTTTTATTCCACCCCATTTCCACTGAAAATCATCTCCCAAGTCCATCCCACTCCATTATATAGTCTTGTTTATGGGGCAGTACTACATGGGACTGTCCGGAGGTATACCTAATGACCCGTAACACTGCACGTACCCACTCCAATGGAACGGGTTGTGCTAAATTTGTAATTTAATGTATTGTTTGGTTGGATCACATGGATTTACCAGGGGCCAACAATCTATATTATTATTATTTTTTTAAATAAATTTCATTTTAAATATTATGAAAAAAAATCTGTAACTATATTATATTAGGTGATGATGAAAAAATATATAATATTTTTTTTTTCAGACAAGAAGGGTGTTTTCTAGTATAACCGGGCAGCTCCCTTGGTCTTCCTGGAGGAGTTAATATAACCTACTATCTACGACACCATAATTTACCATTTTTATTAAGTGATTACTGCAGCGCCCCTATAATATACCTATTTCTCCAATGCACTTCACTTGGCTCCCCTCGCCAGTGATCCTCGGGAGCCTTTTATCACTCCTTTAGTTTTATTTTTTCCTGATTTATAAGGACAATTTTAAACAACACGCAGAACATTTACCGAACAGAGAGATAAGACCGGTGATTTGATGCACCGTCGGCATGAGATGCTCGAAGATTCCCAGATTTACAGATGCAAGACGAAAGGAGTAAAGGGGATTCATTCAACGACCTCCCCTGTCTGGGGATGAGGCAGAAGTAGTATTTAGTACCTGATTATAAAGGTTTGATTAGCACAATATCAACCTGTTCCAAGAACGGGATAAGCTGATGGGATTTATATTGATCAGCAGGAACTTGACATAAAATACAAGGCTTTATTCTTCGCTGCCCAGACTGACATTGTGCTGAAAAATCTACTGTCCAGACAAAACATCAGTCTGATTAATAGACATAATTAACATGTCATATTGATGGACAGTTCACTTTTTATTCTCCCAGAGGCAGACGATTACCATATCTAAATACCACGGTTGTATGTCGACTGCGGGGGGGCTGAAGTTGCAATTGCACCCAGGCTTTGGTGTCTACAGGGGTCCAGCCTACATTAGTAACGGGGAAGACTAGGGTATCAGGACCAGGTATGCTGAAATTCAACATGCCCAATTATTTTACCCGATGAACTTCAGGGTAACATGTCATATACAATAGATGGTTGGCTGGTCAAGTCAAAATCGACAAATTTGCTTTGAAAGCTTCAGACATGAAAGATCATAAGTTCCTTATTAGTTTACTTTTTTTGCAGGCCCTGCTTTTTTTTGGATCATTGTATTTATAAGCCCCCATTGACCATATGGTAGCCATCCTAATGTTCTTATGGTCAGTCCACCTTTAAGCAGGACTATACATGGCACATGGTAGGTGGGGAGCACTCGTTCAAAACTAAAAATGGGGACAAGGTGATAGGATTGGTGTGCCCTCAAAGGATACTTGCACTATTTGGAGAAAAGTCTTGTGTCCCCTCCATATTCTCAAAAAACGGGTGGTCAACAAAAACATAGACATTGTGATGAACTCCGAGAACTGATCAGACAGGATTTGGCCCAGAAGCCGAGATTTGGCTGCCGGGGCGCCGGGCGGAAGTCAGGAGAATACAGAAACTTCATGTATTTGTCAAGAAAAGTGTAAAAACTTCTGAAATGTTGATAATTGCACTCCAGTAACCATAGAAACATCGACTAAAAGAGCAAAAACCACTGAAGCAGAAAACAGTGTAAAAAAAAAAGATTCTCAAAACTTTTGTCCACAGCTGTATATAAAATATATGTATATAAATTACAAATAAATGAACAGACAGTAACAGATTGGTACAGAGGGGAGAGGACGCTGCCCTCCAGGCTTACAATCTATGAGGTGATGGAGACATTAGGTTGGGGGGTTGCGGCAGCTCCGGTGGTGGTGAGGTGGCAGCAGGGTTATTGCTGGCTGTAGGGTTTCCTGAAGAGCTGTTTACATAGGAAAGAGATGGGAAATGAATGTTCCTTGGCCCAAGAACAAGGATTTCAGTTACCTCCGGGTTCACTCGCCACAGATATACTGCATCTCACACAGAGGTGTGGTATCTCACGCTCAGGTAAGGAAGGAGTACTGCCCGGGACCCACCCACCTGCATCCAACACTACACTGCTCCAGACCAGCAGGAGGGGCAAGATGCGTCGCTTCCCTGCTGAGCCCTGTCCCTGGCTGGAGTGGGGGGAACCAAAGTAGGGGGAACCATGTAGTGGGTGTGGGTGGAGGAAGGAGATCAGGGGAGCAATGAAAGAGGTGATATAAAAAGGGATGTAACCATCTAGAAGGGTTCTTCAGTGAGAGGAAGAGTTGGGAGCAGGAGCTCTGTAGGAGCTCTGCTCAGGAGGAGGAGGGCCTAGCCAGAGAGGCCCAAGACTGAAGAGAAAGAGAGAGAGGAGCAGGAGAAGGCTCCAAGAATGTGGAAGGGACCCCAGGGGTACGGGTAGTGCTGGAGGCCACCCGTATGCCCAAATCTGCCAGGCGGTGGAGGGGTCAGGTCGCACAGAGGTGACCGGTCCCTAAACTATCAGAGTTCTTTAAGCCTCAACTAGGAAACCGGAGGCTGCAGTATTTCAGGTACTGCAGCCAAAAGCCACATCTAATCACCAGAAAGGTGGCCATAGAGAACCCAGGGGACAGAGAACACGTCGCCTGACAAGATCTGCGGCCACTGGCCTGAGACACTGGGTGTGAGGTGCAGGGAGACGGCCAGAAGGAATACACAGAAGGGGGTCCCGCTACGTACTCCGGAGAAACCTGGGAGTTTGCTGAACCCCTCCCAGAGTAAGCACAGGACACCGTGGGAAGTTTCTCTAGTACTGGTAACTGGAAGTCTAAGAAACCGTGAGTAAACCCTGAGGACTGCACCTTACTGTCTCTGTGATTATTATCTGCACCATCACCTGCGCCATACTGCCCAGCATCATCTACAACATCCACACTGCCCTGGAGCTAAGCTCTACCTGTGGAGAGCTAAACTAATTCTGCTGCATTCACACCAGCTCCAGAGGACTGCTCCGCAGCGGCGGCTCCACATAGCCGCATACTACAGGTGGCGTCACGAACTGTATTTAAGAACTTTAATAATCCCCTGTAAATATCACCCTTTTGATTGACCGCCCTGGGTCACGGATCAGGTCATCACCACTGTGACATCTCCCCTAGCAAAGACCGGCCCGGCACCAAGTACCCCACGACCCAGGGGGCGCGTCATCTTTGGCGTCACGAACAGGATATGAACCCACCCGTTATCACCGGGTATTGTGCGCCTAGAGACTGTGTTCTATACTGAATGTGGTGCCTGCCCCAGAAGAACGGGCGCCATTATGTGCGAGACAAAAGACAACAAGAAACCACCACCCATCGTGGGACGGGTTCCAGAATGGCGCCAAAAGCGGGGCCCGCCCCGAGCAGCAGTGACCTTGTATGTGGATGTGTCCATCAAGCTTCGGACGCTGCCCCTAGGTGTGGCCGACAGCAAGCTGCCATGGAACCCCCCCAAAAGGGGAGAGGAGAGAAGAAACCTGGGAGACAGGGCGGAGTATCCAGCAGTCTAGACAGACCGCATCCGGCAGGCAACATGGAGGAGAGTCCGGAGCAAGCTCCCGTCCATGGCCTGCAGCAACCAGAAATGTCTCTCACCCTGGAGGATTCAATGGCGAAATTATCCCTGGAGGATACCGAGTTCCTCCATGCCGAGATCCAGGAGCTAGGCCGGAGGATGGAGAGGGCCCAGCAGGATGCCATCGCCAGCTGGAAGGAGGAGCTGCTGGGGAAGATCGTGACCCGGCAGCAGCCAGCGCTGCGCTCCACCAGCAGCGCCCCAGCCCCGGAGGAGCCTGAACAGAGCCAGGAGGCAGAGAACGGCACAGGCGCGGCCGCGGGAGCAGGTAAGAGGAGTCTCCCTGTCCCGGGCGCTGAGAGTGCTGATGTGTCACCCAGGTGGATATAGGGGACTCGGTACCCGGGCCTTTTACCTTGCTTAGGATGTCACAGCAGTCGGTTCCCGTCCTGTACTCTGGGGTCTCTCTTGAAAAAGGGTTTTTTAGTATATAGTTTGTTTCGTGATGCCATCTGTGGCTTCTGGTAATAGATACCAGCGCTGCTTCAGACCTCTGGGGCGGTTGGTAGGGCAGCTGAGTTGGAACGGCTCTCCACAGGTGGAGCGGGCCCCAGGGTAGTGTAGTATAGATGTTGGTGATGCTGGGGCTTGTGGTGCAGGAGAGATGGGGCAGCGGAAATAACTGACAGAGGCAGTGGAGTGCAGTCATCCGAGTTTACTCACAGTTCTGTTCAAGTTCCTCAGGTACACTGTACGGGTGTCAGCCTCTTGCATCGCACTGGGTCTACCAAATAAGGGGTCCAGCACTTTCTCAAGTATATCAGGAGCGCTTGACGGAACCCCGCTTTCTTTATGTTCCTTACTAGACCGACTTCTCGCGCCGGGTCTTCTCCCTCCTGCCCTGCGCTTTCCCACACACAGTCCCGATCGGGTGCTCTGAAGTCCCTCTGGGCAACCTGGAGTTCCCAGACCTACTTGATGCCCTTCACGGGTACCAAAAACTGACAGGCTGAGGACTGTGAGCAGCCAAAAACGTAACTTGTAAATAGTTTGCACTTCTTAAAGTGCCCCTTATTGGTTTTATACATCCAGACTGACCTCAGAACAAAAACCCGTTTGGCGTGGCCGAAGACGTGGTCCAGCACCTGGATCACCTATGCCCTGCAGCCTCGCCCAGGGCCTACGTTGGGGGTTTTCGGACGGGTCCCTCAGGTTCATCAGAATTGCGCCTTGTTTGGTGGAATGGACACCCGCTTACAGATTGCGCTGTAACCTGTTAAAAATGTTTTATGTGAAAAATGTTTTATGAGTGTGAAGAAGAAAAATGTGTTCTTTAAAAAGTTTTATATGGTAACCTGTAATGTTTAAGAAGTGTGCCTCCCATAAAGGGAAGAAAGGTTTTGTTTATTATCTTCTATGTGAATGCATTCTAAAAAAAAAAAAAATTGTATGTCTAAAATGTGTTTTTACTCTGTTCCAGCCCGCGGACGTGCTGTGTTTTACCAGGGGGGTATGTGGCGCCCCTGCGAGTTCAGTCGCCACAGAGGTACTGCATCTCACACAGAGGTGTGGTATCTCACTCTCAGGTAAGGATAGAGTGCTGCCCGGGACCCTAACACCTGCATGTAACACTACACTGCTCCAGACCAGCAGGAGGGGCAAGATGAGTCGCTTCCCTGCTGAGCCCTGTCCCTGGCTGGAGTGGGGGGAACCAAAGTAGGGGGAACCATGTAGTGGGTGTGGGTGGAGGAAGGAGATCAGGGGAGCATTGAAAGAGGTGATATAAAAAGGGATGTAACCATCTAGAAGGGTTCTTCAGTGAGAGGAAGAGTTGGGAGCAGGAGCTCTGTAGGAGCTCTGCTCAGGAGGAGGAGGGCCTAGCCAGAGAGGCCCAAGACTGAAGAGAAAGAGAGAGAGGAGCAGGAGAAGGCTCCAGGAATGTGGAAGGGACCCCAGGGGTACGGGTAGTGCTGGAGGCCACCCGTACGCCCGAATCTGCCAGGCGGTGGAGGGGTCAGGTCGCACAGAGGTGACCGGTCCCTAAACTATCAGAGTTCTTTAAGCCTCAACTAGGAAACCGGAGGCTGCAGTATTTCAGGTACTGCAGTCAAAAGCCACATCTAATCACCAGAAAGGTAGCCATAGAGGATCCAGGGGACAAAGAAGACGTCGCCCGACAAGGTCCGCGGCCACTGGCCTGAGACACTGGGTGTGAGGTGCAGGGAGACGGCCAGAAGGAATACACAGAAAGGGGTCCCGCTGCATACTCCGGAGAGACCTTGAAGTTTGCTGAACCCCTCCCTGAGTAAGCACAGGACGCCGTGGGAAGTTACTCTAGTACTGGTAACTGGAAGTCTAAGAAACCGTGAGTAAACCCTGAGGACTGCACCTTACTGTCTCTGTGATTATTATCTGCACCATCACCTGCGCCATACTGCCCAGCATCATCTACAACATCCACACTGCCCTGGAGCTAAGCTCTACCTGTGGAGAGCTAAACCAACTCTGCTGCATTCACACCAGCTCCAGAGGACTGCTCCGCAGCGGCGGCTCCACATAGCCGCATACCACAGGTGGCGTCACGAACTGTATATAAGAACTTTAATTCCCCTGTAAATATCACCCTTTTGATTGACCGCCCTGGGTCACAGACCGGGTCACCGCCACTGTGACATCTCCCCTAGCAACGACAGACCCGGCACCAAGTACCCCACGGCCCAGGGGGCGCGTCACCAACACTTTAAGAAAGCCGACAATCAGACCAAATAGAATTGAACGTTACAAAACATGGCTACATACACAGCGACACACAATGCGTTCCGCTTCTGTCACATGAGGCATGTCAAGTGAACTCTATAAACACCATTAAATATGTACGAGCCGCTCGCTCATGTCTGCTGCTTCCAGCACACTCACATTGTGTCCCCTAACACAACCTTGTCCCTCGCTCTAAATTCCCGCCACCCATCAGGCTTCTCTCTCTTTCGTAGTCCCTACACTTGGGATGTTGTCTCTCCAGTCCCGGCTCTCCTGGGTCTTGTTACTCCCTCAGTCATGGTCTCTATATCTCAGGGATTTCAGTCTATAATGTACCTAGAAACTCCAGGGTTCCCTCTTCATTCACAGTTCTGTATGCGCATGTCCTCAATCCTTATTTCTCATCGATTTTCTGGGGGATTGTACTGAAATGTCGTACTCACAATTACACCATACAGGTTCTACCAGTCTAAAACATCTGGACCACGCTGACCTTTACAAGCACACGCCGCTACCAACAACGAGGCTTCCTTCCACTTAAACCCTGTGTCTCACATGGACTCGATCCAGACCACCTCTTCCATTCTCAAGACCCGTAGTCCAATACAATCCATTGCTATCCCTGCAGGCCACGTTTCAGGACTACAGGACAACCAGACCTCCACTATAATCTATACATATAGCTCACAGGGTTTCTGTCAACCCTCATACAAGTCACAGCTTCTTCTAGATTTAGGTTCACCAATCTCACCCCCCTCGTTCTCCACTAGGCAGGCTTGCAGAGCTACCCACATGGGTTGATGATACATCTCAGACATTACCAGCTAAGGGGCAGCCAACATGGAGGGCTCTTTGGCCCATCTTCTACATAGTAGACTTCTATCAGACCCTGAACACCATAGGTCAACAATGAGCTTACTGTCCACCCACCAGGTCTAAGCAAGATTGGTGAACCATCTTCTGATCCAAGGTCAGCACCCGGTTCAACAGGCGACCTACTCCTACAGGTGCTCAGAGAAATCTCCCTCACTATGTCTGACATCTGGTCCAACACTCCAATTTAGCAACTTGTAGCGACCCTTCACTTCACTGGAGAGGGACAAGATGTCATCAGTAGTGGCCAAGGTCTCACCCTATGACTTTGCACACTAAAGTGCACACTCTCCCGAATGGAGTTGAATCATCATAAATAATGGGCCCCCTATAGCCTCCTCCAACTAGGTGGTGGCATAATACATTGGCATGACCATGCTTCGTCCCCGCCAAGCCAACACCAGGCTCCTCTCGGACTTAGGTAGGACAACGCAGCTCCTTTAGGACTGTCTCCCAGAAGCCTCTCATCCCCTCGTGTAGTCCCTGCAACACTCACAATAGTACCGCAATCTGTTGTGGCGCCCCTGAGGGTTCAGTCGCCACAGGGGTACTGCACCTCAGATTGAGGTGTGGTATCTCCTCTTCCAGGTAAGGATGGAGCATCACACAGGACCCCACTTCACACTCAACAGTACACCACTCCTGTCCTGTAGGGGGCCTAAATGCACCAGGGTGCTGCCCCGGCTCGGGATAGAGGAGATGGGGGGGAACCAAAGATAGGGGGAACCTAGTAGTGGGTGAGGGTGGAGGACACACTTACAGGAAGCACTGATAGCAACATATATAATAAATGGCCATCTTTAGTTCAAGGTCTTTGATTGTGGTCTTCTGTCAGGGTCCAGCAAGAGTCTGTAGCTGGCTGAAGATTCACGGTCCTCGTTCTCAGGCCTTGAGATGAGGAGCGGATCAGAGTTAACCAGTGTCTCTGTCCGGTCAGGGTCCTGTTCTAAGAAGGCCTCGGAGGGGAGCAGAGGAGATAGGCTCCAGAGGCGAAAAGATCCCTGGGGGTTACGGACTTAGCGGAGTCGCCACCTGAATTCTTCACTCTGGCCTAGCCAGAGGGATTCCTGCCGCAAGAGGGGTGACCGGCCCCCGATATTTGACTGTGTACTTCACGTCACTGTTGGAAAAGCCCGGGCGGCTTAGTGGATCCCAGGGAGGGACACAAGCGGGAGGAGAAGGAGAAGGAGAGGAACACACCGACGGGGTCTTGACAGGTGCTCCTGATCTACCTGGGAAGTGCTGAACCCCCTTCCTGGTGGCCGCAGTACGCCGTGTGTAGCAGAGAGAAGCTTTGCAGCTGAAAGTTCATCTAAAGTGAGTAAAGACCCAGATGACTTCATTCACTGCCTCCGCTTGTTTATTCCCGCGCGGCACTGCACCCACCATCCCTCCATACAGTTCACCAAACACTGCCCTGAGGCCTACTCCGCCTGTGGGGAGTAGTACCAACCAAGCTGCCAGAACATCAGCCTCAGAGGACTGTTGCAGCGCTGGTGGCCTTCACCAGAAACCACAGGTGGCGTAGTCGAACAACCACTCATCCAAAAGCCCATTATTTTTCATGTGACAGCCCTGGGCAGGGACCGGGTCACGGCCACGACGACACCCCGCACCACCACCCTACATTGGCCCGGCACCGAGTACCCCACCGCTCAGGGAGGGCGTCACACTGTCCTCTTGCGGGTCCTACAAAATAAGGACATATTTTAGCAATGGATACAAAATCACTACAAAAATCATTGATGCTACCCAACAGATTGATTTGTGTCCCTACATTTACACCAGAAGATTTTCCCCTTTTGATTTTTCCTTTTTATTAAGTATCATAGCTCTCGCCGGCAGCCTCGATATTCCTCCCAAAAGGCGGCTCGTATGACAGCGGTCATATGGTTACATTCTCCAGCAATTACGGTACTTTGCTTTTCTCGCCCTTATTTCCATATAACTTTCTAGGCTTCTCTTTGAGTTCCTCTAGTGATGGAAAGCGTTTGGGTTTGGGAGCAAGTCACCGCTGTGGAAAGCGATCATCTCACGCGAAACCCCATTAAAATTCCTCCCATTGTATATAGAAAGTCAAAGTTAGCATAGAAAACTCATTCATTTTTTCCAAACCGAGCCACGGACTTTAAAATAAGTCGCGGATCTGTCAGTCAACTCGCTGTTTGTTGAAGTCGCTCATGTAGGGAATAAGTGATTATCATATAACAGGATTTATATTTCCTGCACCCTCTGGAAATACGTTAACCCCGATTCTACATTGCATTATTGATATGCAAAAGTCTTATAATTTTTTTTTTCTCACCCTATCCCTTGGCAAGAAAAGCAAAAGATAGATAATTGACTTTGTACCATTGAGAATTAGACGGAACCAGGTGGCCAGGATGGAGGGGAGGGCGTCCTTTGTACATGGAAGCCTCAACGTCTTCATGTACCACCCAATGCGTGCTTCTGTGTAGACCCCCGGGATGCAAAGCTTGATAGCTGGGTATTTAGTGGGAAGATTAAAGGGATCCTGTATATCCTTTCTGCTGCGAGGGAAAGAGAGGGCGGCTAACGCCCATCATTAGAGGCATGAAACGTGTCAGCAAATTAAAAGGAAAAATAAGGCAGCAGGATTTGGGAAACGTCGAAATCCCATAGCATATTTCACTGACCTCATTAGTCAAAAAAGCACCAGATTCTTCAACGTAAGATTAGTTTCCCTAGAGGGGGGATGCATTGGCTTTCCGATAGTGAGCACGGTAGAAGCTCGCCCCCCACCTTAGACTTGGGGAGTGTGGATTTAGACCCATTTTCATCCAAAACACAGGCTAAGCTGTTTGCCGACACAGAGCGACGGCTCAGGAGACTCTCCTCGCTCGCACAGCGGCCGGACAATAAAGTCTAACAACCTCCTTACAGAGCACGCTTTACATGCAAGTCATTGACCTGAATATCCTGCAAGATGCCTGCTGCTGCCGCTGCGCTGAATTTGCACATCCGCTCGGCCCTGGGTGGCAAATCTGCAGTATATATAAAAAAAAAAAATCAACATTCATCCCAGAAATGTAATGAGATGGGTTATTCTGACCCACTTCTGCGAGGTTTTCCTAGGAGGCTCACACTATTTCGATTCACGATAATAACAATAAGGTCGAAGTCAGGCGGCATGACATGTTTTTGTCCTACTTACACCGCCAACAATAAGAATAATTACACAAAATGCGCATTGTAAATCTGGGGGAAGAGGGGATGAATAATGGAGGAGAAGGAGGAGACGTTTGTGCTTTTTGGAGATTTTTAATATTTAGTCCATTGATTGATGTACAGGGGTGTAACTATAGGGGATTTAGAGGGGCTGAAAATACTCCTATGCCCTATTTAACAAGACCACTACTAAAACTGGCACATGGTAGGTGGAGGACCTGGGAAAGATTTCGCACTCGGGCCCAGAAGCTGCACCTTTTAGGTTTCATCAGAGAGGGGATTTATTGGCCACTTTTGGGAACAATTTCTATTTTTCTTTTACTTAAATGAGTGCATTTGAAGCTAAAAAATTAATTTTCTTGCAATTGGGTTTTATTTAAAAAAATGCACTTTTTTTTTTTGCATTGCACTGTATTACTGGCTGCAGAATGAGTTGACTGAGAATCCATCAGTGATGATCTGATCTTTTTCTGAGCTCCTTTAGGCCGATTTATGACCACAGATGGCATCAAAGATAGGTGTACACAGAAACAAAGAGTCTGTAAAAGCCAAATGGTGCAACATTTTTTAATAAAGTGTGACTTCTGCTGCAACTCAATCCAATTCAGTCCCATTCAAGTGAATTGGCGAGTAACTGAAATAGGTACAAAAAAACTACAAGTCTCACAATGCTTCTCCAGTCTCAACTGTTCTTTTTAGCAGGATGCCAGGCGCAACATCGCACCAGATCCCCTTTTTCTGACATAATTTGGGCAGATTTATGAAAACTGTCTTTGTAGCCCATAGCAGCCAATCACAGCTGAGCTTTCATCTTACAAGAGCAGTTGAAAAAAACTGAATACAGTGCTTTGAATGGTTGCTATGGGCTACAGCGGCAGTTAGGCCCTTTTTGATTTTTCAAATTTTTTAAATTTGAATTTTATGTAAACTGATCGGACGTTTGTAGAAAACAGATCACTTTGCTTTTGGGTTTCAGTCTGTTTGTACTGATGGGCCCAAGAAGAAGCAAGAAAGAGCAGGATATAAAGAGGGCACATCCCAAACAATGGTGGAAAACCATCAACACGATTATCTTTATTAGCGACACGAAACGACCACAAACAAAACCAGATTAAACGCTTTAATAACTGACGCCAACAAGCCCTACCCGGACAAAAAGAACATAAAGGGAGCGACAGCCAAGATTGTTTTTAGGCACAACCCAACCCACAAACAGCAGAATATGAACACAAGTCTTATTTTCACATTTTGAGGCTTTTTTTTATATTCCCGTCTAGTTTTACTTATAGTTGTATCATGTGTTACAAATAAAAAAAAAAAATTCTACTTTCTACCATTGTTTGGGATAAGCCACTATTATATGCCGGTGTTTCTTCTTGGTTCCCGATGCTCGCTGGCTCCAGCCCTTCGTGCGCTCTCGTGATTTATCCATATTGATAGTACAGTTTCCCCCATTTATACATTTACCTGATAAAATTTACACCTGGTGGAGATTAATGAGCTCGGTTTAGATTAAATCCAAGAATAATGGCTTTATCGGCCTCCATAAATAGTCACATTTATCTAATGCAGATCCGTATATCCTCCATAGAGGACAACAGGGGCAGGAGTACAAACCCGTCTGCAGATAGATAGATAGATAGATAGATAGATAGATAGATGGAAAGATAGATAATAGATGATAGATAGATAGATAATAGATAGATAGATGATAGATAATAGATGATAGATAGATAGATGATAGATAATAGATAGATAATAGATGATAGATAGATAATAGATAGATAATAGATGATAGATAATAGATAGATGATAGATAGATAGATAATAGATAGATAATAGATAGATAATAGATAATAGATAGATGATAGATAGATAATAGATAGATAGATAATAGATAGATAATAGATAGATAATAGATAGATGATACATAGATAATAGATAGATAATAGATAGATGATAGATAATAGATAGATAGATAGATGATAGATAGATAATAGATAGATAGATAGATGATAGCTTGATGATAGATAGATAGATAATAGATAGATAATAGATAGATAATAGATAGATAGATAGATAATAGATAGATAATAGATAGATAGATAATAGATAGATAATAGATAGATAGATAGATGATAGATAGATAATAGATAGATAGATAGATAGATAGATAGATAGATAGATAGATAGATGATAGATAGATAATAGTTAAATCAAATTATTATGATATAGATTTTGGATATGCCTCACCTATGAAAAATGCATCTGATGCATGTTTCACATCAAGCTTCATCAGGGGTTCTAGATAAATAGATAAATATGAAGTAGACATATAAATACCTGTGCAAAAAAACATACAGAGCTAAAAAAAATTTGAAAAAGTATGTGTAGCACCCTGAGGATTCGGCTGCTACAGGGGTATTGCACCTCAACCCAGAGGTGTGATATTCCACTCCCGGGTAAGGATGGAGTGTGGAACTGAGCTCAGTTAGCTGCATGCACTACACACATCCCATTTCCGGGGAACAGACCGATGGTACTCCCACTAGAGAAATGTGCAGGTACGACAGTGTCTGTTCCTGGCTGGAGTGGGAGGGGGGTGGAACATCCCAGTAGTGTAGGGGCAGATAGGGGGAGCAGCCTGGGTAAAGCTAGGAGCTCATTGGGTGCTGGTCACCTGAGCTCACACATAGAGGGAGTATATAAGGTGGGAACCATCTTAGATCAGGGTCAGTCTTTTGCAGAGTGAGGTCAGTCTGTCAGAGCAGAGGAGAAGAGCAGCTCTAAAGCCAAGAGAGAGAGAGAGGAGAAAGAAAGACCCAGAGGGGGAGAAAGAAGGAACTCCAAGAGCCCAAATTAGACCAGAGGGTGAAGAGTTGGCAACAGGGTACCGGATCCCAAGCTGGCAGAGGCTACAGCACACCTTAGCCAGGAACCGGAGGTCGTGGGCAGGATCGATCTGCCACGATCACCCACTAAATCCACCCGGAAGACAGACCAGGAATAGGGTCAGGGAACCCAGAGACAAGGGTTTACCACCAAGAGGCCCGAGGGAGCCGGACATAGGTGGATCCCTGGTGGGGAAGGCCAGAGAAGAGGACAGGACAGAAAGGGAGCTCAGGACCACGCTCCAGAATCACCTGGGGGTTGGCTGAGTCCAGGAACTGGTGGACGCAGCACGGCTCGGGTGGTCACTTAAGGCCGGAGTGACTAGAACAACTGCAGTAAGTAAACAAACCCTGAACTGCACAGCCCGACTCTGAGTCTCATTTCCATCCTCGCTGCACCACCACAACCCCCATCCTCTGCAACTGACCCCCTGAGGCTATACCCCTCCCGTTGGGGGTTATACTACCTGAGCTGCACATACATCACCAGCCTCAGCGGACCCTGCTGCAGCGGCGGCCATATTGACCGCAATTCAACGGGTGGCGTAGTCGACACAAAAGAACATCTAGTAACATCATAAGGGCTGCCACACACTGAGCTTGACACCCTGGGCACGGACCGGGTCACAGCCACTCGGAGACTACAACCCCCATCTGATCCGGCTCCGGGTATCCCTAACAGCACTGGCCCAGGGGGCGCGTCAACTTTGGCGTAGTCGGCAGGATAACGTGCCCGCAACAACCGGGTACTGCGTGCCTGAAGAAAAGTACACCGTTACCTCAAAAAGAAGTCTCCTGCCGGTTCCGGAGGGTCCCCGCCATCGGACCCCATCACAGGTCGTTTCCCGCCGGTTGTCCGCCATTTGCAGCTTTTTCCCGCCATCCATGGAGTTTCCCGCCACTGGGAGACGATTCCCGCCATTTCCAAGGATTTCCCGCCTTGGGGGAGCGGACGCCATTATGGGCGTGCCAGAGGGTGGCAAGAGGCCACCTCCCATCGTGGGCCAGGTCGAAGAATGGCGCCAAAAGCGGAAACCGCGCCCACCAACAGAGACTGTGATGCTGGAAGTGTCCATCAGCGTAAGAGAACTGCCCCTGGAACTGAAGTTGCCCCGGGACCACCCTCAATGTGGGCTGAGACAGAAGAAGAGAACAAAGATGGGTGTCGCCTGGAGCAGTCTGGAGAGAGCGCACCCGGAGACAAGACGTCTGGAAGAGAGTCCAGAGAAAGCCTACCCGGAGATGGAGGGAGAGTCAGGCAGCACCGACCCAGTGGTCAGGAGCCTGTTGCAGGTCGCCACTCCAGAAGGCCTGCTGGAGATCCTAGCACAGCTCCCCCGAGACCGGGAGTGTGCACAGACCGCGTTGGAGGGCCTCGCACGGAGGATGGCCCGGGTGCAGCGGGAGACGTTGGCGGAGTGGAGCCGAGAGATGGCCCAGCAGACCGAAACCCGTCAGCGGAGCACGCCGCCCGAGACGAGGAGACAGACCGCCTCTGAGGATGGCGCAGGAGAAATGAAGGCAGGAGACGGCGCCGAGAAGGGAGCTGAACGGACGGAGGCAGGTAAAGGGGACGTCTCTACCCCGAGCCGGGAAACCGCGTGCCTGCCCCAGCTCCCCGTCGCAGAGCCCGAAATTCCCCCTGCCGTGCCCGTCGCTGCATCATCACCACCGCAGACTAGGCCTCAACCGGAAACCGCGGCCGCGACCCTTGTGACGTCACACGCCTCGACCTCGAGCGTGGCCAAGCAGGAAATACCACCGGCCTGGTCGCAAGGCCTAGTACCTCCGGGCGCCGAAATACCAACAGCGCCCCCTACCTCCGCGGAGCCACCGGCCTGGCCGCAGGGCCGAATAACCCAGGGCGCCGCCGTTCTTACGGTGCCCTTTGCCTTTAAGGTGCCCCAGGCCTGGTCGCAAGGCCTGGTTAACCCGGGCGCCGCTACCATCAACGCGCAATCAGCATCTAGAGTGCCGCACCTGGGTGAAGATCTATTCGCCCAGCATACGTGCCCGGATGGGCAGCCCTTCATATGGCCCCAGGAGTACATTCAGCTGGAACTCCAGAGAGCAAGGCCCATGTGCGAGCCCCTGATTCTGGCTCCGAAGCCCGTAAAGAGGACCTCACCCCCGCTGGAAGAGGCACAGTTTGAGTGGGACCCCACCGGAGAAGACCTCATGGGGTTCACTCAGGAGACTCGGGCGGCCGCAGCAGAGCGTGCAGAGTGCTGCCGGCAGCAGCTCGAGGTCTTCGAGAGGGAGCGGAGAGAGAGGCGGGTCCGGGAACAGCAAGCGCAGATAAGGAGCGCGGAGCAGAAGAGCCGGACCAGGAGGAATCCCCGTGCAGCACATGGTCCCCCTTCCACCGGGACTGTGATAAAATTCAACATGCAGCACGGATGGGGCTTTATCAGAGACCATCATACCCCCGGCGACGTCTTTGTGACCCGCAGAGACGTAGAAAACCATCTGCCGGAGGGACACAGAGGTCGTGACCTGTATGTAGGGGACGAGGTCACCTTCACCCGGCACAAGTGTGCCAAAGGACCCTACGCCCTCCATGTGCATCGCCTGACGGAGGAGGAGCTGCGGTGTGAGGAGGAGCAAGAGGACCCGGACGGGTCTGAAGAATCTAAAGAAGGAGCAGGAGGACGCCGTCGTTGAAGTACGGTAGAGAGAGGCTGTACATAGTTACCCGTCAGGGTATAAGAACTGTTCTAGTTAAAATATAGTCCCCGTTGGGACCAGCCAATTGAACTGAATCCCGTGTGTCCCTATTCTCACTGACCGAGGACTGAGAACGGTCAATCCTCCCTAATACCTGGCCGAGGACTGAGAGCGGCCATATCCCCTTGTATATAGTTGCGCTTCCTAAAGCGCCCCCTACCGGTTTTATAGGAAACTGTTTTATTCCAAGAGAGACTGTCGCACTTTACCCGGTCACAAGTTGCACCGTGACCGGAGGAACCAGAAACAAGAATGTTTATATGAAAAGTTTATTGCTGCTGATGATGTTTTATATGTTTATGTTTATGAAAAAAAAATGTATGTTTGTGGATGTTTATATCTTGCAGCCCGAGGACGTGCTGTGATTTACCAGGGGGGAATGTAGCACCCTGAGGATTCGGCTGCTACAGGGGTATTGCACCTCAACCCAGAGGTGTGATATTCCACTCCCGGGTAAGGATGGAGTGTGGAACTGAGCTCAGTTAGCTGCATGCACTACACACATCCCATTTCCGGGGAACAGACCGATGGTACTCCCACTAGAGAAATGTGCAGGTACGACAGTGTCTGTTCCTGGCTGGAGTGGGAGGGGGGTGGAACATCCCAGTAGTGTAGGGGCAGATAGGGGGAGCAGCCTGGGTAAAGCTAGGAGCTCATTGGGTGCTGGTCACCTGAGCTCACACATAGAGGGAGTATATAAGGTGGGAACCATCTTAGATCAGGGTCAGTCTTTTGCAGAGTGAGGTCAGTCTGTCAGAGCAGAGGAGAAGAGCAGCTCTAAGGCCAAGAGAGAGAGAGAGGAGAAAGAAAGACCCAGAGGGGGAGAAAGAAGGAACTCCAAGAGCCCAAATTAGACCAGAGGGTGAAGAGTTGGCAACAGGGCACCGGATCCCAAGCTGGCAGAGGCTACAGCACACCTTAGCCAGGAACCGGAGGTCGTGGGCAGGATCGATCTGCCACGATCACCCACTAAATCCACCCGGAAGGCAGACCAGGAATAGGGTCAGGGAACCCAGAGACAAGGGTTTACCACCAAGAGGCCCGAGGGAGCCGGACATAGGTGGATCCCTGGTGGGGAAGGCCAGAGAAGAGGACAGGACAGAAAGGGAGCTCAGGACCACGCTTCAGAATCACCTGGGGGTTGGCTGAGTCCAGGACCTGGTGGACGCAGCACGGCTCGGGTGGTCACTTAAGGCCGGAGTGACCAGAACAACTGCAGTAAGTAAACAAACCCTGAACTGCACAGCCCGACTCTGAGTCTCATTTCCATCCTCGCTGCACCACCACAACCCCCATCCTCTGCAACTGACCCCCTGAGGCTATACCCCTCCCGTTGGGGGTTATACTACCTGAGCTGCACATACATCACCAGCCTCAGCGGACCCTGCTGCAGCGGCGGCCATATTGACCGCAATTCAACGGGTGGCGTAGTCGACACAAAAGAACATCTAGTAACATCATAAGGACTGCCACACACTGAGCTTGACACCCTGGGCACGGACCGGGTCACAGCCACTCGGAGACTACAACCCCCATCTGATCCGGCTCCGGGTATCCCTAACAGCACTGGCCCAGGGGGCGCGTCATATGTACACTGCTCAAAAAAATAAAGGGGACACTGAAATAACCCCTCCTAGATCTGAATGAATGAAATATTCTCATTGAATACTTTGTTCTGTAGAAAGTTGAATGTGCTGACAACAAAATCACACAAAAATCATCAATGGAAATCACATTTATTACCCAATGGAGGCCTGGATTTGGAGTCACCCCCAAAATTAAAGAGGAAAAACACACTACAGGCTGATCCAACTTTGATGTAATGTCCTTAAAACAATTC
Source organism: Phyllobates terribilis (assembly GCF_046119375.1). Lineage (NCBI taxonomy): Eukaryota > Metazoa > Chordata > Amphibia > Anura > Dendrobatidae > Phyllobates > Phyllobates terribilis. Next base: position 160,104,612 of record NW_027362773.1, on the reverse strand, counting down.
AAAATGAGTCTCAGTATTGTGTGTGGCCTCCACGCGCCTGTATGACCTCCCTACAACGCCTGGGCATGCTCCTGATGAGGCTGAGTATTGTGTGTGGCCTCCACGTGCCTGTATGACCTCCCTACAACGCCTGGGCATGCTCCTGATGAGGCTCAGTATTGTGTGTGGCCTCCACGTGCCTGTATGACCTCCCTACAACGCCTGGGCATGCTCCTGATGAGGCTGAGTATTGTGTGTGGCCTCCACGTGCCCGTATGACCTCCCTACAACGCCTGGGCATGCTCCTGATGAGGCTGAGTATTGTGTGTGGCCTCCACGTGCCTGTATGACCTCCCTACAACGCCTGGGCATGCTCCTGATGAGGCTGAGTATTGTGTGTGGCCTCCACGTGCCTGTATGACCTCCCTACAAGGCCTGGGCATGTTCCTGATGAGGCTGAGTATTGTGTGTGGCCTCCACGAGCCTGTATGACCTCCCTACAACGCCTGGGCATGCTCCTGATGAGGCTGAGTATTGTGTGTGGCCTCCACATGCCTGTATGACCTCCCTACAACGCCTGGGCATGCTCCTGATGAGGCTGAGTATTGTGTGTGGCCTCCACGTGCCTGTATGACCTCCCTACAACGCCTGGGCATGCTCCTGATGAGGCTGAGTATTGTGTGTGGCCTCCACGTGCCTGTATGACCTCCCTACAACGCATGGGCATGCTCCTGATGAGGCTGAGTATTGTGTGTGGCCTCCACGTGCCTGTATGACCTCCCTACAACACCTGGGCATGCTCCTGATGAGGCTGAGTATTGTGTGTGGCCTCCACGTGCCTGTATGACCTCCCTACAACGCCTGGGCATGCTCCTGATGAGGCTGAGTATTGTGTGTGGCCTCCATGTGCCTGTATGACCTCCCTACAACGCCTGGGCATGCTCCTGATGAGGCTGAGTATTGTGTGTGGCCTCCACGTGCCTGTATGACCTCCCTACAATGCCTGGGCATGCTCCTGATGAGGCTGAGTATTGTGTGTGGCCTCCACGTGCCTGTATGACCTCCCTACAAGGCCTGGGCATGTTCCTGATGAGGCTGAGTATTGTGTGTGGCCTCCACGAGCCTGTATGACCTCCCTACAACGCCTGGGCATGCTCCTGATGAGGCTGAGTATTGTGTGTGGCCTCCACATGCCTGTATGACCTCCCTACAACGCCTGGGCATGCTCCTGATGAGGCTGAGTATTGTGTGTGGCCTCCACGTGCCTGTATGACCTCCCTACAACGCCTGGGCATGCTCCTGATGAGGCTGAGTATTGTGTGTGGCCTCCACGTGCCTGTATGACCTCCCTACAACGCCTGGGCATGCTCCTGATGAGGCTGAGTATTGTGTGTGGCCTCCACGTGCCTGTATGACCTCCCTACAACGCATGGGCATGCTCCTGATGAGGCTGAGTATTGTGTGTGGCCTCCACGTGCCTGTATGACCTCCCTACAACACCTGGGCATGCTCCTGATGAGGCTGAGTATTGTGTGTGGCCTCCACGTGCCTGTATGACCTCCCTACAACGCCTGGGCATGCTCCTGATGAGGCTGAGTATTGTGTGTGGCCTCCATGTGCCTGTATGACCTCCCTACAACGCCTGGGCATGCTCCTGATGAGGCTGAGTATTGTGTGTGGCCTCCACGTGCCTGTATGACCTCCCTACAATGCCTGGGCATGCTCCTGATGAGGCTGAGTATTGTGTGTGGCCTCCACGTGCCTGTATGACCTCCCTACAAGGCCTGGGCATGTTCCTGATGAGGCTGAGTATTGTGTGTGGCCTCCACGAGCCTGTATGACCTCCCTACAACGCCTGGGCATGCTCCTGATGAGGGTGAGTATTGTGTGTGGCCTCCACGTGCCTGTATGACCTCCCTACAACGCATGGGCATGCTCCTGATGAGGCTGAGTATTGTGTGTGGCCTCCACGTGCCTGTATGACCTCCCTACAACACCTGGGCATGCTCCTGATGAGGCTGAGTATTGTGTGTGGCCTCCACGTGCCTGTATGACCTCCCTACAACGCCTGGGCATGCTCCTGATGAGGCTGAGTATTGTGTGTGGCCTCCACGTGCCTGTATGACCTCCCTACAACGCCTGGGCATGCTCCTGATGAGGCTGAGTATTGTGTGTGGCCTCCACGTGCCCGTATGACCTCCCTACAACGCCTGGGCATGCTCCTGATGAGGCTGAGTATTGTGTGTGGCCTCCACGTGCCTGTATGACCTCCCTACAACGCCTGGGCATGCTCCTGATGAGGCTGAGTATTGTGTGTGGCCTCCACGTGCCTGTATGACCTCCCTACAAGGCCTGGGCATGTTCCTGATGAGGCTGAGTATTGTGTGTGGCCTCCACGAGCCTGTATGACCTCCCTACAATGCCTGGGCATGCTCCTGATGAGGCTGAGTATTGTGTGTGGCCTCCACGTGCCTGTATGACCTCCCTACAACGCCTGGGCATGCTCCTGATGAGGCTGAGTATTGTGTGTGGCCTCCACGTGCCTGTATGACCTCCCTACAACGCCTGGGCATGCTCCTGATGAGGCTGAGTATTGTGTGTGGCCTCCACGTGCCTGTATGACCTCCCTACAACGCCTGGGCATGCTTCTGATGAGGCCGAGTATTGTGTGTGGCCTCCACGTGCCTGTATGACCTCCCTACAACGCCTGGGCATGCTCCTGATGAGGCTGAGTATTGTGTGTGGCCTCCACGTGCCTGTATGACCTCCCTACAAGGCCTGGGCATGTTCCTGATGAGGCTGAGTATTGTGTGTGGCCTCCACGAGCCTGTATGACCTCCCTACAATTCCTGGGCATGCTCCTGATGAGGCTGAGTATTGTGTGTGGCCTCCACGTGCCTGTATGACCTCCCTACAACGCCTGGGCATGCTCCTGATGAGGCTGAGTATTGTGTGTGGCCTCCACGTGCCTGTATGACCTCCCTACAACGCCTGGGCATGCTCCTGATGAGGCTGAGTATTGTGTGTGGCCTCCACATGCCTGTATGACCTCCCTACAATGCCTGGGCATGCTCCTGATGAGGCTGAGTATTGTGTGTGGCCTCCACGTGCCTGTATGACCTCCCTACAACGCCTGGGCATGCTCCTGATGAGGCCGAGTATTGTGTGTGGCCTCCACGTGCCTGTATGACCTCCCTACAACGCCTGGGCATGCTCCTGATGAGGCTGAGTATTGTGTGTGGCCTCCACGTGCCTGTATGACCTCCCTACAAGGCCTGGGCATGTTCCTGATGAGGCTGAGTATTGTGTGTGGCCTCCACGAGCCTGTATGACCTCCCTACAATGCCTGGGCATGCTCCTGATGAGGCTGAGTATTGTGTGTGGCCTCCACGTGCCTGTATGACCTCCCTACAACGCCTGGGCATGCTCCTGATGAGGCTGAGTATTGTGTGTGGCCTCCACGTGCCTGTATGACCTCCCTACAACGCCTGGGCATGCTCCTGATGAGGCTGTGTATTGTGTGTGGCCTCCACGTGCCTGTATGACCTCCCTACAACGCCTGGGCATGCTCCTGATGAGGCCGAGTATTGTGTGTGGCCTCCACGTGCCTGTATGACCTCCCTACAACGCCTGGGCATGCTCCTGATGAGGCTGAGTATTGTGTGTGGCCTCCACGTGCCTGTATGACCTCCCTACAACGCCTGGGCATGCTCCTGATGAGGCTGAGTATTGTGTGTGGCCTCCACGTGCCTGTATGACCTCCCTACAACGCCTGGGCATGCTCCTGATGAGTCTCAGTATTGTGTGTGGCCTCCACGTGCCTGTATGACCTCCCTACAACGCCTGGGCATGCTCCTGATGAGGCTGAGTATTGTGTGTGGCCTCCACGTGCCTGTATGACCTCCCTACAACGCCTGGGCATGCTCCTGATGAGGCTGAGTATTGTGTGTGGCCTCCACTTGCCTGTATGACCTCCCTACAACGCCTGGGCATGCTCCTGATGAGACTGAGTATTGTGTGTGGCCTCCACATGCCTGTATGACCTCCCTACAACGCCTGGGCATGCTCCTGATGAGGCTGAGTATTGTGTGTGGCTTCCACGTGCCTGTATGACCTCCCTACAATGCCTGGGCATGCTCCTAATGAGGCTGAGTATTGTGTGTGGCCTCCGCGTGCCTGTATGACCTCCCTACAACGCCTGGGCATGCTCCTGATGAGGCTGAGTATTGTGTGTGGCCTCCACGTGCCTGTATGACCTCCCTACAACGCCTGGGCATGCTCCTGATGAGGCTCAGTATTGTGTGTGGCCTCCACGTGCCTGTATGACCTCCCTACAACGCCTGGGCATGCTCCTGATGAGGCTGAGTATTGTGTGTGGCCTCCTCGTGCCTGTATGACCTCCCTACAACGCCTGGGCATGCTCCTGATGAGGCCGAGTATTGTGTGTGGCCTCCACGTGCCTGTATGACCTCCCTACAACGCCTGGGCATGCTCCTGATGAGGCTGAGTATTGTGTGTGGCCTCCATGTGCCTGTATGACCTCCCTACAACGCCTGGGCATGCTCCTGATGAGGCTGAGTATTGTGTGTGGCCTCCACATGCCTGTATGACCTCCCTACAACGCCTGGGCATGCTCCTGATGAGGCTGAGTATTGTGTGTGGCTTCCACGTGCCTGTATGACCTCCCTACAATGCCTGGGCATGCTCCTGATGAGGCTGAGTATTGTGTGTGGCCTCCACATGCCTGTATGACCTCCCTACAACGCCTGGGCATGCTCCTGATGAGGCTCAGTATTGTATGTGGCCTCCACGTGCCTGTATGACCTCCCTACAACGCCTGGGCATGCTCCTGATGAGGTTGCGGATGCTCTCTTGAGGGATCTCCTCCTAGACCTGGACTAAAGCATCCGCCAACTCCTGGACAGTCTGTGGTGCAACGTGACGTTGGTGGATGGAGCGAGACATGATGTCCCAGATGTGTTCAATCGGATTCAGGTCTGGGGAACGGGCGGGCCAGTCCATAGCTTCAATGCCTTCATCTTGCAGGAACTGCTGACACCCTCCAGCCACATGAGGTCTGGCATTGTTCTGCATTAGGAGGAACCCAGGGCCAACCGCACCAGCATATGGTCTCACAAGGGGTCTGAGGATCTCATCTCGGTACCTAATGGCAGTCAGGCTACCTCTGGCGAGCACATGGAGGGCTGTGCGGCCCTCCAAAGAAATGCAACTCCACACCATTACTGACCCACTGCCAAACCGGTCATGCTGAAGGATGTTGCAGGCAGCAGATCGCTCTCCACGGCGTCTCCAGACTCTGTCACGTCTGTCACATGTGCTCAGTGTGAACCTGCTTTCATCTGTGAAGAGCACTGGGCGCCAGTGGCGACTTTGCCAATCCTGGTGTTCTGTGACAAATGCCAAGCGTCCTGCACGGTGTTGGGCTGTGAGCACAACCCCCATCTGTGGACGTCGGACCCTCATACCACCCTCATGGAGTCTGTTTCTAACCGTTTGTGCAGACACATGCACATTTGTGGCCTGCTAGAGGTCATTTTGCAGGGCTCTGGCAGTGCTCCTCCTGTTCCTCCTTGCACAAAGGCGGAGGTAGCGGTCCACGTCTCCTGGGGTACTGACCTGTCTCCTGGTAGAGCCTACAGCCTCTGGACACTACGCTGACAGACACAGCAAACCTTCTTGCCACAGCTCGCATTGATGTGCCATCCTGGATGAGCTGCACTACCTGAGCAACTTCTGTGGGTTGTAGAGTCCGTCTCATGCTACCACGAGTATGAAAGCACAACCAACATTCAAAAGTGACCAAAACATCAGCCAGAAAGCATTGGTACTGAGATGTGGTCTGTGGTCCCCACCTGCAGAACCACTCCTTTATTGAGGGTGTCTTGATAATTGCCAATAATTTCCATCTATTGTCTATTCTATTTGTATAACAGCATGTGAAAGTGATTGTCAATCAGTGTTGCTTCCTAAGTGGACAGTTTGATTTCACAGAAGTTTGATTTGCTTGGAGTTATATTCTGTTGTTTAAGTGTTCCCTTTATTTTTTTGAGCAGTGTATATATTTTATTGACATATGACTATAAATCAATTAGTAAACATACAAAGTCAGACATATAAGACAACAACAAGACCACGCTGATAGGTGTTAAATACAATATAGGGTAGGAGAAACAAATGATATCTCATTGAAAACGGACATTCAAAAGAGATGAAAATCAATGAGCCCAAGATAATCAATGCATAGAGAAAAAAAACTATAGAAAGGAAAGAGGGTCATGCATGATAAAGTGCATTCACAGTGGTATTGGTAAGGTCTCACCTATGAGAAATGCACCTGATAAGTGTTTCGCATCAAGCTTCATCAGAGGGTCTAGACAAATAAATAGATAAATATGAGGTATATCTATTAATAGATAGATTAGATGGTTGGATAGATATGAGATAGTTAGATAGATATGAGATAGATAGATGATAGATAGATAATAGATAGATGATAGATAGATGATAGATTGATGATAGACAGATAGATAATAGATAGATGATATATAGATAATAGATAGATAGATAGATAATAGATAGATGATAGACAGATAGATAATAGATAGATAGATGATAGATAGATAATAGATAGATAATAGATAGATAGATGATAGATAAATGATAGATAATAGATGATAGATAATAGATAGATGATAGATAATAGATAGATAGATAGATGATAGATGATAGATAGATGATAGATAATAGATAGATAGATAATAGATAGATAATAGATAGATAGATGATAGATAATAGATAGATAGATAATAGATAGATGATAGATAGATAATAGATAGATAGATAGATAGATGATAGATAGATAATAGATAGATAGATAATAGATAGATAATAGATAGATGATAGATAGATAATAGATAGATAATAGATGATAGATAGATGATAGATTGATGATAGATAGATAGATAATAGATAGATAATAGATAGATGATAGATAGATAATAGATAGATAGATAATAGATAGATAATAGATAGATGATAGATAGATAATAGATAGATAATAGATGATAGATAGATGATAGATAGATAATAGATAGATAATAGATAGATAGATAATAGATAGATAATAGATAGATGATAGATTGATGATAGATAATAGATAGATAGATGATAGATAATAGATAGATGATAGATAGATAATAGATAGATAATAGATGATAGATAGATGATAGATTGATGATAGATAGATAATAGATAGATAATAGATAGATGATAGATAGATAATAGATAGATAATAGATAGATGATAGATTGATGATAGATAATAGATAGATAGATGATAGATAATAGATGATAGATAATATATAGATAATAGATAGATAGATGACAGATAGATGATAGATAATAGATAGATGATAGACAGATAGATAATAGATAGATAGATAGATGATATATAGATAATAGATAGATAGATAGATAGATAGATAATAGATAGATAATAGATAGATAATAGATAGATAGATAATAGATAGATAGATAGATAGACAGATAGATGAAATATAAACTGCATTACTGCCATATAGAGAATGCTGAAGGCATTTAGCGCACAAATTGGCTAATTCATGTGAGCCCACCAGCAATGACAAGACCACCTCTCCCTTTTATAAGTATATTCTATTTATCAGTAATGTGGTATAACTTTCTTATATTCAATGTCAGCATATATCTTAGTGTATACAGAGGCTGCTGTGCTCTTTTGTTTGTATATGATGCAGTCATAGCAGCGTGCACCTGTTTACATTTACAGAAGGTGCTGCCCAGTTTTTGGGGTTTTTTTTTTGTAGAGAAATAGATCAGGCACTTGTTCTCAGCAGACGGATGGTTGCACGCATGACACGATTTGCATGGTGCGCTGGTAGCACCCGGCCAGGTGTATCTGCACTGATATCTGCTCGCTCAGGTGATATCTGCTACCTGGGACTTTCTGATTGAAATGTCAGGAGGATCTGTCATGGGAGCTCTGGCAGTAAATGCTGCATTCAGATGCCTGTAAAAATCTAATTTTCTTGTCTATACACAGAATTCCTACATGTGAGCACCATATTATAATACTCAGCAGGAGGCCTGGAAATGTCACCGAGAACATGTGGCCTGAAACAACCCTCCTCCGGAGGAAGAGCGAGGCGCGCGAGTACATCATGATCCCTGCTAAATATGGCATATCATCCAGACTCATCCAGACTCCCCAAATACATTAGCCAGTGACTGGCCTCTCCAAAATTTAGTGTTCACCATTGATATCACCTGGAGACAGAACGTGTTCACATCTAGCAATAGGAAGGAAGGGGCCAGGTATTACACCCCCAGGACAGAAGGGCCAATTCCCCCATTTACCAGTAACATAGTTCTTCAAGGCTTGGGCTTTTTCCCTCCAAGGGCCCGTAACAAACTCATGAGCTGCCCTTATGGTACACACATGCTTGCTGGATTTGGGTAAATTTAGTCTGCTGTTCTCTGTTATCAGCTGGGTACAAGCAGACTGCGTTCTTCAGCAGGACTTTCATGACCAAGTCACCAAAACAATGGGGCCATAGCCCATCTATCCCAAGGATAGGCTACCAGTAATTTTGAAAGACACTTAGTAAAAGGGGTTTTCTGGGTACAAAAAAAATGACATGGCTGTACCTTACAGGAGCTGACATTCAGGCTCAGTGCATTGTGGGAGGGTGGGGAGGGGAATATGTCTTATAATATAGTCATATATTATAATGTAATATAGCCTTTTTGAACGCCCAGCACCATCCCCTCTTACCAAAGTCACAAGTCAAAGTACTTGTTTTGTATGGCGCCTGCAATGTCTGTGGTCTCTCCATCCCTCCCTGAGCACATCCCCAGTCACTTACAGTTTGCTGATCACAAGCCACGCCCCAAGTGACATCATCCATCAGAGCTCATTGCACAGCTGCTGCACAGCACAGACTGATCTCTGCTCAGAAGTAAGACTCTAGCACAGGTGACAGCTGAGGAACAGAGAAGAATTCTAAAAGCAAGTAAATTCTGAAGTTTCTTAATTTCTGGTAAACTTTACAATGCTTTAATAGTCTGTGTGCCCTTAAATCCATCTAAGTATGATGTGGACAGATAGATACATTTGAGATATATGGTTAGATAGATACAAATTCAAAAAATGAGGCAGAAAATCCAATTTGGTGAATGCGAATATAAGTGTCCTTCATTGACACTGAGCAGCTTCAGTTTCAGATCTATCTACAGAGGCTTTCTTAAGTTTCGCAGAGAGAGTTAAAAGGGAAATACTTCATAGAGAGAGCAAGAGCTGAAACGTAGTTGGTGTGAGTGAATAAATGGATCCTTATACTCGTTTTCACTAAATTGGGTGTGTCGCCTCATTTTTGGGATTTTTGTCCGTAAAAGATAGGATACTGAACTGGAATCCTTAAAGAAGTTTTGCATTGTTTCTCATCTGTCCTATTTCAGGCACTTGTTTTGGTTCCATTTCCTGGACCCAGTTCCTTTTATGCAAGTCCCCTTGGGTTTCTGTTATGAGTGGCAACTATCTTTGACATCATCACCCAAGGCTTTTTAAAGCTGACTCAGACGGCTATGTGCTGTCTGAGTATTCATTAAGAATAGCACTCAATTACCATATTTACTTCTGGAGTTTGCCTCACTATCCATTTCCCTCAGCTGGCTATTCATCTCTTCAGCAAATCCCCACTTTTGAATCAACCATCTGCATTTACTTCCACCTTAGAATTGCCGATAAGCATTTGTCTAAGTATTTATCTGCTTTAAGCATGTCAAACTCTTCTCTGCCAATACTTGCTCTATTCACACTACAACTCTGCTGCAACAGTGAGTTATCTTCTATGCAATCTAGTATCCAGTTTGCATTTTCATCACTGGTGCATCACTGTTCATCACCACGTTTGCTGATTGCTTAAGTCTCTGCCGTTGACTATCTGTCTGCTGATAGCATACAACTCTGCCTTTAACTATTTGTCTGCTGCAAGTCCCGGATTCACTATATACCTAAAGTTTCGGTATGTATCAACACTCCTGGCTATGTCTTCTGGTGTTTCTTGCTCCATTTGTCCGCCTGCTGTCCATGTCCTCACAGTTCCACAGTTCAGCAAGTTCTGCCAGCTATGTCATCCCCTTCGCTTCATGTTGCTCACACTGACTAACGGCCTAGAGAATCCACCTGACCAGGTGAGTCCTTAACATGCACGTAATTAAGCTGTGCCACTATTTCTTGGATTTATAGATAGCAATGAGCTAGACAGATCAATGGAACAGAAATACTAGTGATGTGAACAGTCTAAAATGGCTGCAAAAACTACAACAGCAGCAGCAACAGCAACAGCATGTACACAGGAGTTTTACACGTATAGACTACAGTAAAAAGCTTTGGCGCGAGAACGGCATGAGACTGCATATAAAGCTCGGCCTTCTATAAGTCTATGAGAAAAGCTCAACATGTATATAACAATAATGAGACGTGCACACAGGATGTGATGGGTAAAGTAATAATTAAAAGTAGCGTCGGCAAAACAAATTGTATGTGATGTGTTAGTTACAATCTGTATCTAGGCATTGATTTTGCCCCTCAGACTAACAATTAGGGTCTATTACCCATATCTGCATCGCTTTGCACTAAATTCTCAATCTTTAAAGGTCCATGTCTGCGGAGGAAATGACACGTTGCATTGTGGGGCAGATGAGCCCCCGCCCCGGTGTCACATTGAGGGATAACGGCGTGTCATAATTAGACAAATTATCCAATATTAAAGCCTGGTGACGTGCGCGGTCCTGGCCCAGGGGACGGTACATTACAGGGTGATTAGGGCAGATAGAAACCATATTAGAACCTGAGATGCTTCTCTTTTTCCCCCCCGGGGAGGAAGGAAATGTCTATTTGTTAGGGGCTAAAATATAGTGTTAATTCACGAGCTCGCTACCTGTGATTTTAAACAAACCAGAATCTTCCATAAATCCACATTAAAAATAAAAGCAGGAGAGCGAGGAGCTGTCGACGCTCGTAAAAACATATTACTGCCGCTTGTTTATTGTCATCGCCGCTCGCTCCTGCGGTTTCTTGTGCATTTTTTAAATTAAAAAAGTGAGCAATAGGGAAAAGTGTCAAAGTGTCGGCGGATCCGGGAATGTAAAAGAGAAGAATTGGCCCCACGGGGATGTGACGCCTTAGCGCCCGGTATAAGAAGTCTCTGAATCTCCGTTTACTCTGTTATAATGTTCTGCATAATTGTATAAATCATAAGGTAAATATATCAAATACGATAATAATGGATGTATATGACGCGCCCAGGGGATGGGGACGACTCGGCGCCCGGGCCTTGCTGTTAGTTTTGGGGATGCCGTGGTGGCCGGCTCCCAGGCCCGTACCCTGGGGTCACTCTTAAAAAGGGGGTAAAGGTTATTTGGGATAGGGAAATGTTCGTGACGCCACCTGTGGTGTCTGGTGAGGATCACCAGCGCTGCTGCAGTCCTCTGAGGCCGGTGGTCAGGCAGCTTAGTTGGTGCGGCTTCCCACAGGTGGAGCGGGGCCTCAGGGCAGCGTAAGGAGGAGAGATGCAGGACAGAGAGGACCCAGCAGGGTCAGGAGAAGAACAGGCACACTCACAACAGTTCACTTCAGTACCTTTACTGGTGGTGTTTTCAGGCACAATCCAGGGCACTGTAGGGTGAAGGGTGCATTTCAGGACTCTCCCCAGTGAGCGGGTGTGGGGCCTCCTGTTTCTTGCCTTTTCCTGGTAAGTTTATGACCTGCCTGGAGCTAGGCCTAACTTGGTCTCTGTCTGGCACTTGCTGACCTGGTGGTAGGGCCTTCTGTTGGAGATCACACTTTCTGGTCTCTTGGGCCTCTGTGATTCCTGACCCTGGGATAACGGTCAGCTTCTGGTATTCCTGGGACATGTAGTTCGCCAGGGGTTCCGGTTGTTTCTGCTGGTCCTAAAGATCCTTGCAGACACGGACCCGGTGTCCGGTATATGGTCTTGGGGTGAGCTGGCTAAGCTCCTCTGCCCCTTATGTAGCTCGCTTACTCCACTCGCCTTCGGCCACGCTCGGGGCCCTCACTAGGCTTCACACTGGCAGTAGGCCTCACTACTCTTCACCGCTCTTATGGCGTCGGCACGCCTTGGGCTCACTAACTTGCGCTTCACTCTAGGCTTTCTCACTAGAGGAACTGAACTGAGAACTCTGTCCCTCTCTGCTCTGAGCAGGGACTCTGTTCTCTAGACTGTGCTCGACTCTGTATTCAGACCTGTACTTGCTGAACTCTCCAGAGGAACTGCCTGCCTAACTCCACCCTCCATATATATAACCCTATCCGGGCTCCCTCTGGTGGTCTGAGGTGGTATGGTGGAGGTGTGTGTATGCTCTGAGGGCCTCTTGTGGAGAAATCCGTCCATGCACCCCTCTAGGATCTGTGGCACCAATGCGCAGCAGGGCGCCACATATACAAATCAGATGTCAGAGACTGACAGCTACACAGAGGTAAGCGGCGCTACATGAGCACTGCTGATCTCCAAAGAAGTCTAAGAAAGTTCCTCATTGTGTGTCAACCCAAGACTGACCAACATGCATTCCACCCCTCATTCTGAAAAAAGAGGCTCTTCAGTAGCTGCTGTTTTTTAAGAAAGTAAACTTTTGGTAACGAGCCTGCATAATACCGTCATATAGTGCCAGGATAATACTTCCAAATAAAACTCACAAAATAACCCCATATAATGTTAAGATCCAATTGTTACATGCAGCCCTAGAATACCAAAAACTCACATAATACCAATATATAGTGCGGAGATAATTTTGTCAAATCCAGTTTTTATAATACCGCAGTGTACAACTCACATAATACCAGCATATTGTGGCAAGATAATATTGTGATATGCAACCATTAAATAGTGCCAAAATAATACTGCCATATATAACTTAAATAATACCACTGTATAGCAGCAAGATGATATTGCCATACGCAGTCTTCATAATATCATGTGATACTATTATATAGTGAAAAGATAATACTGCCATGTACAGCTTACATGATACCACCATAGAGTGCCAAGATGATATTGCCATGTGCAGCCTTTATAATACAATACAATGCTGCTATATAGCGCCAAGATAATAATTGACAAATGCAACTCACATAATACCGCAAAGAGTAACAAGATGATATTGTCATATACAGCCTTTTTAACATCACTATATTGTCCCATGATAATACTGCCAGATACAACTCACCTAATACCACCATATACTGCCAAGATGATATTGCCATATGTAGCCTTTATAATACCACTATATATTGCAAAGATATAAGTGGCATACACAAGTCCCATGTTACCGCCACATAGTGCAAATATGATATTACCATATGCAGCCTTTATAATACCATATAATGCCATTACGATACATAGTGCCCAGATAACTGCCTTATAAACCTCAAATAATGGCACCATGTAGTGCCAAGACAATATTGCCATATGCAGCCTTGATAATACCACTATATGGTGCCAAGATAAGACTACCGTATACAACTCACATAAAACCCCCATGAAGTCCCAAGGTGATAGTGCCATACGCAGCTTTTGTAACATTACCGCATAGTGTTAAAAAAATACTGTCATATACAACTCATATAATACCACCCTATAGTGATAAGATAATACTGTCATATGCAGCCTTCATAATACAGCTATATATTGCCAAGAAAATATTGCTATAGACAACTTACAAAATCAAACAATATCATATAATACCGCCAACGCACATAATCAAACCATATAGTGCAGAGTTAATACTGCAATAGTATTGCCATATGCAGCTTTCATTATAATACTATATAGTGCCATATACAGCTCACATAATACCCTCATATATTGCTCGAATAATATGCAGAATCCAAAGGATAATTCCTAAAATGGGGGAATGACGATAAAAGGGATAAAGATTTGATAACCCCACCAGCCGCTACTAAAATGACAGTCCATAATGCTGCCATATAGTGCATACATAATGTTAGAATTCAAATAAAATAATACTGTCATATACTTCTACATAAAACTGGGTAGTTTTAGTCTACTTCTAGTGTTCTGCACTCTCTCCATTCTGGTTCCTACAGTGAGGGAACCCCCTGTAAAACATACATATATCCCAGAGAGAAGAGTTGTCAAAGGCTGAGAGCCCTTTTACCAAGCAGACCCCTGCTATCATTTATAACAAGTTCCTGACAAACCCTGAGAGATCTATGGATCTGCTACTTTCCACATAATACTGCTATAACGTTTCTAGGTAATGCTACATTTCAATTAAATAAACAAACCCGATTTTCCATTCAAATACATCATATTTGACAACTTTAGTTGGTTGTCATCTGGGAGACGGGTGGCTTTAAGGTGTGGAAAGTATGCCGTCAAACAATTTAAGACATAATCACCCATTAGAGGCCCCTCTTTGGCCATCCTACACCCTTGTATGCCCAAGTTCATGCCTCCTTGAAACTTCAATTTACAAAAAAAGTGCCCAGTATGGCTTGTCCCGAGCCATAATGACTTGACGGATGAACGATCTGTAGGAGCATGGATCTTGTACAAGCCTAGATAGGTCCACCAGGGTCTTCTCCATTGTTACCTTGATAGTATCAAGCCATTGGGTTTCTGGTCTTCTTCATCTTGTTCCTTCTATTCTTCCAACCATGAGGTCTTTCTCCAGTGATTTCTCTCTTTGTATTATGTGTCCAAAGTAGGTAAGTTGTAGCTTGGTGATCATTGCTTCCAGTAACATGCCTGGCTTAATTTGTTTGTTCTTCTTGCCATCCATGGTATCGATAACGTCTTTCTCCAGCACCACACTTGGAAGGCGTCGATTCTTCTTCTGTCTTGTTTCTTTATTGTCCAGGTTTCACATCTATACAGTATGTTACTACAGAAAAGACCAGACTATATGCGAGCCGTGTCTTCGTTGCCAGTGAAAAGTTCCTTGATTTGAAGACCTTGTCCACTGACTTCATTGTTGACTTGCCCATAGCTATTCTCCTATTGACTTCCGGTGTCGTTGCTGCATCTTGAGTGGTCATCGATCAGAGTAGGTTGAAGTCCTTTACAGCTCCTAGTTCGTCACCATAAAGCTCAAATTTGTCCTAGTTGTACCAGGCAGTTGTCAATATCTTTGTCTTATTTGTGTTGAGTAGCTCGAGTTTTCCATCTTGACAGTCCATAATAAGTTCTTCATTCCATCTACGCTTGTTGCTATCTATGTTGATTTCTCACATAATACTGCCACATAGTTCCAAGGTAATAGCAGCTTTTGCATGCATTTTTAGTGTGCTTCTATAAAGTTGTGGTTTTATGAAGATCACAGTCCTAGATTTTTCCAAGTTTCCAGAACATGCTACATTTTGGTTCCCAAAATAATACCACCATACACTTGCAAATAACACTGAATCGCTTGAGTTGGCTCCTACTCTGGACCTCTTTAGGAAATAGATCCTTCCCACAGTACTTGCCAACCTTAGTCTGTTGGCGCACGGAAGACGATGGGGTTAAACTTGCTGCCAGAAAGTGTTACCACCCCCTCCATGCCCATTCTCCACCTCCACTACACTTCAGACTCTTTGAGATACCAGGGCACAAGAATGATTGATTTCCAGAATTTTTAGATGGTTTTGTTGGGACCTGAGCAATTTCTGACTCTTTCGAAGCCTCCTGGATGCTCTGGGTGAATTGGCAAGTCTGTATTATATCCCTATGTTCTAACTGGGCTACAACAGCCACGTGCCAGAAAAGAGAACAAGAGCCATGTCCCAAGAAGGACAACAAGAGCCACATTCCAGGAAGAAGAACAAGAGCCACATTCCAAAAAGGAGAATGAGCCATGTACCAGGAAGGAGAACAAGAGCCACATCCCAATAAGGAGAACAAGATCTATTTCCAAGGAAGGAGAACAAGAGCCATATCCAAAGAAGAAGAACAAGAGCCACACCCCAGGAAGGAGAATAAGAGCAACATACCAGGAAGGAGAACAAGAGCCATGTCCCAGGAAGGAGAACAAGAACCACATCCCAGGAAGGAGAACAAAAGCCATGTCCCAGGAAGGAGAACAAGAGCCACGTCACAGCCAAGTCCCACGTCACAGCAAGGAGAACAAGAGCCACATCCCAATAAGGAGAACAAGAGCTACTTCCCAGGAAGGAGAGCAAGAGCCATATCCAAAGCAGAAGAACAAGAGCCACACCCTAAGAAGGAGAACAAGAGCCACACCCCAGGAAGGAGAACAAGAGCCACATACCAGGAAGGAGAACAAGAGCCACGTCCGAGGAAGGAGAACAAGAGCCATGTCCCAGGAAGGAGAACAAGAACCACATCCCAGGAAGGAGAACAAGAGCCATGTCCCAGGAAGGAGAACAAGAGCCACATCCCAGGAAGGAGAACAAGAGCCACGACCCAGGAAGGAGAACAAGAGCCACGTCTCAGGAAGGAGAACAAGAGCCACGTCCCAGGAAGGAGAACAAGAGCCACATCCCAGGAAGGAAAACAAGAGCCATGTCCCAGGAAGGAGTACAAGAGCCATATCCAAAGAAGAAGAACAAGAGCCACACCCCAGGAAGGAGAACAAGAGCCACACCCCAGGAAGAAGAACAGGAGCCACATACCAGGAAGGAGAACAAGAGCCACGTCCCAGGAAGGAGAACAAGAGCCATGTCCCAGGAAGGAGAACAAGAGCCACATCCCAGGAAGGAGAACAAGAGCCACGACCCATGAAGGTGAACAAAAGCCACAACCAAGGAAGGAGAACAAGAGCTACTTCCCAGGAAGGAGAACAAGAGCTACTTCCCGGGAAAGAGAACAATAGCCGCGTCCCAGGAAGGAGAACAAGAGCCACATCCCAGGAAGGAGAACAAGAGCCATGTCACAGCAAGGAGAACAAGAGCTATGTCACAGCAAGGAGAACAAAAGCCACGTCACAGGAAGGAGAACAAGAGCCACATCCCGATAAAGAGAACAAGAGCTACTCTCAGGAAGAAGAACAAGAGCCATATCCAAATAAGAAGAACAAGAGCTACACCCCAGGAAGGAGAACAAGAGCCACACCCCAGGAAGGAGAACAAGAGCCACATCCCCGGAAGAAGAACAAGAGCCACGTCCCAGGAAGGAGAACAAGAGCCACACCCCAGGAAGGAGAACAAGAGCCATGTCTCAGGAAGGAGCTCAAGAGCCACGTCCCAGAAAGGAGAGAAAGAGCCACGTCCCAGGAAAGAGAATAAGAGCCACACCCCAGGAAGGAGAACAAGAGCCACGTCCCAGGAAGGAGAACAAGAGCCACACCCCAGGAAGGAGAACAAGAGCCACATCCCAGTAAGAAGAACAAGAGCCACGCCCCAGGAAGTATAACAAGAATCACGTCCCAGCAAGGAGAACAAGAGCTACTTTTCAAAAAGAAGAACAAGAGCCACATCCCAGGAAGGAGAACAAGAGCCACGACCGAGGAAGGTGAACAAGAGTCACATCCCAGGAAGGAGAACAAGAGCCACGCCCCAGGAAGTATAACAAGAATCACGTCCCAGGATGGAGAACAAGTGCTACTTTTCAAAAAGAAGAACAAGAGCCACATCCCAGGAAAGAGAACAAGAGCCACATACCAGGAATGAGAACAAGAGCCATATCCCAGGAAGGAGAACAAGAACCACATCCCAGGAAGGAGAACAAGAGCCAGCCCCAGGAAGGAGAGCAAGAGTCACATCCCAGGAAGGAGAACAAGAGCCATGTCCCAGGAAGGAGAACAAGAGCCACATCCCAGGAAGGAGAACAAGAGCCACGACCCAGGAAGGAGAACAAGAGCCATGTCCCAGGAAGAGAACAAGAGCCATGTCACAGGAAGGAGAACAAGAGCCACATCCCAGGAAGGAGAACAAGAGCCACGACCCATGAAGGTGAACAAAAGCCACGACCAAGGAAGGAGAACAAGAGCTACTTCCCGGGAAAGAGAACAATAGCCACGTCCCAGGAAGGAGAACAAGAGCCACATCCCAGGAAGGAGAACAAGAGCCATGTCACAGCAAGGAGAACAAGAGGTATGTCACAGCAAGGAGAACAAAAGCCACGTCACAGGAAGGAGAACAAGAGCCACATCCCGATAAAGAGAACAAGAGCTACTCTCAGGAAGAAGAACAAGAGCCATATCCAAATAAGAAGAACAAGAGCTACACCCCAGGAAGGAGAACAAGAGCCACACCCCAGGAAGGAGAACAAGAGCCACATCCCAGGAAGGAGAACAAGAGCCACGTCCCAGGAAGGAGAACAAGAGCCACATCCCAGGAAGGAGAACAAGAGCCATGTCTCAGGAAGGAGCTCAAGAGCCAAGTCCCAGAAAGGAGAGAAAGAGCCACGTCCCAGGAAGGAGAACAAGAGCCACATCCCAGTAAGAAGAACAAGAGCCACGCCCCAGGAAGTATAACAAGAATCACGTCCTAGGAAGGAGAACAAGAGCTGCTTTTCAAAAAGAAGAACAAGAGCCACATCCCAGGAAGGAGAACAAGTGCCACGACCGAGGAAGGTGAACAAGAGTCACATCCCAGGAAGGAGAACAAGAGCCACGCCCCAGGAAGTATAACAAGAATCATGTCCCAGGATGGAGAACAAGAGCTACTTTTCAAAAAGAAGAACAAGAGCCACATCCCAGGAATGAGAACAAGAGCCATATCCCAGGAAGGAGAACAAGAACCACATCCCAGGAAGGAGAACAAGAGCCAGCCCCAGGAAGGAGAGCAAGAGTCACATCCCAGGAAGGAGAACAAGAGCCATGTCCCAGGAAGGAGAACAAGAGCCACATCCCAGGAAGGAGAACAAGAGCCACGACCTAGGAAGGAGAACAAGAGCCATGTCCCAGGAAGGAGAACAAGAGCCACGTCCCAGGAAGGAGAACAAGAGCCATGACCCAGGAAGGAAAACAAGAGCCATGTCCCAGGAAGGAGTACAAGAGCCACCACCCATGAAGGTGAACAAAAGCCACGACCCAAGAAGGAGAACAAGAGCTACTTCCCAGGAAGGAGAACAATAGCCACGTCCCAGGAAGGACAAGAGCCACATTCCAGGAAGGAGAACAAGAACCACATTCCAAAAAGTAGAATGAGCCATGTACCAGGAAGGAGAACAAGAGCCATGTCCTAAGAATATAACAAGAGCCACATCCCAGGAAGGAGAACAAGAGCCACGTCCCAGGAAAGAGAACAAGAGCCACACCCCAGGAAGGAGAACAAGAGCCACAACCCAGGAAGGTGAACAAGAGCCACGTCCCAGGAAGGAGAGCAAGAGCCACGACCCAGGAAGGTGAACAAGAGCCACATCCCAGCAAGGAGAACAAGAGCCACGTCCCAGGAAGGAGAACAAGAGCCACGTCCCAGGAAGGAGAACAAGAGCCACGTCCCAGGAAGGAGAACAAGAGCCACGTCCCAGGAAGGAGAACAAGAGCCACATCCCAGGAAGAAATACAAGAGCCACGAGTCAGGAAGGTGAACAAAAGCCACGTCCCAGGAAGGAGAACAAGAGCCACGTCCCAGGAAGGAGAACAAGAGCCACAACCCAGAAAGGTGAACAAGAGCCACGTACCAGGATGGAGAACAAGAGCCACGTCCCAGAAAGGAGAAAAAGAGCCTTGTCCCAGGAAGTAGAACAAGAGCCACTTCCCAGGAAGGAGAACAAGAGCCACATCCCAGAAAGAAGAACAAGAGCCACGAGTCAGGAAGGTGAAGAAGAGCCACGTCCTAGGAAGAAGAACAAGAGCCACGTCCCAGGAAGGAGAGCAATAGCCAGGACCCAGGAAGGAGAGCAAGAGCCACGTCCCAGGAAGGAGAACAAGAGCCACGTCCCAGGAAAGAGAACAAGAGCCACACCCCAGGAAGGAGAACAAGAGCCACAACCCAGGAAGGTGAACAAGAGCCACGTCCCAGGAAGGAGAGCAAGAGCCACGACCCAGGAAGGTGAACAAGAGCCACATCCCAGCAAGGAGAAGAAGAGCCACGTCCCAGGAAGGAGAACAAGAGCCACGTCCCAGGAAGGAGAACAAGAGCCACGTCCCAGGAAGGAGAACAAGAGCCACAACCCAGGAAGGTGAACAAGAGCCACGTACCAGGATGGAGAACAAGAGCCACATCCCAGGAAGGAGAAAAAGAGCCATGTCCCAGGAAGGAGAACAAGAGCCACGTCCCAGGAAGGAGAACAAAAGCCACTTCCCAGAAAGGAGAACAAGAGCCACATCCCAGAAAGAAGAACAAGAGCCACGAGTCAGGAAGGTGAAGAAGAGCCTCGTCCTAGGAAGAAGAACAAGAGCCACGTCCCAGGAAGGAGAGCAATAGCCACAACCCAGGAAGGAGAACAAGAGCCACGTCCCAGGAAGGAGAACAAGAGCCACGTCCAAAGAAGTAGACTTGACAGTAGATTTTTAATTTTGGGGGGAAAATGTATACATTGTAACAAAAATTTTTCATGTGTTTTATATCGCCTTTGCAAATCATACAAGAAAACAGCAATGATTCATCTCATGTGATCATTCATCCTGTGTCTATTCCTGCCGGAGTATTTGCAGCCTCCATCTATCTGTATTGTTAAAGGTGCTGCCATTTAAAGGAGCCCCCCTCCCCGTCAGTGTAAATAAGCTGATCTGTATACTGAGGGAGGATATTTATGGACTCTGGCAGCAGATGCTTTGGTGTGAACCTCTCCGCAGAGATGGGGGCAGCCGCCCTGACGACGGCGGTCGCAGCTTCTGGGATTACTTTTGGTGAAAAATAAATAAATAAATAAAAAAATAATGATAATTTTGTCATTTCTTTTCTGGAGGAATGTTGTATTTCACACGCGCGTCGGGATAATCCTCTGAGGGCTGAGCGCGCTGGAAACGTGTTTAACTCCTTGTGTAGCGTTTAATCATCAGAGATCCCTGACGTGGCGTCAGAAAAGTAATTAATGCAGGAAGTTTAACTCCGAGCATCTGGATAAGACGTGGAGATAGCACCAGGAAATGTACCAGATGGCAGTATTTTATAAGGACTGTATGGGGATATTATTTAAGCACCGTATATCAGTATTCTATAGGGACTGTTTGGTGTTATTCTATAGACACAGTATGGTAGCATTATATACAGATTGTATGGTGATATTATTTAGGCACCGTATATCAGTATCATATAGTGACTGTATGATTATATCATTTAGAGACAGTATATCAGTATTATATAAGGACTATTTGTATAGCAGTATAATATAGACTGCATATTGAAACTGTCATTTAGGCACTGTATAACTATTATATAAGGATTGTAGTGATAGTATATATGCAATTTATAGCAGTATTATTTAGACTGTGTGGTGAAATTATTTAGTCACTGTATACTAGTATTATATAGGGACTGTATTGTGATATTATATACTGTATTGCAGTATTATGTAGGGATTTTAGAGTAATGTTATTTGGGTACTGTATGGCCATATTATCTAGTTATTGTATGGTGATATTATTCAGACAGGGTACATCAGTATTATATATGGACTGTTTAGTGTTATTATATAGACATTGAATGGCAGTATTATATACGGATTGTATGGTGATATTGTTTAGGCACTGTATGTCAGTATTATATAGAGACTTTATGATTATATCATTTGGAGACAGTATAGCAGTATCATATAGAGACTATTTGATGATGTTATAGGTGTTATATAGCAGTATAATATAGATTGCATGGTGATATTATATAGGCATTGTATAGCAGTATAAGGCCATGGCCCCACTATCAGTATTTGGTCAGTATTCGGTCAGTATTTTTTCTCAGGAGTGGGAGCCAAAACCAAGTGAGGAACAATCAGAGAAAAGGTCTAATAGAAACAAGTCACCAATTCTGCATTTATCACCCACTCCTGGTTTTGGCATACAAAAACTGATGTGAAATACTGACCAAATACTGATAGTGTGAACACGGCCTTAGAAAGGGACTAAATTGATGATGTTACTTAGGCACATGTATCAGTATTATATAGACTGTGGTGAAATTATTTAGCCACGGTATGATGGTATTATATAGGGACTGTAGTGTGGTATTAAGCATTGCATAGCAGTATTATAGCGGGACTAATTGAATATACTATATAGGCACTGTATAGCAGTATTATACAGAAACTATTGATTTGATGTTATATGGGCACTGTGTGGCAGCATTATATAGACTGTATAGTGATATTATTTGGGCACTATATGTCAGTATTATATAGACTGTATAGTGATATTATTTGGGCACTGTATGGCAGTATTATATAGACTGTATGGTGATATTATTTAGGCATTATATGGCAGTATTATATAGACTGTATGGTGATATTATTTAGGCACTATATGGCAGTATTATATAGACTGTATGGTGATATTATTTAGGCACTATGTGGCAGTATTATACAGATTGTATGGTGATATTATTTAGGCACTTTATGGCAGTATTATATAGACTGTATGGTGATATTATTAAGGCACTATATGGCAGTATTATATAGACTGTATGGTGATATTATTTAGGCATTATATGGCAGTATTATATAGACTGTATGGTGATATTATTTAGGCACTATATGGCAGTATTATATAGACTGTATGGTGATATTATTTAGGCACTATATGGCAGTATTATATAGATTGTATGGTGATGTTATTTAGGCATTATATGACAGTATTATATAGACTGTATGGTGATATTATTTAGGCACTATATGGCAGCATTATATAGACTGTATGGTGATATTATTTAGGCACTGTATGGCAGCATTATATAGACTGTATGGTGATATTATTTAGGCACTGTATGGCAGCATTATATAGACTGTATGGTGATATTATTTAGGCACTGTATGGCAGCATTATATAGACTGTATGGTGATATTATTTAGGCACTGTATGGCAGCATTATATAGACTGTATGGTGATATTATTTAGGCACTGTATGGCAGCATTATATAGACTGTATGGTAATATTATTTAGGCACTGTATGGCAGCATTATATAGACTGTATGGTGATATTATTTAGGCACTGTATGGCAGCATTATATAGACTGTATGGTGATATTATTTAGGCACTGTATGGCAGCATTATATAGACTGTATGGTGATATTATTAAGGCACTATATGGCAGTATTATATAGACTGTATGGTGATATTATTTAGGCATTATATGGCAGTATTATATAGACTGTATGGTGATATTATTTAGGCACTATATGGCAGTATTATATAGACTGTATGGTGATATTATTTAGGCACTATATGGCAGTATTATATAGATTGTATGGTGATGTTATTTAGGCATTATATGACAGTATTATATAGACTGTATGGTGATATTATTTAGGCACTGTATGGCAGCATTATATAGACTGTATGGTGATATTATTAAGGCACTATATGGCAGTATTATATAGACTGTATGGTGATATTATTTAGGCATTATATGGCAGTATTATATAGACTGTATGGTGATATTATTTAGGCACTATATGGCAGTATTATATAGACTGTATGGTGATATTATTTAGGCACTATGTGGCAGTATTATACAGATTGTATGGTGATATTATTTAGGCACTTTATGGCAGTATTATATAGACTGTATGGTGATATTATTAAGGCACTATATGGCAGTATTATATAGACTGTATGGTGATATTATTTAGGCATTATATGGCAGTATTATATAGACTGTATGGTGATATTATTTAGGCACTATATGGCAGTATTATATAGACTGTATGGTGATATTATTTAGGCACTATATGGCAGTATTATATAGATTGTATGGTGATGTTATTTAGGCATTATATGACAGTATTATATAGACTGTATGGTGATATTATTTAGGCACTATATGGCAGCATTATATAGACTGTATGGTGATATTATTTAGGCACTGTATGGCAGCATTATATAGACTGTATGGTGATATTATTTAGGCACTGTATGGCAGCATTATATAGACTGTATGGTGATATTATTTAGGCACTGTATGGCAGCATTATATAGACTGTATGGTGATATTATTTAGGCACTGTATGGCAGCATTATATAGACTGTATGGTGATATTATTTAGGCACTGTATGGCAGCATTATATAGACTGTATGGTAATATTATTTAGGCACTGTATGGCAGCATTATATAGACTGTATGGTGATATTATTTAGGCACTGTATGGCAGCATTATATAGACTGTATGGTGATATTATTTAGGCACTGTATGGCAGCATTATATAGACTGTATGGTGATATTATTAAGGCACTATATGGCAGTATTATATAGACTGTATGGTGATATTATTTAGGCATTATATGGCAGTATTATATAGACTGTATGGTGATATTATTTAGGCACTATATGGCAGTATTATATAGACTGTATGGTGATATTATTTAGGCACTATATGGCAGTATTATATAGATTGTATGGTGATGTTATTTAGGCATTATATGACAGTATTATATAGACTGTATGGTGATATTATTTAGGCACTGTATGGCAGCATTATATAGACTGTATGGTGATATTATTAAGGCACTATATGGCAGTATTATATAGACTGTATGGTGATATTATTTAGGCATTATATGGCAGTATTATATAGACTGTATGGTGATATTATTTAGGCACTATATGGCAGTATTATATAGACTGTATGGTGATATTATTTAGGCACTATATGGCAGTATTATATAGATTGTATGGTGATGTTATTTAGGCATTATATGACAGTATTATATAGACTGTATGGTGATATTATTTAGGCACTATATGGCAGCATTATATAGACTGTATGGTGATATTATTTAGGCACTGTATGGCAGCATTATATAGACTGTATGGTGATATTATTTAGGCACTGTATGGCAGCATTATATAGACTGTATGGTGATATTATTTAGGCACTGTATGGCAGCATTATATAGACTGTATGGTGATATTATTTAGGCACTGTATGGCAGCATTATATAGACTGTATGGTGATATTATTTAGGCACTGTATGGCAGCATTATATAGACTGTATGGTAATATTATTTAGGCACTGTATGGCAGCATTATATAGACTGTATGGTGATATTATTTAGGCACTGTATGGCAGCATTATATAGACTGTATGGTGATATTATTTAGGCACTGTATGGCAGCATTATATAGACTGTATGGTGATATTATTTAGGCACTGTATGGCAGCATTATATAGACTGTATGGTGATATTATTCGGGCACTGTATGGCAGTATTATATAGACTGTATGGTGATATTATTCAGGCACTGTATGGCAGTATTATATAGACTGTATGGTGATATTATTCAGGCACGGTATGGCCGCATTATATAGACTGTATATCAGTATTATAAGGGGATTGGCTGCTGGCTCTGACCCCTGGGAACACATTGTATTGCCAAAGCAGGGGCATTGCTGCCAGGAGAAGGTGAATTGAGCGTTTGGTCATAGAGGAGACCTGCTTCTCTGTACAAAGTCTACCATGGCATCGCTTATCAGCCAATGGGGAGGGGATAAGTGTTAGGTCATCACATGATTGTGGGGTGCAGATGGCATTATCATGGCAGTCGAAGGGTTACAGAAAGCCGTCACCCCTCCGGTGTCTGCCATGTCTGTACACCTGTATGTGGCTGGGCCTTATAACTTTACGGTACACTGCACTATTACAGTACTTCAGTCCCTCGGGGAGCAATGAAAAAAAAAAGTAAAAAATAACCCTATGGAAAATAGAAAAATAAATAAAAATTTCCATCCTCCTTTTTTTCCTAGGCTAAATAAAATGTAAAAATAAATAAAATATCATATTTATCTAATACAATGAAAAAATAATGGCAGAATCGCTGATTCACCTCCCAAAAATAGTGGAATAAAAAGAGATTAATAAAAAAAAAATTAAGCTGTGGCCAACAATGAAAAAGAAGTTTTACAGGATTCATGCACATTGCACATAACCTGTGTAGCAGAAGTTTCCGCAGTCAGCAGCCTCCGGAGCTGCGCGCATTCCAACACAGGCCGGCACTGAAGGGGTGTCACACAGGTGGATGCTGAGCCGGGGACCGCGCTGTGATTGGCGGGCTGGCGGTGACGTCACGGCTGTTTAGTCCCGGCCGGCCGCTGGCTGGAAGCAGTCGGTGCGCGGAGCTCGGGGGGAGCGGGCGGGAAGCGGGAGTTCTCCGAACATAACGTGGGATGTCCGGAGCGAGGAAGTGTGAGGAGGGGGCGACACCACGGTCCTCCTGAGCTGACAGAGGCGCCATGAGCTCCGAGATAGGAGGGGCCGTCACCTGGGAGGACTCCGGTAAGTGGGGCATTAAGTACAGGTGTAGGGGCCCCTGTATCTGCTGGGGGCCCCATTAAATCTAGACTTTGTTTTATTTTCTATTTTAAATCTTTACCATAATTAAAAAAAAAAAAAAAAAAAAAGTCAGTCCCATGTAATATTTGCAAATTTCCAGGACCCCAATAAGAAGTTTTCGACCAATCGCGATTTAACAACAAAAAAAAAAACTTCAAAAAGTTTCTGCATATTGTAGATTTTGGTAAGTGACCGATCGTAGGGTGACGCGCTGATTGACAGCATCAATACGTAGCAATAATCTGTCAGCCGGCATAACGGGGTTAACACTTTCTATTCGGCTTTTTTTCTTATGGGGGAAAATTGTCTCCAGACGATCGTTTCAGACTGGTGTTAAAGAAAACAAACAAAAAACCCCCATAAATCCGTTTTTTTTTTACCAGGTGATCGAGGGCTGATGGGGAGGGAGAATCCCGAATTTATCAGCTCCTTGTATGGAGGGGGAATATGAGGTTATTTTGCAAGATGCTGGGCATTAAGTGGTTAATAGTACCCCTATTGGGGGGGGGGGGGGGGGCATATTTCAAAGTTGCAGCCCCTGCCAGCCTGAGACTAGCGCCAAAGTCAATGGCACAAGCCACACACACACAGCTGTAATAATGTATCAGCTGGCAGCCATTGCTTGGGCGGGGGTGGAGGGGATTTGGGGTTATTTTGCAAGGTGTCAGGCATTTAATGGTTAATAGGTTTGCCAATTGTAAGCCCCTGCCAACCTGAGACTGGCGGAGGAGCCCCATGGGTGCTATGCAGACTGCAGCTCCGCACGGGGAGCTGCCTGCTATATATATAGACGGACCCCCGAGCGGAGCGGATAATTATGAGATTCCACCGAGGACTGGACTGGAGGCGATGTCTATATGGCATATAAGTGTAGGATCAGTGCCTGGCACCGGTGGTAAACGTCTCCTATATAGCACATAGGGCAAACAGAATTAGCAGAGGGAGCTCCTAGTGATGGGATTCTGGTGTATGGGGCAAGTATATGGACCCAATGCTATCACAGCAAGCAGTGGAGGTGTGCCAGGGTTGGAGCCTGGTATATGGGGCAAGTAAATGGACTTCTGCATTATTACTGCAAGCAGTGGGGGTACCTTTTCTATGTGCCAGGGTTGGAGCCTGGTATATGGGGCAAGTAAATGGACTACCATATTGTTACAACAAATAGTGGGGGTGCATTTACAAGATGTCAGGATGGATACTAGGTGTATGGGGCAAATAACTGGACTACCGTATTGTTACAGCAAGCAGTGGGGATGCATTTTCTAGGTGTCAGGGATGGGTGCCTGATATATGGAGCAAGTAATTTGACTTCTTGTGTTACAGCAAGCAGTGGGGGTGCATTTATAAGGGTGGTTACCTAGTGTATGGGGCAAGTAAATGGACTTAATACTGTTACAGCAAGCAGTGGAGATGTGCCAGGGTTGGTGCTTGTTATATGGGGAAAGTAAAAGGACTACCATATTGTTACAGCAAGGAAAATGACTTGTCTGGTGTTACAGCAAGAAGTGGGGGTGCATTTACAAGGGGGTACCTAGTGTATGGGACAAGTAAATGGACTTCTGTGTTCTTGTAGCAAGCAGTAGGGGTGCATTTAGCAAGTGCCGACATGCCAAGGTGTGCAGACTTAGAGCAAAGGTAACAAACTGAATCATTGCCTCTGGTGAGGGAAAGACTTGGAGATGGCACAGGTAGAGGTGCAGCAGAGCTGAGTTTCTCTATTAAGTGATATTACAATGATGTGCAGTTCGGCATAAGACTTGGCAAAGAGTTAAGAATTGGAGTCGTCTCTGCTACATCAGGTCGGATGTCGTAGATGAAAGATGCATGATCGCATGTTCTGGTTTGCAGGGATGCAGCGGAGGAACTCAGAAAGTACGCGATGTGGTACATGTATATCCTTCAACAAGTAGCCAATATTGCTATTATAGGAAGGTGAGCGCTTACATGTGATGTCTACCGAGGTCAGTAAGCAAGTAATCAGCAAATCATGAACCTTACAGTAGCAGAGCCAGGCTCCCATCATAGTGTGGTGCAATAATCCGCAATGATATCAGCCGCCTGGAAGAGTCTGATATATAATAGTCTGAGAAGAATCTGAAACATTGTACATCTCTGAAGTATCAAAATATCCTGGAAAATTGTGTAATATGCAAAAGTCAGGACTGAAAGGATAAAACATAACTGTCTATAGTGAGGTCTAAGGTGATGGAGAACGTGGTGTATATAGTAGTCAGGTCTGAATAGAGATTATAGAATTATATATATGGTATGGTCAGAGAATGTCATGTACACCGTAGTAGTCAGAATTGCAAATACAGTGGCTTGTGAAAGTATTCACCCTCCCTTTGGCTTTTACCTATTTTGTTACATTACAACCTGTGTGTAAATATTTTTATAATCCGTTGTGTGTGATGCATCAGCACTAAATAGTCTAAGTTGGTGAAGTGAGAAAAATATATGTATAAATAAAATGTATGGGATCGAATAACTAAACATTGGCATGTGCATATGTATTCACCCATTTTGCTATTAAGCCCCTAAGAATTTCTGGTGCCAGCAATTCCCTTCATAAGTCCCCATGCTTAGTGACAGGACGTCCACCCGTGTGCAATCTAAGTGTCACGTGTCTGTCAGTATATACACTTTACGTTTTCTGAAAGGCCACAGAGGCTGCACCACAAACCAAGCAACGCCATGAAGACCGATGAGATCTCCACGCGACGCCATGAAGACCGATGAGATCTCCACGCGACGCCATGAAGACCGATGAGATCTCCACGCGACGCCATGAAGACCGATGAGATCTCCACGCGACGCCATGAAGACCGATGAGATCTCCAAGCGACGCCATGAAGACCGATGAGATCTCCAAGCGACGCCATGAAGACCGATGAGATCTCCAAGCGACGCCATGAAGACCGATGAGATCTCCAAGCGACGCCATGAAGACCGAGGAGATCTCCAAGCGACGCCATGAAGACCGAGGAGCTCTCCAAGCGACGCCATGAAGACCGAGGAGCTCTCCAAGCGACGCCATGAAGACCGAGGAGCTCTCCAAGCGACGCCATGAAGACCGAGGAGCTCTCCAAGCGACGCCATGAAGACCGAGGAGATCTCCAAGCGACGCCATGAAGACCGAGGAGATCTCCAAACAAGTCAGAGACAAAGTTGTTGAGAAGAACAAGTCAGGGTTGGGTTATAAAAAAATCTCCCAATCTCTAATGTTCCCCCGGAGCTCCATCAAATGGAGAGAACGGGGTACTGCAATAAACCTGCTAAGAGGGGGATGCCCGCCCAAACTCTCAGTCCGGGCAAGGAGGGCATTAATCAAAGAGGCAGCACAAAGACCAAAGGTAACCCTGAAGGAGGTGCAGAGTTCTCAAGCAGAAACTGGAGTATTTGTCCATATGACCACAATAAACTGTACACTCCATTGAGGTAGCCTTTATGGAAGAGTGGGCAGAAAAAAAGCCTTTACTTGCGCACATAAATTGTAAGCCTCGTTTTTGAGTTTTCCAAAAGACATGTGGGAGACTCCCGAAATGGATGGAGGAAGGTGCTGTGGTCAGATCAGACCAAAATTGAACTTTTTGGCTATCAAGTTAAACACTATGTCTAGTGACAAACTAACACAGCTCATCACCCCAAGAACACCATCTTCACAGTGAAACATGGTGGTGGCAGTGTCATGCTGTGGGGATGTTTTCGCCAGCAGGGACAGGGAAAATGGTCAGAGTCGAGGGGAAGATGGATGGTGCGAAATACTGGGATATTTTTGAGCAAAACCTGTTTCAGTCTGTCAGTGATTTAAGACTGTCTTGTTGGAAGGTGAACCTCCATCCCAATAACTCAAAGTATACTGCTAAAGCAACACTTGAGTGGTTTAATGGGAACGTGTAAATGTTCTGGAGTGGCCGAGTCACAGCCCAGACCTTAATCCAATGGAGAATCTATGGTCAGACTTGAAGAATGCTGTTCACCAGTGGAAACCATCTAAATTGAAGGAGTTGGAGCAGCTTTGTCTTGAGGAATGGGCAAAAATCCCAGTGGAAAGCTCATCGGCTCATCCAAAGCAACTTACAGCTGTAATTGCTCCAAAAGGAGGCGCCATAAAGTACTGACTTTAGGGGGGTGAATAGTTATTCACAGTGAAGTTTTCAGTTATTTTGTTTGCTTGACAATAAGAAAACGAAATGTTCACAGTTGTCGGCATGTTCTTTACATGAACTGATGCAAACCCTCAAAAAAACAGGGCTGGTGTCCGAGAAGATATGTCAGAATTATATATTTATTTGGTCTGAAAATGTATCCGTGAATTGTTATACAAAATAGTTTGGTCTGAGAAGATACAGTTGTGCTCAAAACTTTACATACCCCAGCAGAATTTTTTCTTTCTTGGCCTTGTTTCAGAGAATATGAATGATAACAAAAAATCCTTTTTCTCCACTCATGGTTATTGGTTGGGTGAAGCCATTTATTGTCAAACTACTGTGTTTTCTCTTTTTAAATCTTAATGACAACCAAAAACATCCAAATGACCCTGATCAAAAGTTCACATACCCCAGTTCTTAATACCGTGTATTGCCCCCTCTAACATCAATGACAGCTTGAAGTCTTTTGTGGTAGTTGTGGATGAGGTTCTTTATTTTCTCAGATGGTAAAGCTGCCCATTTTTCTTGGCAAAAAGCTTCCAGTTCCTGTAAATTCCTGGGCTGTCTAGCATGAACTGTGCACTTGAGATCTCCCCAGAGTGGCTCAATGATATTGAGGTCATGAGACTGAGATGGCCACTCCAGAACCTTCACTTTGTTCTGCTGTAGCCAATGACAGGTCGACTTGGCCTTGTGTTTTGGATCGTTGTCATGTTGGAACGTCCAAGTACGTCCCATGTGCAGTTTCTGGGTTGATGAGTGCAAATTTGCCTCCAGTATTTGCTGATAACATTCTGCATTCATCTTTCCTTCAACTTTTACCAAGTTTCCTGTGCCTTTTGTAGCTTACACATCCCCAAAACATCAGTGATCCACCTCCATGCTTTACTGTAGGAATGGTGTTCCTTTCATCATAGGCCTTGTTGACCTCTCTCCAAATGTAACGTTTAGGGTTGTGGCCAAAAAGTAAAATTTTGGTCTCATCACTCCTAATTACCTTGTTCCAGAGGTTTTGAGGCTTGTCTCTGTGCTGTTTGGCATATTGTAGGTGAGATACTTTGTGGCATTTGCACAGTAATTGCTTTCTTCTGGTGACTCAACCATGCAGCCCATTTTTCTTCAAGTGACTCCTTATTGTGCATCTTTTTAATCCAAGTAAATTTTTATTCATTTTATAACAGTTGCACATATACAAATAACATTCTCAACCAATGTGTTTAACCCCCTCCCCCATACTCTGAACCCCCCCTCCCCCAACATATGTTATTCAGAATACCATATCGTAGGTACTGTATATGTCCACACAAAACAGAATAAATCAGGCCAGCCAAGTCAAAAGGCACAGAACTGTTTGGCATTTGTTAACACAATGTGTTGTGATTCTGTAACCACTGGTATACATCTAACAAGACCCTATCGAGGCTGATAACTGGTTGTCTCCAAGCCAGGGACCCCATAGTTTATCAAAATATTTACTTCTATCCCTTTTGATTTATACCCCTTTTTCCAATGATAAAAGGGACTCCACTTGTTTAATAAACTCTCTGCCTGTCGGGGGAGCTGCAGAAATCCAGATTTTTAGCAATCAGTTTTCTAGCCATGTATAATAATCACGCTATGGCAAGTTTCCCAGTCTCGCCAGTGCTCAGCTCGTCTACATATCCCAGTATGCAGGTCAGAGGGTTACTAGTCACCACGCACCCATACGCTGACTCTATATAGCCCAAAACTGCTCCCCAATATGTGTGTAAATGTGGGCATGACCAGAACATGTGCAATATCCCTGCTACCTGTTGGGCGCACCTCGGGCGTCCAGAATCAGTTCTAAGACCTATTTTAAACATTTTAGGTGATCTGTACACTCTGTGAATGACATAGAGCTGTGAGAGTCGTTTGGGCTCACTAGGCGAAAGATTGGGTTTGTATTCCAGCACCGAAGCCCCCTCATCATCTGTGATGACACCAATATCCGGCTCCCATTTCCGTTTAACCAACAGAGGGAAGCTCTTAAGGAAGACAAAGAGAAGGTCATTGTAGACACTGGATATTACCCCCTTCGTGGCTCCATCTGAGCAAATAATGTCCAATATCACATCTCTCTGAGTTTTAACATCTTTCACTTTACATTGGGCTCTATAGGTGTGTTTGAGTTGACAGTATTGGTAGAAGCAGCTATCAGGTTGATGGAACTCTTTTTGCAGATAATCAAAGGATTTAAGCCCCTCATTGCCAATCACCTGGTGAACATACTGTATACCCATTTATTGAGCATCTTGAAACAGCCACACCGCTAGTTTTCAGAGAGTCCTGAATTTCAGCTGATGTTATTTGTGGGTTTTTCTTTGCATCCCGAACAATTTTTCTTGCAGTTGTGGCCGAAATTTTTGTTGGTCTACCTGACCGTGGTTTTGTTTTTACGGAGCCGCTGATTTTTCCATTTGTTAATCAGTTTGAACGCTGCTGACTGGCATTATCAATTCCTTGGATATTTTTTTGTACCCCTTTCCTGTGTTATACAGTTCGTAGATCTGTTGACAATTCTTTTGCTTTCCCCATGACTCACAATCCAGAAACGTCAGTGGCTGGATGAAAGATGCAAGAATCTGTCTGGATCCCAGAAACTCACTCAGCTTTTATGCACACACAGTGATTACAAGCAAACAGGATGTGACCTTTAGTAGCTATTGAAACCCATTTGTGTCAAATTCTGTGCATGTTATCAGGCCAAAATCACCAGGGTATGTGAACTTTTGATCAGGGTCATTTGGATGTTTTTGGTTGTCATTAAGATTTAAAAAGAGAAAACACAGTAGTTTGACAATAAATGGTTTCACCCAACCAATAACCATGAGTGGAGAAAAAGGGTTTTTTGTTATCATTCATATTCTCTGAAACAAGGCCAAGAAAGCAAAAATTCTGCCGGGGTATGTAAACTTTTGAGCACAACTGTATTTTAGTATGATATATTGTAGGACCTATGAATGTGTTGAGCAATAAATCAAATTATACATATGTCGTAGAGCTTATTATGGAGCGGAGTGAGACTGTGCCTGAGAGAGAAACCAATATATAGAGCCTGAATAAGTGGTCTGAACATAGATGGGGAAATAAAATGCCTTTTTATTATGGTTACAAGTGGGTACGTGGAGGCAAAGTTAAAAATTAAATAACTTGGTACCCCCCAAAAAAATAAATTGCAGGACAGACACCAGAACGAGGTGAACCTAGAACATGGTTAGATTTGTATGTTTGATAGATGGAATATAAAGTGCAGGGAGTGCCTTAAATAAATATAATAAATGAAGCACCAGTATAACTGTAAATCAATATATGTATAAGATGGATAAGATAAAAAGAGCAGAAGGTGCCTACGTTATGACCATACGGAGTATGTAAGACATAGAGTTGAGAGAGCCAGCAATGCATAGGACTATAGTATGCTGAAAGATAGTAGCAGTTACA
The DNA here is from genome assembly GCF_046119375.1 of Phyllobates terribilis. Taxonomy (NCBI): domain Eukaryota; kingdom Metazoa; phylum Chordata; class Amphibia; order Anura; family Dendrobatidae; genus Phyllobates; species Phyllobates terribilis. The sequence continues at coordinate 160,070,550 of NW_027362773.1, read as the reverse complement.
TGGGTTCCTCTAAAGTGCAAGACTGCCTTAGGCAAGTATGATGCAAATAATGCCTCAGATAAATATAAAGACAGTGTTATGACCATAAGAAACATGCAAGAACAATAGTTGAAATATACTTGGCCAGCGATGTATAGCACTATAGTATGCTAGAAAATGGTTGCATGGGTTCTACGCCTATAGTAGGTCCTGAAAGTCAGTACATTGTTTATTGCACAAACCATCACCAACATTGGTGTATAATTGTAGCATGGTCTAGGAAGTTGATATAATCATACCTGGGTCCTGTAAAGAGTGTGGCGCTCACCACAATGCCTGAGAGCTGTCTATGGACCCTCCTGGGAAGGATGGGGCGGGAGAGCTGCCTGGGAGCCCTCCCGGGAAGGATTAGGGGGGAAGGATGGTGCGGGAGGGCCGCCTGGAGGCCCTCTCGGGGAGGATGGTGCGGGAGGGCCGCCTGGAGGCCCTCTCGGGGAGGATGGTGCGGGAGGGCCGCCTGGAGGCCCTCTCGGGGAGGATGGTGCGGGAGGGCCGCCTGGAGGCCCTCTCGGGGAGGATGGTGCGGGAGGGCCGCCTGGAGGCCCTCTCGGGGAGGATGGTGCGGGAGGGCCGCCTGGAAGCCCTCTCGGGGAGGATGGTGCGGGAGGGCCGCCTGGGGGCCCTCTCGGGGAGGATGGTGGAGGGAGGGCCGCCAGGGGGCCCTCTCGGGGAGGATGGTGGAGGGAGGGCCGCCTGGGGGCCCTCTCGGGGAGGATGGTGGAGGGAGGGCCGCCTGGGGGCCCTCTCGGGGAGGATGGTGGAGGGAGGGCCGCCTGGGGGCCCTCTCGGGGAGGATGGTGGCGGGAGGGCCGCCTGGGGGCCCTCTCGGGGAGGATGGTGGCGGGAGGGCCGCCTGGGGGCCCTCTCGGGGAGGATGGTGGCGGGAGGGCCGCCTGGGGGCCCTCTCGGGGAGGATGGTGGCGGGAGGGCCGCCTGGGCGCCCTCTCGGGGAGGATGGTGGCGGGAGGGCCGCCTGGGGGCCCTCCCGGGGAGGATGGTGCGGGAGGGCCGTCTGGGTATGGCCCAGCCTGGTAATTTAGTGTGACATGACGTCAATAAATGTGATCAGAAGTCATATAAAGTGTAATTGTAACATGGCAGAAAACATGAGACCATGTAAGATGCTTGCGGTATTTATGGTCTGAGACGTATATTTGCCGGTCTATTACAGTGTAGCAGAATGCGTTAACATATGGAAACTAGTTATGGAATTGCATTATATGTGAACACATCTGAGACGGTGCAAGAGAATTGCATTATATGTGGGCTGACTGAGAGTACAGAATAATTGCATTACGTGTGGACAGACCTTACATGAAGTGCAGGGGAATCGCATTATATGTCTCCTGACGGAGCAGCGTGCATGACAATTGCATTATTTGTGGCAATCTGCAAGTGAAGATGGATTACATTACTATGTGGTCCGTAAGGGAGGGTGCATGCAAAATGTTTTGGATGGAAAAAGCTAATAGGAACAAGGGGCAAATATATAATACACAGAGGGCTTATTAATAAAGTGCCACTTATCAGTATGAAGATTTCATCTACTCCCAGATTACGGTAAGTAGTCGGCAGAATATCCAACAGGCTCCTCGTGCCTTTGTCAAAGCGATGAACATAACTTGGTTTACACAATGGGCACAGTCACTAACAAGTGAAGCATGCAGCACCCATAGGGGAATCTGATCCACAATAAGTTGTAACTAGTACAAGTTGCCCATAACTATATCCCCCACAGTTAACCTGCAAATGTCCCATGCTGGGGGTTGCGGTAAAGTGCAGAGAACAACGGGTTCCAGCTAACTGCGCAGGAGGGAAAGTGCATTGAGAGATGACCATTACATACACTGGCGACCAAAAGTTTTGCATTAACTTTTAAAGTGTTAATCCTTCTGTCTTGTGGTTGTGATGCCATTTTCCTGGTGATTTTAGTAAACCGGAAGCAAATGGTTGTCAGCTATAAGGAAAAAAAATTGTGTGTGACATTGTTTTATCCTTTTACGTCTTAGTTTTCAGCATTTGCTGGGCCAAATGTTTTGCATATTTTGTCATGGGTAGTCGAATTTTGCCTAAAATTTTTATTTGTGTGTGTTTTTAGGATAAAACATGGCAGAGACAAAGACCAATTTATCCCCAGATGTCAGGAAGCTTATTATTCTGAGAGAGAAGTCAGGCAAAAGCCATAAAGAGGCGGCTCTGGAATTCACCTGTTCTTAGAGTCAAGTAGAAAGAAAGAAAGTCCTGGAACAGCTGACAAACCTAGAAGTGGACGACCGCGGAAAACTTCTTCCAGAGCTGATCACATTATTAAGAAAAAGTCAGTATCTGAAGTCCATAAAAGTGCTGGACAGATTTCACACAAAATGGTGCAACAGCTAAGAGCAGTAGGGTGAATGCATGAGGTCCAGTCAAGAAGCCTTTCATCTCTGCAAGAACCGGAAGGTCTGACTTGATTTTGCCGAAGAACAATGAAAAAAGACAGATTGGATTCATCTGACCACAACACCTTAGACCAATCTGTTTGGCAGTGATGGCGGCATTATATAAACCGCCCGATGTGAAAACGTAATGATGTAAGGTACCAAACACCTACAGTGAAACATGGTGGAGGCAATGTCATGGTTTGGGGATGCTTTTCTGCATCTGCCATTGGCCCTGTGCATAGAATTGATGGAAATATGAATGCTACCATGTACAAGGATATACTAGAGAATGTAATGCTGTCACATGGTTCAACCAAAGTAGGCAGGAGATGGAAATTCTAGCAAGACAATGATCCTAAGCACACATCCAATTTAGTAAAAAATTGGTTAGCAAAGAAAAATGTTCACCTGTTGCAATGGCCGAGGCAATCACCTGATTTACACCCTATAGAGCACCTTTGGGATGAGTTAGGGCGATGAGTTGGGGCCTGTACCCATAGCAATACAGATGAATTGTTTGCAGATTTGCAAATGGAAAGGAGCAAGATCCTTCAAGATGTTTTGAATCCCCTGTGGCTTCGATGCCTTGTCGGTGCGGTGCAATAATTACAGCAAGAGGTTCTGCTACAAAATGCTAAGTTCTGGCATTGTAAGCAATGAATTACTCTCTATGTTGTGATCAATAAATAGTAGATGCAAAACTTTTGGCCGTCAGTTTTCTTTAATTAAATGACCAGACCGATACTCAAAAGCATTGTGGGTAACATTAAGGTCTTGCCTGATGACAACTTCATGCACTTTCAATTCATCACCAGGAAAATGGCGGCAACAACAACCAGACAGAAGGAATCACACTTTAAAGAGAAAAAAAGATTCCCCAGCCAGAATATTGGCAATTTTTCAGGCGGGTCCCCTTTAAGACCGACCAGCGTCATGCCGTTCAACATGAATGGCTGAATTAATCCCAGATTACTGCAACGAGAAAATAACTGGTAAATTGGCCCATGAATGATGCGCGCTTGTGAACGTGGGTAATTTTGGGAGCTACGGTTCATGTAGTATAGAATATAATTACACATAATGATTAGTTATCAGGACGTCCTCATTTTATACATTATGTCAACACTGGAGATACAAACTAACCACAGAAACAAATTGAATCTATTGGAGCGAGTGCTGATTAGCATCACATTGTTCTGCATCTTCTTCTTAAAGGAACATTACGCCTAAATACGACCACCATCCAACATGCATCGTCTACAAATATCTGTTTAAGAGATTGCATAACTTTACAGAACTTAAAGGGGAACTTCGCTTTTAGCGGCTAAGGAGCATTAAACGGGGTCCTTGTACTTTTAGACCACTTGATCTCAATCTCCAAATTCGCTTGATGAATTGTGTTGTCTTACCTCTGAAAAATCCCTCAAATGCCAGCCATTGGCGGTCTCCCTTCTATCTAACCTGCTGCTCACTGCCTGTTGTGAGGAATAATCCATCTCTAGCAGCAGAGACGCCACGATGGATTACAGCAAGTGGGTGACAAGTGGCAGAGCGGGAGACTCCGCCCAGTTCCTGGACATCACACTGGTTGGTTTGTGCACCTAAATCCAGTTTTATTTTGTATTTTTACTTGCCCATAGATTCCCCGACACTCCTCCATCCTACTGGCAAGATTCCTGGCCGATCTCGTCCAACCTGGTCAACACCTAACCACTGCAGCCAATCATTGGCCACAGTGACGATACAACGACATGAGAAACATAGACTCTGCTGCCCCCTTTTTTTTTTTTTTTCTCTAGACTCCCTCTTTGGACACCACTGTCCTCTTGCAGGTCCCCCCTGTCCTCTCCAGACCCCCTTGTCCCACACAGACCCCTCTTTATCATCCAGGCCCTTTTATACTCTTCAGACTTTTCTCTAGCCTTCATACATCTCCTGAGCGCTCCAAACTCTCATGTCCACCCAGATACCATCTCACTCCCCAAGCTGCTCCGTCCTATCCGAGGACCCCTGTTCTAGAATTCAGTGGGGGTCTCAGTGGTCAAACCCTCAGCAAAAAAAATTGCTTTAGTAGGAAACCCCTTTAAAATTGTATTTATGCAAAAATGGAAAACCCTTTTAATTTTACATTCCACTTATTCTCATAGTTACTGCTGGCCGGCAAATCTGATTATAGAGCAGAAAGTGTGCGGTGCGGAACAAAAAATCTCACCGGCAGAATTTTTGCAGACTCTGATAAACTCTCGGCACGTACACGTCGTCCTTATCACATGAGAACTTTTTTTTTTTTTGTGTGATGTGTTCTACTTTTATCTGCATTCACAGTGAGCCGGTCATATATAAACGGGAACCAGCTAAAAAAAAAAAAACTGTGTGAACACAGCCTAAACGCCCTATGTTGGTTTTGTACTCTAGATGAAGATTCCTCTGTCCACCGGGATTTTTCAGGAGCAGACTCCTGGACTTGCAGTAATTTTTAGGTTTTTATTTCTATTTTTTTTTTTTAACAGGTAAGTTTGGTTTCTGCATAATTTGCATCTATAGAAGGATTTGCTGTCAGTGATTCAATGCAATATTAAAATAAGCAGCGAGTGATGAACTAATATTGATTGACAGGTAGCGGAGTGGCAGGTGAGTGGGAGTCGGATTTTAGACGTTTTTATGACGGCCCAGGTAATCTCCATGGAACAAATTGTATGAGCAAAAGAGCTGCAAAAAAAAAAAAAAATTGCACGTTAATGTGTGCAAAAAAGAGAAAAATATATAAAAAATTAGCGACAAGCTCGATTTTTTTTTTTTTAAAGTGCACGTAGTACATTAGATAGCAGATCCCTCTGCTAGGAGTGAGCCTAAGAGTGCCCACCCCCCATCATACCAAAACTCCACCCAAATCACAGCTTTTTGCTTTATAGTTCATTTAATTGGGTAGCACTTGCATTTAGATTTCGTGTAAAGGCAAATCCCTGCTTAGGACCCTCAAATAGAAATGTGCTTCTTTTGGAGCCGTCCCTAATATGACATGAACTTCCAGTCATCTGACCGCCATGTTAATACTACACGTTCCCACTTTATGGAAAGGGGATGACAATGCCTTCAATTGTTCACAATTAAAGCACCCCAGATTGGATAAAGTTATAGTAAGGGATGTCGCTGCGTTGCCTACATAAGTCACAATCCTGTCACAGACATTTAAGCCCCACTGCCAGGCTGCCCCAAAATTGCAAAGCAGTGTCCTCTTTAAGGTATGGATTGCCTAACCTGCCCAATTCTGGGATAAAGTAACACAATCAGCCCTGTTGAGCTGTATGTATGGGGACATACAGTTCTGCGGACCCGGGACCACCGCTGGAGAGTGCAGGAATGCCCACTAATAGGAGGGGATTACAGAGCCCTTCCCCTTTTTGTGGTCTGGATTGTCCCTGGATAATGCGGACTGTTACTTAGCATGAACATGGTGCCCATACAATTCTATGGACCTCTAAAACACGGCACGGGATCCCCCCCCAAAAAATAAGAAGGAACGCCCACTTTTGGGTGAGGTTTACGTAACCGTAGCAGTATGGTTTACTGGATTGTCCCAACCCAAAAGTGCTGTTGGCAGTAGAATTTGTATGTTAATACACAAGGAGCGGAAGTTTTTGGTATATGCATAGATGGGCCAAATGATTACCTGCGGATTTACCCAGACTTTTTCGATCAAATCCATGGGTTGAGCTGCTTGAAAACTAAAGGTACAACAGTGCCCCGGCGGTGGTGATTTTTAGCGGGTGAGTCACGGCACTTTCCTTCACTTTCATACATTTTGGAGCACAATTATTTTTCTTCCTTAAATCCTGACCGTGGGGTCCATCATGCACATTTTATTTTAATGTCTCGAGTCTGGCCAGCTGAGCTTTGAGCATATACGGATTAAGACCAAGACGCGGCTTGTATTGAGGGGAGTGTGTTTGGGAAGAGGTAGGGGGTCATCTAAGATCAATTTTCATTACCGCACAAAAAAAAAAAATCCTGTCTCTCCTGGCTATTTTTGGTTAATGTGACAATTCTGCCATTTATTGTTTGTCTATACTGGGTGGTAGAAGACCTTTTTTTTTTCCTTTCCTGTGCGGTTTATTTGACTGTTTGGCAGATTTGGGGAGATCCTTGTAGTTGGTTTGAGAATGAATCGCATGCCTCACCCAAAAGAGAAAAGTTGTCCCAACTAGTCTGCCTTTTTTGGGGGGGCTCCTGTTGGGGGAAGATGATGTCCCAGGAAGTGGGTACATATCAGAAACGACCATCTGTGGTTGTTCATGGTTCCCTCTGCAAGATTGGTGGCCGTTTCTTCCATGCAACTCTTTGCAAGAATGAAGTGGAGAAGGTCTTAGGAGCTAAGTCTTATAAGATCGGAGTGATTGATTGGAATTATTCCAGTACTTCCTGGGGAGGTCCGATGGTGCAGATGCCTAAGGTAAGGTACCAGACCCTACAACACAATCACTGTGGTCTCCACATCTTTTTCGTAAAACGTCAACTCCCATCGTACCAGCCGTGGGCTGTCGGGCCGTGTTGGGAGTCGTAGATTCATAACGGCTGCAGAGTCACAGGTTCAAGACATCTACTTTAAGGCATCCAGTCACTTTGGGATGAAATCATCGATTGTCGCTGAATATTAATGTAAATCAAAGGAGAAAACCTACAGGAAATGAGTATTAATGTCGGGCCGTATTCTGTACGGAGCAAGCAGATGGATGCAACCTCATTAGAGCGAGCGGGAGAAATACTGCAAGACAGTGCGATGTGCATTAAGGAGAAGTCTGGTGCAAAAGAAGGATGCATATGGCGATGTGGGACTGCGCCGATTATCATTAAATATTTTCACTTCAGCGGCGTTCGTGTTTGATTAATATTATCCTCTGGATTCATAAACCTTACAGCGGACATAGTGATTTTTATTGGTCTGCCGTCTTTACTTGTATACAGGCTTCGATTTAAAGGGATTTTGCAACAAGATGTGGCATGAGTTACTGATCGTGGAGGTTTAGCTGCCGATCCTTAAAAGGAGCTTTCCAGATATTTTAATATTAAAGCCCTATCCGTATGATGGGTGGTTGTGGGGTCTGATTTTCGATCAGTTGATTGCAGCGGTTTTACTTCCTGGAAGGGGAATAGCGCCATAGATTTGTATAGTGGCCATAAAGGGTACTGCAAGCGCTCTCCCATTCTCTTGAATTTCCCTTGTTGCTGGTAGCCAGTAGTGACACTGGACAGAGAAAAAGCTGAATGGGGCTTTGGTCTCTTCCTTCTGTGTTGGTAGAAGTCGCGTTAGTTGGACTTGCACTGTTTTGCAATGTCTGATCCATTCGGAGCTGTTAGAAAAGCAAATAATTTTTAACTACTTTGTGTTTTCCATGTCGCTACTAAGCACAGGGAATGTTACCGCAGCTATGAGACCCCACCAAACGGCTCTGCTTATCGCCACTTCCAGAACCCTTGTAAATGCAACGTTACCAAAAAGTGAGATACAAAGGTTAACACTAGTCATGGTTTTTGACAAGGAGACATGCAAAGTCTTACATCTGGGCAAGAAAAATGAAAAAACATATACAGAATGGGAGGAATAGGGCTAAGCAGCAGCACATGTGAAAAAGACTTAGGTATACTAATAGATCATAGACTGAACATGAGTCAACAGTGTGATGCAGCAGCACATGTGAAAAAGACTTAGTTATACTAATAGATCACAGGCTGCACATGAGTCAACAGTGTGATGCAGCAGCAAAAAAGGCAAATACAATTCTGGGATGCATTAACAGAAGCATACAGTCTAGATCACGTGAAGTCATTATCGGACTTTACTCCTCCTTGGTCAGACCTCATCTGGAATACTGTGTCTAGTTCTGGGCACCACATCTTAAAAAAGACATGAAGAAAACTGGAGCAAGTTCAGAGAAGAGCGACCAGAATGGTGACTGGTCTGCAAACCATGTCCTATGAGGAACGGTTAGAGGATCTGGGAATGTTTAGCTTGCAAAAAAGAAGACTGAGAGGAGACTTAATAGCTGTCTACAAATATCTGAAGGGCTGTCACTGTGTAGAGGGATCATCCTTATTCTCATTTTCACAAAGAAAGACTAGAAGCAATGGGATGAAACTTAATGGGAGAAGATACAGATTAGAGATTGGAAAAAACTTTTTGACAGTGAGGTGATCAATGAGTGGAACAGGCGGCCACGAGAGGTGGTGAGTTCTCCTTGAATAGAAGTCTTCATACAACGGCCAGACAGACATGTGTCTGAGATGGTTTAGTGACTCCTGCATTGAGCAGGGGGTTGGACACGAGGACCCTGGAGGTCCCTTCCAATGAGAATATCCTACCGGAGATGTTCTCCTTCTCTTTTGAGAGTCCTCAAAAATATATCTAGCAAAATACAATAAATAGAAGGGAGAAGGTAGGGATGCAGCTGCAGTTTGTGAGGCTGCATTCTTTGGGAGGGCGGCAGAAGTGGGGAGACTTTGGCTCATTGTGCTGGTGCGACACAGGAACAACACAGCTGACATGGAGATAGAAAGTTTTCTAAGAGACCCCCATCTAGTGCACAGTCATGTTTGACAGAGGGACGAGTATGTATATCACAGCCCGAGGTCCATAGTTTAATTTTATTTCCAAAATCATGAACTTTGTCATTTTAATGTTGATGTGAACGTGTACATTGTGAGTATATAAAATATATCATGTGGCATGTGACACAAAGCGTGAAGTTCTCAGTCACAAAACCTGAGTTTGCCCCGGGGGTCCTGGTAGAATTTCTTGCCTGAGGTCACCACTGGAGATGACCAGTATCTGGAGCAGCATGGACATCCAATATCGGGCACAATAGGGTGACGATACTATTATATGGACGCCTGTATGGGTTTTTTTGCTATGGAAAATCTTAAACTTTACACTGAGTTGGAAATTCTGTGATTTTCTTCTGTATCATCTGTTGCCTACATTGCTACTATTATGTGTGCACTGCATGTAATATATCCATTGTTATTTGGCACTACGTGGACGGTACAAGCTCATCCCGAGATGCTTTCCATAGAAATGGAAGCCTTCACCTTGACAAGACGCTGTGACCTACCTTCAGAAAGTAGGCCAGGTTCAGAGCTCGTCATCGCTGAAGGCAAACTTATATTATAAGCCCTTTATTGTCAGGTAATGGAGGAGGAAGTGTTATATTTATGGGGTCCAAACATTTTGCACGAGGCGAAGAACTGGCACCTGAGCCAATGCAGCCATTCAGTAATTCTAAGAGGGCTGTAATATTCCGCTGGGATTGTATCCATATCCTCATATTTCCACACATCAACACATCAGTTCTGGAACAATGGCGTCTATACAGAGCTGGATCTAAGTTTACACTTTGCATTCAATCTGCCTTTTTAAGGGTGGGTTCAGATTTGGAGCTGATGCATATGGCGCAGAATTTTATGCCAGTACATGGAGTCCTTTACAGTTTTGTGCTACCCTTCCTCAGTAGAATGCACACACGCCCTGCGTTTTTGTTTTTTTTTCCCCGGCCCTTGATGGCCACCCCTCGCCCGTTAATCCCTGGCTTGGCTAGCGCATGTTCTGCACATCCTCCCCCCCCCCATCCCTCTTTCCCCTTCAGGGCTTGGCTAGCGCCCGCGCTCTGCACTCCCAACCCCACCCCTCGAGCTTGGCTAGCGCCCACACTTTGCGTTCCCCTGCTCCCCTTCCCGGGCTTGGCTAGTTCTTGCATTCTGCGTTTCCCCGGGCTTGGCTTGCCTTCTGCGTTTCTCCGGGCTTGGCTAGCGTCCGCGCTCTGCATTTCCCCCGCCACAGGCTTGGCTAGCGCCCACGGTGAGCGTTTCCACTGCCCTGGGCTTGGCTAGCGCCCGCGCTCTGCGTCCCCTTCCCAGGCTTGGCTAGCGCTCACGTTCTGCGTTTCCCCGGGCTTGGCTAGCACCCACGCTCTGAGTTTCCTCCGCCCCGGGTTTGGCTAGCGCCCGCGCTCTGAGTTTCCCTGAAGATTGCCCAAGATTACTGATGGGCAAGTCACGGCCGTATTATTTATCTACAGTTAGGACCATATATATTTGGACAGAGACAACATTTTTCTAATTTTGGTTCTAGACATTACCACAATGAATTTTAAACAAAACAATTCAGATGCAGTTGAAGTTCAGACTTTCAGCTTTCATTTGAGGGTGTCCACATTTAAAATTGGATGAAGGGTTTAGGAGTTTCAGCTCCTTAACATGTGCCACCCTGTTTTTAAAGGGACCAAAAGTAATTGGACAATTGACTCCAAGGCTATTTCATGGACAGGTGTGGGCAATCCCTTCGTCATGTCATTCTCAATTAAGCAGATAAAAGGCCTGGAGGTGATTTGAGGTGTGGTGTGTAGCATCGGCGTCTCTGCCCCCTGCCAGGCAGAGACGCCGTCCCTCTCACCTCCTCTCTCCCCGCTCAGCCTCCTCCAGCGCTCCTTTTCCTGCTGCGGCCGTCCTAAGGAGTCCCCGGCCAATAGCCGAGGGTCCTCCCATATATAAGGCACCTCCTCCAAAATGGAGGTGCCCAAGCAATGTTGTTGCACAGTGTTTCTGACCTCTGCTTCAGCCCTCAGGTCCCGCTGCTAGCCTGACTTCCAGTCTTGCCCGCCGTCTGTTACCTGCCTGTAACCTGCCGTGCCTGCCAGCCCGCTCACCTGGGAGCACTTGCCTGTTGCCTGCCTGTTACCTGCCGTGCCTGCCAGTCCGCTCACCTGGGAGCACTTGCCTGTTGGCTGCCTGTGACCTGCCGTCACTTGCCGTGACCACCTAGAGACTCCTGCCGTCACTTGCCGTGACCACCTGCAGTCCACCTAGAGACTCCTGCCGTCACTTGCCGTGACCACCTAGAGACTCCTGCCGTCACTTGCCGTGACCACCTGCAGCCCACCTAGAGACTCCTGCCATCTCTTGCCGTGTCTACCTGATAGCCTACCTGGAGGCTTCCGTTCGCCAGCAGGCTGCTGTGCCTACCTGCTATTCCGGTCAGTCCCTGCCATTTGTACCGTGGGAGTCATCTGCTCCCTTACAAGGTCGTCCCCAGAGTAGCACCTGGTCCCTCGGCTCGGTCCCTCCCTGGTCACGGAGTCGTTAGCCTCCGTACGACCTGGGTCGGTCCGGGTTGATACTTAGTTACGCTCCTCTGGGTCCCTCCTTGCACCGTAGCACAGAGGTTCCACCCCCCGAACCCGTTACATGGTGCTTGCATTTGGAAGGTTTTGCTGTGAAGTAAACATGTGGTCAAAGGAGCTCTCCATGCAGGTGAAACAAGCCATCCTTAAGCTGCAAAAACAGAAAAAAACCATGCGAGAAATTGCTACAATATTAGGAGTGGCAAAATCTACAGTTTGGTGCATCCTGAGAAAGAAAGAAAGCACTGGTGAACTCATCAATGCAAAAAGACCTGGGCGCCCACGGAAGACAACAGTGGTGTATGATCGCAGAATAATCTCCATGGTGAAGAGAAACCCCTTCACAACAGCCAACCAAGTGAAGAACACTCTCCAGGAGGTAGGCGTATCAATATCCAAATCTACCATAAAGAGAAGACTGCATGAAAGTAAATACAGAGGGTTCACTGCACGGTGCAAGTCACTCATAAGCATCAAGAAGAAAAAGGCTAGACTGGACTTTGCTAAAAAAAACATCTAAAAAAGCCAGCATAGTTCTGGAAGAACATTCTTTGAACAGATGAAACCAAGATCAACCTCTACCAGAATGATGGAAAGAGAAAAGTATGGCGAAGGCGTGGTACAGCTCATGATCCAAAGCATACCACATCATCTGTAAAGCACGGCGGAGGCAGTGTGATGGCGCGGGCATGCATGGCTGCCAGTAGCACTGGGTCACTAGTGTTTATTGATGATGTGACACAGGACAGAAGCAGCCGAATGAATTCTGATGTATTCAGAGCCATACTGTGTGCTCAGATCCAGCCAAATGCAGCCAAACTGATTGGTCGTCGTTTCATACTACAGATGAACAATGACTCAAAACATAAAGCCAAAGCAACCCAGGAGTTTATTAAAGCAAAGAAGTGGAATATTCTTGAATGGCCAAGTCAATCACCTGATTTCAACCCAATTGAGCATGCATTTCACTTGTTAAAGACTAAACTTCAGACAGAAAGGCCCAGAAACAAACAGCAACTGAAAACCACCGCAGTGAAGGCCTGGCAGAGCATCAAAAAGGAGGAGACACAGCGTCTGGTGATGTCCATGAGTTCAAGACTTCAGGCAGTCATTGCCAACAAAGGGTTTTCAACGAAGTACTAGAAATGAACATTTTATTTACAATTATTTAATCTGTCCAATTACTTTTGGTCCCTTTAAAAAACAGGGTGGCACATGTTAAGGAGCTGAAACTGCTAAACCCTTCATCCAATTTTAATGTGGATACCCTCAAATGAAAGCTGAAAGTCTGAACTCCAACTGCATCTGAGTAGTTTTGTATAAAATTCATTGTGGTAATGTCTAGAACCAAAATTAGAAAAATGTTGTCTCTGTCCAAATATATATGGACCTAACTGTATATTATGCCATTCAAAAAGTACACGCCTGTTCCCGGAGGGCCAGCCTACTCTCTACATATCACATTTGAGCACCGCTGTCATTAACTGTGAGCTGGGACCTAATATGTCGTTTCTAAGTGCAAATGATGAATCTATATTTATATTGTACAGTGTAATACATTGGATTAAGTATGTGAATTGCAGTAATTACTTACATCCACCTCGTCTGTGCAAAGGCTTATCTCATTAATTGGAGATCCGTAATTTCCACAGCACCTCGGCAGACTAATAAGAATATCAGGAGATGTTGATTTGGAGACTTAATAAAGCAGCCGAGCTCATAGGTAAGTTATGGTTCTTTACTCGAGAGACTCCTTTTTTTTTTCTTATACTATTTAAAAAAAAAAAAAAAAAAAAAGTCTGAATAAGGGATCTCAAGACCTGGTAAGGCCAGAAGGTGCAGTCGCAACACAATGTATGGAGGGACCCACGCTTTGAAATGACCCTGTTGGCACATCCCTACCTGAGGAATGCATCTTTACCTTATATCTGTCAGTTGTGAAGGTATGGAGACACGGCAACTCTACCAGAATGTCCTGGAGATCTCATAAAACGCGAGGAGACCTCCCAGAAGAGTTAGCAAATCTGGGTGCTGCAGAAGCTTCCTAAAACCTCCCTGAAATTGATGCTCTTTTAAAGCTCCCAGAACATGACGTCAAGGTGCTTCGTCATCAAACTGGGCTCCTGCTCATTTCAGGTGGAAACCGGGGGTCTGGAATGGGTGTTTTATGCAAATATAATACTGTATTCCAGAATCTCGTACAAGACGTTGACCAGTATGAGGCATGGTATTCTGCTAAAATCATGGTGACAAGTTTGGTCTTTTTTTTATTTTATGCAAATATTGTGTGTGTTGCCCACTTTGACTGCAACCATCAATAATGGAGGGGTCACAATCCTGCAGGCATAGAGTCCGTGCTCTGCAACCCGTAACTCAAAGCTCTTGGTTCCGAATGCAAATGTTAGAACCTTATTGTTTGTTTTTTCCATCTTGTGTTTTGCGGTCACGTGACCATCTGCCTTTATATTCCAGCTCCGCCCTTATGGCTGTGCTGGACTTCAGTGTTGTTTGACTGTTTTGCTAGCCAGGTGCTTCGGTGCCTATCTGTCAGTTCGCTTGATCCTTCTGGGACCTCTAGTACCTTTTTGTCAGTTTATCTTTTTGTGTTCTGCAACAACTTCTCTGTTTAGGAGGTGTCTGATTTTTGTTCCAGTCCTTAGTTCTTTTAGGGACCCTCCCCTTATGCTATAGGTCTTCGTTCAGACTAGCCGAGGACTAAGACAAGTCTGTTCGCTAGGAACAGGCAGCCCGCTACATCATAGGGATTCAGCTTAGTCTTACTGTAGGGATAGCTTACCCCTCTCTTTCCTTAGTACTTGTTGCAGATCATAACAGTAAGTCCAGCCCAAAAAAAAGAAAGGAAAGAAATTCGGGGAACAGTATGGCTTCTGTCCAAGTTTTGGGTCAATGCTTGCAGGGATTGTCTCTGGAGGTGGCCGAGCTCAGCAACACGTGAGTAGCTGTTCTGGAGCGCATTTTGTAGAACCCAAGGTAGGACTGCCTGATGTTTTTTATGGTAAACAGCAAGATTTTTTTTTCCTTTAAAAATGCTTGTTATATTTTCATTTGAGACCAAAGTCCTCTGGGAATGAATCACAGCGCATTGGTTTTATTATGTCACTTTTGCGCAATGAACTACAGGGGTGGGCCTTTTCTCTCCAACCTAATGATCCATGCTAAAGGTCTGTAGAGGAGTTTTTTTACTGCTATGGGTCTATTATATGACGATCCTGATCGAATCTCATCTGCTGAGGCAGAACTCAGGCGTTTGAATCAGGGGTCAGGTGATGTTGAAAATTATTGCACACACACTTTAGAAGGTGGGCTTCAGAAGTCAAATGGAATGATCCTGATCTGAAATGTCTATTTCTTGCTGGTCTGAGTGAAAGGGTTAAGGATTTGCTAATTGCATTCCTCGCACCTGAGACTCTACAGGATGCCATGCAATTAACTGTTCGTGTGGATAGGAGGCTGAGATTTAGGCAGAATGAGGTAAAGACTCCTGTAATGCCAGGTCCTAGTCCCCAGAAAATCTACTCAGACGGCAGAGAACCTATGGAGGTTGTGGCGAAGTCGCTCCCCTCTCAGGAAAGAGTCCGGAGGTTCGCTGAGGGATTGTGTCTTTATTGTGGTAAAGCTGACCATTTGATTAAGTATTGTGAGCTTCGTTTAAGTAAAGAGAAAAAAAAAATGGTCAGTTACGCCCGTATAGCTTGATTACGCTCTGCAGGAGTATTTCTTTCAGGGAGTACTACTTTGCAGGAAAATTTGATTGAATTTCAGGTATTTGTGGATTGTGGTTCAACACTTAATGTGATTGATAAAGGGTTTTTGGAAAACCTTAAATTGAAATCCAAACCTTTGTCATCACCTATTTCTGTGGTTGCAATTGATAACACTCCTTTGAAATGTATTACTCACAAGGTTGCTGCATTTCCCCTCACTATCAATGGAGTTCACCAAGAAATTTTGGACTTGGTTGTTTTGGATAATTTGCCCTCTCCGGTCGTTCAAGGATTGCCTTGGTTAAAACTGCACAATCCTTTATTGGACTGGTCTACTAATGTGATTAAGTCTTGGAGTCCGACGTGCTATGATAAATGTTGTAATGGTCGCATTGCGGCTGTGGAAAAAGGGGAATTACCTGTACCTATTCAAGATTTTTGGAGGGTTTTTTCAGAGGAGGAGTCGCAAGTTTTACCTCCTCATAGGGATTATGATTGCGCCATTGAGTTTGTTCCGGGAGCTACTCTTCCCAAGAGTCGCTTGTTTAATCTGACTATCCCTGAAAGAAAGGCCTTGGAGGAGTACATACAGACTAGCCTGGCTGCTGGTCACATTAGACCTTCTAAGTCGCCTGTGGCAGTTGGATTTTTCTTTGTTAAAAAAAAGGACGGCGGTTTACGTCCATTTCTGGATTTTCGTGAAATTAATAAAATTACCGTACGCAATTCCTACCCATTGCCGTTAATTCCTGACTTGTTTAACCAGTTAGTGGGAGCCAAGTGGTTCTCCAAAATTGATCTCCGGGGGGCATGCAATTTGTTACGAGTGAAGGAGGGTGATGAATGGAAAACTGCTTTTAACACTCCTGTGGGTCATTTTGAGAATCTGGTGATGCCTTTTGGTCTTACTAATGCTCCTGCATTTTTTCAGAACCTTACTAATGACATCCTGAGACCTTTGATTGGTAAGAATGTGGTTGTGTATTTGGATGACATTTTGATTTATTCACCAGATTTGGAGTCCCATTGGCAGAGTGTACGTGAAGTTTTGCAGTTATTGAGTAATAATTCACTCTTTGCTAAGCTGGAGAAATGTGAGTTCGCTGTGCAGAGAATTAGTTTTTTGGGCTACATTGTCTCCAGCGAGGGCTTTGAGATGGACCCGGTGAAGGTTCAGGCTGTGCTGGAATGGCTTAGGCCTATTAGTTTGAAATCTATACAGAGATTTTGGGGTTTTGCCAATTATTACAGGAAATTCATTAAGAATTTTTCTGTAATTGTTAAACCTCTAACCGATCTCACCAAGAAAGGTGCGAATACGGTCCAGTGGACTACTGAGGCCATTGAAGCGTTTGAGTATCTCAAGGAAAGGTTCAGTTCTGCCCCCATCCTTATGCAGCCTGATGAGACCAAACCTTTTTTGGTCGAGGTCGATGCTTCATCTGTGGGGGGTGGAGTACATCCTTGTGCCTTCTTTTCGAAAAAAATTTCGGAAACCGAACTGAATTATGATGTTGGAAATCGGGAGTTGCTGGCTATTAAACTCTCGTTTGAACATTGGCGTCATTTTTTGGAAGGTGCTAGATTTCCTATTCAGTTTTTCACAGATCATAAGAATTTGATCTATCTTGATGCCGCCAAGCTCTTGAATGCCAGTCAAGCTAGGTGGGCACTTTTTTTTTTTTCTCGGTTTCATTTTTCTGTTACCTATATCCCTGGTACTAAGAATGTTAAAGCCGTTGCTTTATCTCGCAGCTTCTCTCCTACGGTCGGTGCCGAGGAGGAGGAGAGCATTTTGCAGAAAGGAGTTGTGGTGGCGGCATTGGACTCCGTTTTGGAGAATGGGATTCTGAAAGCTCAAGATGATGCTCCATCTAACACTCCCCCTGGGAGGTTGTTCGTGCCTAGAATCTTTAGGAGAGATTTGTTTGTGGAGTGTCATGAGTCTCGGTTGGCAGGTCATCCAGGAATTTCTGAGACTAAGACTTATCAGTCGCAGTTTTTGGTGTCTTGGATGGCAGAAGGAAGTCATCAAGTGGGTGCGTCAGTGTACTGTGTGTGCTAGGTCAAAGGCTTCACATGCTCCTGCTGCGGGGTTGCTTTGCCCTCTGGAGGTTCCTAGTGCACCTTGGACGCATCTCACAATGGATTTTATTACTGATCTGCCTGTGTCCGAGGGTTTTACTGTCATCTGGGTGGTCGTGGACCGTTTTAGTAAGATGTGTCATTTGGTTCCCTTCATTAAGTTGCCCTGCGCCAAGACGCTCGCTAAGGCGTTTGTTAAGGAGATTGTCAAGCTCCATGGCGTTCCTACCGACATTGTTTCCGATAGGGGACCTCAGTTTGTGGCTCACTTTTGGCGTGCTTTTTGTGACAGGTTGGGAGTCCATTTGTAATTTTCGTCTGGTTATCATCCTGAGTCTAATGGACAGACTGAAAGAAAGAACCTGGATGTTGAACAGTTTTTGCGTTGTTTTGTGGCGGACAATCAAGAGGGGTGGTCTGAGTTTCTGCCTCTCGCAGAATTTGCTCTTAACAATCATACATCCTCCTCTGCTGGGTGTTCTCCTTTTTTGTGTTGTACTGGGAGACATCCGTCTTTTGGTTCGTTTTCCAAATTGGGGTCGGCGGTGCCGGAGGAGGAGAATTTTTCCCGTGATTTGGAGAGAGTTTGGACTAATGTACGTTGCAACCTTCAAGAGGCTAACAAGAAGTATTTTGACAGGAAACGTAATGAGGTTTTGTTTACTGTGGGTGACATGGTTTGGTTGTCCTCAAGGAACTTGCGGTTGAGGATTCCCTCTAAAAAATTGGGTCCGAAGTTTGTGGGTCCATTTAAAGTGCTTCAGGTTATTAACCCGTCTGCTGTTAGGTTGGATGTCCCTACTTCCTGGAAGATTAATCTTGTGTTTCATGTTTCCTTGTTGAAAAAAGCTGATATATCTGGTAGGGACGCCACTGTCACAGTTCCTCCTGTGGTGGAAGACGGCGAATATGAAATTTCTCATATCTTGAATTCTAGATGGCATAGAGGGAGATTACAGTATCTTGTCTCCTGGAAGGGTTTCGGTCCCGAAGATAACTCCTGGGTAAGGACGGATGATGTCTCTGTTCATAGGCTTGTTAGAGCTTTCCACAGGAGGTTTCCGGATAGGCCTGGGCCTGGAGGATCCGGAGGATCCTCATAAAAGAGGGGGTACTGTTAGAACCCTCCTGTTTTTTTTTTTCCATCTTGTGTTTTGCGGTCACGTGACCACCTGCCTTTATATTCCAGCTCCACCCTTATGGCTGTGCTGGACTTCAGTGTTTGACTGTTTTGCTAGCCAGGTGCTTCGGTGCCTCTGTCAGTTCGCTTGATCCTTCTGGGACCTCTAGTACCTTTTTGCCAGTTTATCTTTTTGTGTTCTGCAACAACTTCTCTGTTTAGGAGGTGTCCCATTTTTGTTCCAGTCCTTAGTTCTTTTAGGGACCCCTCCCCTTATGCTATAGGTCTTCGCTCAGACTAGCCGAGTCTGTTCACTAGGAACAGGCAGCCCGCTACATCGTAGGGATTCAGCTTAGTCTTACTGTAGGGATAGCTTACCCCTCTCTTTCCTTAGTACTTGTTGCAGGTCATAACAGCAAAATCTGCAACAAGACTCCAACTACCATGTGCCATTTATGCTACCGATTTGCGCAGCCTCCACCCCAGGACCTAGAGGGGACTACAAATTTGTTTTTCTTCACTATTGCACATGAGTCCACCACTCACTGCTGATTTTTCCTGAAGTAAAGGCTCCTCTTTAAGTTCTTCTGATCTTGAGACGTTATCTGTGAATATCCCTGTCCTGCTCTTCTCTGGTTTCTTGAGTGATTTCTCTCCCCGTTCTCTGCATACAGAATTATCTTTACCATGCAGCAGAGGGAGAACGTTTTCAAAGTCGCGATTGTCAGGCTCACAAGCTCCATTATGGAGTTGGATCGGGTCTGAGTCCGGGCTCTGTGCGGCCGCTCATGGTCTCCTCTATGTCTGTATGGAGCTTGTGCACTGGGTGCAGTCATGGGGGGCAGATAAGGGTCTTCCCCAAACTGTTCCCACAAAGCTGAAGCTACAATTGTCCATAATGTCTTGTGCTGAAGATTAAGATTTCCCATCACTGGAGCTGAAGGTCTGCGGCCGCCCCCCTGATAACAGCCCATAGCATTATCCTTCTCCACCATCTGTACAGCACAATGCAGTCAGGGGGTAACGTCCTCCTGGAATCACCAAACCCAGACTCCTCCATCAGACGCAGATAGAGAAGTGCGATCCGTCAAGGCACAGGACACGTCTCCTCCAGAGTCCAGTGGTGGCGGCTTTTCACCACTCCATCCGAGGCACAGCATTGTGCTTGGTGATGTATGGCTACAGCAGCTGCTCGGGTATGAAGCTCCCGTCTGGGGCACAGTGCTTCTGCTGATTGTTAATACCAATGGAGGTTTGGGGTCAGCCGAGAATTAGTGACGTTTCTGTCCTTTGCTCCTCAGCACTCGGCCCCCCGCTCTGTAACGTTAAGGGGTCTCCACTCCGTAGCCGAGTTGCTGCGGTTCCATCCTCTTCTCAGTAATATCACTCACAGGTGATGGGGGAAGATCCAGGAGGAAGAAATGCCATGGACGGACTTCTTACCCCGGTGGCTCCTATTACAGGACGCGCTGGTATCAGGGAGCGCTGCACCACCGGCCGATCTGTCACATGGTAGTAACGGCAGATGGCATGGCGGGGGGCCAAATACAAAGACCGGGGGCAACGGGGCCTGAGGTTTTGCACCAGGGGGCAATGAGACTGAAGGAAAATCCTGAAAATCCGTGATTAAGTCGTGCAGCCGGTACTTTCCTCCATATCTTGGGATCGGTTTACCGAACTTATACCAACATCATAAGTCATACGGCTCCTACTGATCTGTTCTTTGCTGATTAATGTCTGTAGGACGCAGACACGGATCCAAAAATAGCAGATTCTGCTTTAGCTGCCCCCTTTTTTGGTAATTCCAGTAAGTGGTCCCTGTCTCTTTCCATCACTGTCACCGTTCCAACCTGAGTGTTTTCCCATGTCAGGATGAGTGAGCATATTACTCGCATCTTCATAAATCAAGAGTTTTTCTCCCTCATGTGAAAAGACGCGTCTATTTATCCTGTTCGGAGTCTTCCTCGTCGCTCCCTCCTCCCGGCCCCAGGAGACAAGCATCTGGGTTTAATTTGGTATTTGCCTAATAGAAGGATATGTCACAGCGGTGTCAGGCGGTGTACTGATTAGGATGGCGGTAGGATTGCTGTCTGCTTCCTCTGACTCTGGTATTGAAATACTTGTCTTTTTAAGGGGCTGCCACAGATAAGACGACTTTGTGATTTTTTTTTATTTTTTATTTTTCCCCTATGCAATGTGTGCGAAACCACGGCGGGGAAGTCTATCAGCGGTAATTAGCAGAACTGAGTCGTTATATTGGTATAGATTGTCTGCAGCATATACAACGTGCAATGCAAGGAGCGGCTTCTCTTTCCTCCAACAACACGCCGATATTGGGGCTTATACGTTACCCCGGACTGTTCTTATTGTAATCCTGTTTTTACTTTTCTTATTGTTTGTAATTTCCGGTGTACGTGAGGAATAACAATGTCTCTGGCCAATCTATGATTTTGTATTCTGCATTATTCACCACTCTTCCCCCTATGTAGGTTTTTCTCTCAAATTTTCAGTTGCCTCTGAGCTAGAGGGTGGAGACGAGCTGCTATGTCTCCCATACACAGACATGAGGGATTCCTGCTCTCCTGTCTGTGTAGCATATAAGCAGCTAGTATTATATACTGAGCTGTGGGGTGAGAAATACTTACTAATAAGCAGCAAAAGCATAGAGGAGATTATACAGTAGTACTGAGCAGTGTGGCTGTGAGTGCAACTCTGGAGGGAGGTAAACAGTTGCTTGAAGAAAGAAGGCACCAGACGGATAGAGGACATTATACAGCAATACTGAACAGAGTGGCTGTGAAACCAGCTGTGGGGCTAGATAAACACTTGCTAGAAAGCAACAGAAGCATAGAGGTTATTATGCAGAAGTTGTCACGCAAGGTGTGGGAGAGACTTAGTGCAACACAAAGGGAAGAGGGAAAGGGGGGGGGGAGGTGGAGACCTCTTAGGGGAGACAGGGTGACACTAGATAAACCTAACGTCCATGTATTGGCTCTTAACTAATCGCTGCATGCGAACCTCACCCTGTCTTTCCCTGGCGTTTGGCTCAAGCGAGGGAAGGGAGGAGATGAGCACTAGTCGATCTCCACTAAACACTATAAACAAGGAAGGACAAACAGGGGAAAGTGTTTTAGCTTTAGATGACTCCTGACAAATGCACAAACATGTCCTCAAGCTCCAGAGAGGAAAAGGTACTGCTCTTGCTAAGCCTTCACAAGGAATAATGAATATCGCCGACACCTCCCTCTAGAGCACACCAGGTATTTATACACCCAGGCCAGGGAGTTAATTAGCCAGAGGGAGGTAGCCACTGGGTCCTAGAGACTGCCTCTAAGAAGATGTCTGTAATGCCAAACGTAGAGATCTCCTGCAACCAACTGCAGGGCGACTGTCTATCACCTCTGACACACCCGTGACAGTAGTACTTAGCAGTGTGGCTGTGAATGCAAATCTAGAGGAAGGCAAAATAGTTTCTTTAAGCTGAATCTGTGCTGATTGCTTCTCATTCCACCTTCCACCTCACCTCTCCATAAACTTCAGTAGATGGATGTAATCTGACACCTAAGGGAGCTGATAGTGCGTTTTGCTGTAATTTAATGTGGCGCCTCTGAGGGTTCAGTCGCCACAGAGGTACTGCACCTCACCCAGAGGTGTGGTGTCTCCTTCTCTCAGGTAAGGTGGGAGTGCTGCCTGGAACCCCAAACACCTGCATCCAACACTACACCACTCCAGACCAGCTGGAGGGGCAAGATGCAATGTGTGTTTCCTGCTGAGCCCTGTCCCTGGCTGGAGCGGGGGGAACCAGAAGTGGGTGTGGGTGGAGGAAGTAGTTAGAGGGAGCACCATCACAGTAGGTATATAATGGGAAGCCATTTTAGTGTGGCAGGAGAGAGGAGTCGAGTAGTGAGAGGAGAGCAGTTCAGAAGAACAGTCCGGGAGCAGAGTCTCATTAGGAGCTCTGCTCCACAAGTAGGGCCTGGTCTGGAGGCCCCGGAGGGGAGCAGGGAGTAAGCTCCGTTCTAAGAAGGGATCCTAGGGGGTACGGCGAGTGCAGGACGGCACCCGTACGCCCCGAATCTGTCAGACAGAGGGATCGTAAGCCGCATTCTAATACCCTTGGGGGTCAAGCAGGTCTGTGAACTCCCACGCACAGGAGGGACTTCAGAGCACCTGAGCAGGATTGAGAGTGGGCAGCGCAGGGCAGGAGGGAGAAAGACCCAGCGTGAAGTCGGTCTGGCTAGGAACACGAGAAAATGGGGTTCTGTCTGGTACTCCTAATCTGCCTGAGGAAGAGCTGAACCCCTGCCTGGTGAACGCAGCGCGACGCGGGAGGCTGTAAGCTGACAATGCACCCTGAGGAACTAAAGAACTGTGAGTAAAGACTCGGATGACTGCACCGTACCGCCTATGTCCATTATTTCGTCCGCGCCATCTTTCCCCCTGCACTACAACGCCCAGCGCAACTTACACTACCTACACTGCCCTGGAGCAAGCTCTACCTGTGGAGAGCCACACCATCCCTGCTGCCGTATCACCAGCTCCAGAGGACTGCTCCGCAGCGGCGGCTCCCTTTAGCCGCATTCCACAGGTGGCGTCACGAACAATCCCAAAAACCCCATATAAGAATATCCCCCCCCCCTTTTGAGTGACCGCCCTGGGCCACGGACCGGGCCAGCCACCGTGATATCCCCCAACCGGCATTCAGAAGCCCGGCTGCCGAGTACCCCACGGCCCTGGGGGAGCGTCATCTTCTGGCGTCATGAACAGGATACGTGACCGACCCATTATCGGCGGGTATTGTGTGCCTAAGAACTGTGTTATGGTACTGAATGTGGCGCCCGCCCCAGAAGAACGGGCGCCATTATGTGCGTGCTAAAGAACAACAAAATGGAACCTCCCATCATGGGCCGGGTCCCGGAATGGCGCCAAAAGCAAACCCTGCCCCTTGCAACAGTGACTGTCCGCGTAGATGTGTCCGTCAAGACAAGCAGGCCGTCTCAAGGAGTGACCGACAGCAGATTGCCATGGGACCGCCCCCGAAAGAGGAGAGGAGGAGGAGAAAAGGAATGGAGACAGGGTGTGGTCTTAACCAGTCTAGACAGACCGCACCCGGCAGCCAGGATGGATGGACGCGAAGACGAAGCCTCCTCCTCTAGCCTGCTGCAGCAAGCAACCCCCCCCCCCCCCCATCCTAGAGGGAGAAGCAGGAAAATTGTCCCCGGAGGACGCAGAGTTCCTCCAGAAAGAGGTCCTGGAGCTGAGCCAACGTGTGGAACAGGCTCAGCAAGCAGCGGTCACCCAATGGAGGAGTGAGCTGCTAGAAAAGTTGGCAGCACGGCGGAAAGCCGCACCAGACACCAGCAGCGGCACCGCAGCCCCGGCGGAGCACCAGGAGGCTGTATACAGCGCAGGAGCAGGTAGGAAGGAATCCCCTGTCCCGGGCGCTGCAAGCGCCGACCTGCTCCTGGGCCTCTTTCCTCAGTACTCCCCGTATGCCGCCATGCCCTCTCTAGAGCAGCTGCTCTGCCCGGAACCTCCACCCCCGGGTGCTGACCCTGAGGATCCCACATTTTGTGCCCTCCCGGAGGCTCCACTCCCGGGCGCTGAAGCCAGGGGCCTGCTACTGGATGCCCTCCCGGCGCCTCCACCTCCGGCACCTGAGTAGGTATACAGAGCGCCGGCCTTTGATTGGTCCGCCTGGTTCGAGGACCAGCAGCCGATACCAGCTGCCCGGTTTCCTGTTCCAGCGGAGAGGAGTTTTGCTGGGACAACCAGGGGGGGGACCTGATGGGGTTCCCGAGGGAGACTAAGGCCGAAGCCCTGCAGAGGAAGGAGTTCTGCAGGCAGGAGCTCCAGCAGCTGGAAAAGGAGCGGCGCTCTCGGCGGGCGCGCTGGGAACGCCTGGAGGCCCGGGACAAGGCCGCAAAGGCCCAAGTTCGCCAGGTGGAGTCAGCCCACCCCGGCCCCCGCGACGAAGGAGTCGTAGTAAAGTTTGACCTGAAGGCTGGGTGGGGCTTTATAAGAGATCCCATCTTTGCGAGGGATGTCTTTGTAAACCGGCGGGATGTTGAGCCCGAGCTGGAAGAGGGCCATCCCGACCGGAACCTGTACCCGGGGGACCGCGTCACATACACACGTCACCACGGAGAACGCGGGTGGTACGCCCTGCAAGTGTACCGCGTCATCGAGGACACCCCCCCCCCCCCCTGCACGACATACCTTATGACCCGGCCGGGTCAGGTAAGAACCAGCAGTACCCCAGGTGGGGACCCCACTACCAAGTGTAGTAAGTGGGACTAGACAGTGTGTATATAATTACCCGTAAGGGCATAAAAAGACAGTAGGGCAGAGGACGTTGATCTCCCTAAAAACTTTCCATTGTATATAATTGCACTTCTTAAAGTGCACCCTAATGGTTTTATATCAGCAACAAATGACCTCAGAAGAAAAACCGTCTGGCGTGGCGGAAGACGTGGTCCTGCACCAGGATCATCTATGCCCTGCAGCCACGCCCAGGGCCTACGTTGAGAGTTTGCGGACGGGTCCCTCATGCTGCTACTTGTTGCACCTGTTTAAAAGTAACCCAGCGTGAAGTCGGTCTGGCTAGGAACACGAGAAAGTGGGGTTCTGTCTGGTACTCCTAATCTGCGTGAGGAAGAGCTGAACCCCTGCCTGGTGAACGCAGCGCGACGCGGGAGGCTGTAAGCTGACAGTGCACCCTGAGGAACTAAAGAACTGTGAGTAAAGACTCGGATGACTGCACCGTACCGCCTATGTCCATTATTTCGTCCGCGCCATCTTTCCCCCTGCACTACAACGCCCAGCGCAACTTACACTACCTACACTGCCCTGGAGCTAGCTCTTCCTGTGGAGAGCCACACCATCCCTGCTGCCGTATCACCCGCTTCAGAGGACTGCTCCGCAGCGGCGGCTCCCTTTAGCCGCATTCCACAGGTGGCATCACGAACAATCCCAAAAACCCCATATAAGAATATCCCCTCCTTTTGAGTGACCGCCCTGGGCCACGGACCGGGCCAGCCACCGTGATATCCCCCGACTGGCATCCAGAAGCCCGGCTGCCGAGTACCCCACGGCCCTGGGGGCGCGTCATTAAGATGGATTTTTAGCAGATTTTCAGGGTGTATGATGCGTTCAGGAGGTGGGAGGAGAAGCGGCTCATAAGTGGAGAAAGAAACAGATTTTTCTGATGAGGTATATCACAGAATTTGTTATCTCACATACAGTACTCTTGATTTAAGTTTGTTGAAATGATAGCGACCATTTAAAGTTTATTTTATATCGCCTAGGTGACCCCTTTTTTTTGTGACAGGTCAACGTTTTGGGTATAATGGCAATTCTACAAATTTTGGTAATTTTTTTTTTCTTTCCCTGATTTGTGTCATTACATAGTAATGTTTATGAATGAAGACTGTTTTTTCTTCTATTTTCCTTGGATCTTGAACACTGGGTCTTCTAATTGCCTTTATGATACAATTAATCCCTTGTTGAATTTGACATTGACGTTCATTGTCTTCTAGGGCCGGGTTTGCCAACTGTCCCTTATGCCCTAGGAAATATTTGTACTTGGTAAGGCAATTACATTGTTACTCTGCTGCGCCAGGATATGATACAACTGATCATAAAACAATTCCGGCACCCTGTGTGTACTGGCTGCGGGTGCTATGCCATATATACCCGGCTAACCATCCGAGAGGTAAGGTTAGAACAGGGGAAAGGAGATGTAATGTCTGGGAATCCACACAGTAAGGCCACGGCCCCACTATCAGTATTCGGTCAGTACTCTTTCTCAGGAGTGGGTGATAAATGCAGAATTGGTGACTTGTTTCTATTATACATTTATCACCCACTCCTGAGAAAAAATACTGATAGTGGGGCTGAACTTGCATTGGCAGATAGTGCCACTTAAACTTAATTGGTTAATGCTCTTACTTTTTTTTTAACCTTTTAAATGCTGCCCTGGACCACGTACTTTCAAAATGTATAAAAGCTGTTTGGTAACCTATCGTGGTTGTGCCCATTTACACACCATTTCCCACCAGTGGTCGTTATCGGGATGTATCGGTGCAGTTGGCAATTATGGTATAAAACACCGATACATATGGACTGGTCTCTTGACCTGAATATTGCCATAAATTGGCCACAAAATCCATCTATACAAGGGGCAAATAAAACTGCTATTCCTTATCCAAAGAAAATCTTTCCATGTGGTTAATGACTACAGCCCTTGTTGCAGACTGGAAGCTCCTTGGCCATATGCAAAATTTATAAGCGTCTCCCTCCACCTTCCATGACCCATAAGTGGTAATGTTGGGGTCTTCTTCGTGAAGAAGCCTTTGTGCCCATCAGGCTACATGATCCAGGTACAAATGCTGCTCCTGCCCAGGTGGTCTCCAGCAAGGAATGGGTTAATAGTAAAGTCTCTATTGGTCAAGACTGTAGAGCAAGAAAAAGTGGTTAACTGCAAAGTCCCTGCTGGCCAGGGGCACAGGGTCCCCTCCCCCAAGTCCCTGCTGGCCTGGGGCGCGGGCGGGGGGGGGGGGGGCCTCTTACTTATTTTTCCCCCGGGGTCCAGTGTCACGAGTGTGTCAGAAGTGACAGTCACCCTGCAGTTGGTTGCATGAGATCTTTGTTTGGCATTAGACACTGTCTTAGAGGCTGTTTCTCTAGGACCCAGCGGCTACCATCCTCTTGATAATTAACACCCTGGCCTGGGTGTATAAATACCTGCTGTTTGCTAGAGGGAGGTGCCGGCGATATTCACATGACACCTTGTGAAGGCTTGAGCAAGAGCAGTACTTCTTCCTCTCAGGAGCTAAGAGGACGTGTGTTCATCTCTCTGAAGTTGACTAAAGCTAAGCTACCTTCCCTTGTTTGTTCCCCTTTGTTGTCTTTAGTTGTCAGTGTGGTACTACTAGCGCTCATCCCCTCCTTTCCCATGCCAGGGCCAAATGCCAGTGAAAGACAGGGCGAGGTTCCTGTGAAGAACCAATATAGGGATGTTAGTGGAGACAGGGTGATATTAGATCACCCTAGGAGGTCTCCACTACCCCCTTTCCCTAGAGTCTGGGCCCCCTTTTCCCCCTTCCCTTCGTGTTGCACTTAGTCTTTCCTTCACCTTGCGTGACATCCAGTTGTTGCTGTTTTTCTAAAGCCCAGTTGTCCTGCAGGTTTCCCATAACCTCAGTACCAATTACATTTTTATTTTTCAAGCCAGGATAGAGCATGAAAGCTGGGGTTATGCTGTATGGTATCAACAAAATGCAAAAAAACAAAACAAAAACCCAAATGTCTGGAGTCGCGAGGCCCCGTGTGTCTGGATTTGCTCGCCATATCTACTACATATGCAAACCAGAGTGTGACTTCTCTTATCCCTTTCTCCCCAGACACCAGAAATAGATTTTAAGCTTGACTGGGCAGCGTGCCTCCTCGACAGCCCAGCAAACATCGCCACTTTATACCAATATAATGACAATCTCAACACCTCGCTCTTATCCCCCCAAAAAAAAGAGAGAAAATTATAACAAAGCTGCAAAATCCCGGGAGGAAAGGAGAAAAAAAGTGAACGCAAACGTGTCGCTCACAAAGAAATATATTGGACGAATACAATTAGTCCAATAAATATATAAGTAAAGAGTAGCGTGTGGCGTTCGCCAGCCCTCGTGGTAATTAGCGCTTTCATCACATCTCCGTGCCCTCCTCTGCTGCTTAATTGTGCATTAACATGCCATATCTGCCTGGATGGAGCCTTTTTAACCAGCTCACTGCCAGCGTCATTCATCGGCTCCCCTGAGAACACCCACACAACGCGTTTCGCCAACCGACTCCACTTCTCCATCATTACAGGGTGTTATTGATTTCACTAGTCTGTTTTGCCTGCTGTTACTCCCAGGAGGTGGCATGAATCACCGCTCCATCTTCCGAGCCCCCCAGAATACCCACAGTCAGGTGGCATTGGTTACTCATGGCATAAAGCTAATTAGACAGGTTTGTCATCTTTTTTTTTGTGATTTCAATGATTCCATGGCAACGGCGAGGTTTGATGTGTTGTTCAATCGAGGACGCTGTCTTCTCCGAATTGACAGGTGTGTTTTTGTACCCGCTGCCACCAAAGAAGAACGTCTAGTCAATCGGCCAGTAATGAGCGAGGGAAGGGATGGGGAGGTCGCCGTGCGTCGTGCTATCCTTCGACTAGATCTCCTTGTTATATCCCTTATTGACTCTCCTCTCTTCACTTATTACTTGTTGTGCCAACATCGCCAATTATCAGGGACAAAATGTCCTACACGGTTACAATCAAAATTAATTCGCACCGCTCGCCACCCACCATCGCAAATGTACAAACTTTCCGCTGTTTGTTTTTGTTTCATTGGTTTATTGCAACATAAACATCTGAACTGCTATAAGGGGCTTCTCCAAATGATGCACGAAATGCCACTTTTACTGACTGCTGCAGCCTCAGAATTATTCATCTCCTTCATAATAAGCATTTTTAGTACTTCGTAGAACCCTTCTGGCTGTTATGACCTGCTGCTCTTCTGGCTGTTATGACCTGACGCAGACATGATGCATAGCCAGGCACCAGCTTCTGGCTGCATTTCTGAAGAATCTTAGCCCAGTCCTCATGAACAATGGCCTCCAGGTCAGGAATATTCTTGGGCTTGCTGCAGTTGCTTTCATTACATCCCAGCATAGATTTTCTGTATGGTTCAACCTTATTGACCATGACTAAGACTCCAGAGTCTTCAACGGCTACTTCTGAAACTTCAGCTTCCTCATAAGACTCATAACGTTTTATAGAATTTCCTAATGCTTGATAGGATCCATTGTGCCTTCCACACGCTGCAGGTTTCTGAGCCTCCGCTGTCCTTTGCCATAGGCATCATTGAGCCCCCCGCAGTCCTTCACCGTAAGCATCACCGAGCTCCCATCATGTTTCGCTGTAGAAAGGATGTTCTTTTCAGTATATGCTTCAGAGATACTGCTGGACACAGAATTTCCGGTTTGGTTTCATCATCCACAGAACAGAGTCCCAAAATGTGTGTCATATATATATATATATATATATATATATATATATATATATATATATATATATATATATATATATATATATATATATATATATATATATATATATAATGACTAGTATTTTGGAGCTGCCATTTTTTTTTTTTTTTTTGTTCTCTTTTCCTCTCGTTTTCTTTTCTTCTTAAAAAGGTAGACTCAGAACTTTAATTTCCTATAGACTCTGAACACTGGGTTAATGAAAAACAAATTTAAACTCTGAAGTACGAGGTCTGTCTTCCATTCGGATTCCCATAAACTTTAATGGCCGAGGCTGATCTTCAGAATGGAGGAGAACAGGTCCTGCTCTGAGTGTCAAGGACCCGTTTTTAAAACTGTGTGTGGCTCGATGACACTGTGTGCTGTCCAAGAAAGTGCAGCACTAGGATGCGTCACCCGGGTGCAATCTGGGACCTCTGCCTATAGTTGCAACATTTGCTGATCTTAAAGGAGTTGTCTCAAGTTCTTAAACAGGTAAAATTGCAAAAATGCTTGTAAAGAGAAGCAACTTTTGCAATTTATCCCATATCAAAAATTCCTTTGAGAATGGAGGGATGCTTAATTCTTTAGAGTAGATCCCATTACTTGGGCAGGGCGAGCATGCTTTGTTCATTACAGCCTGCCCACGTCGGTCTAAAGCTGCCTGGATCCAACCAGCCTTGGTCACCTTGTGATTCTCCTTCCTGCAGAAGTAAAGCTGCAGCCTGGGAGAGACACGTGATGGTTTTCTTTTTGTTCGTGCTCCTTTCTGTTCCTGAGAAATGGCCCCTCTCTTCACTTTATATAATCTAGTATTTTTGACAATTGGGTGTGGTTGTCAGCTCTTCTGTGGGTGTCTTCCTGATGACCATGTGGCGCCCCTGAGGGTTCAGTCTCCACAGAGGTACTGCACCTCACCCAGAGGTGTGGCATCTCCTTCTCTCAGGTAAGGATGGAGTACTGCCCGGGACCCCAACACCTGCACTCAACACTACACTACTCCAGGCCATCTGGAAGGGCAATATGCACTTCTTCTGCTGCCCGGTCCCTGGCTGGAGTGGGGGGAACCAAAGATAGGGGGAACCAGTAGTGGGTGTGGGTGGAGGACGTAGAGTAGGGGAGCACTTAGAGAATAGATATAAAAAGGGAAGCCATCTTAGTTAGAGAGGGGAGTTGAGTCAGTGAGTAGTAAGGAGAGGAGTGGGAGCAAGGGAGGAATGCGCCGGGAACGGAAGGGATCCCTGGGGGCACCGTGAGTGCAGGACGGCACCCGTACGCCCGAATCTGCCAAGAGTCAGAGGGATCAGGCCGCAGGAAGGGAACCGGTCCCTGGACCAGCCGTGTTACTGGTCTCGGCTGGAAAAACCAGAGGCTTCCGCACTTCCATGGTGCAGTTGCCACAGCCTCACCCTAGTCGCCGTGAAGGGCATCAAGTAGGTCCGGGAACTCCAGGCTGCCCAGAAGGGACTTCAGAGCTCCCGATCGGGACTGTGTGTGGGGAGCGCAGGGCAGGAGGGAGAAGACCCAGCGCGTGAAGTCGGTCAAGGAGGGAACATAAGGGGGTCCCGTTAAGTGCTTCTAAACCCCTGCCTGGCAAATGCAGTGCGACGCGGGAGTCTGACTACTGGACAGTGTACCCGAGAAATCTAAAAAGAACTGTGAGTAAACTCTGATGACTGCACTCCACTGTCTGTCAGTTATTTCCATCACGCTACCGCGCCTGCACTACAACGCCCAGCATTACAATCAACCCTGCCCCGGGGGCCCGCTCCGCCTGTGGGGAGCAGAAACATCCCAGCTGCCATCCCATCACCCCCGGAGGTCTGCAGCAGCGCCGGTATTCATTACCGGGAGCCACAGGTGGCGTCACAAGACAAACTGTTAACAAAAAACCCTTTTAAAGAGTGACCCCAGAGGACGGGCCCGGGAGCCGACTGCCGTGACATCCTACAAAGAAGGTAAAGGCCCGGGCACCGAGTCTCCCCCCATATTCCCCCTGGGCGAGTCATACTCTTCCTGGCGTCGCGAACAGGATTTCGTGCCTGTTATCACCGGGTACTGTGCGCCTAAATACTGTTTATGCTTCACCGAATTTGGCGCCCGCCCCAGAAGAACGGGCGCCATTATGTGGGTTCCCTTCCTGCGGCCTGATCCCTCTGACTCTTGGCAGATTCGGGCGTACGGGTGCCGTCCTGCATTCACCGTACCCCCTGGGATCCCTTCCGTTCCCGGAGCATTCCTCCCTTGCTCCCACTCCTCTCCTTACTACTCACTGACTCAACTCCCCTCTCTAACTAAGATGGCTTCCCTTTTTATATCTATTCTCTAAGTGCTCCCCTGCTCTACATCCTCCACCCACACCCACTACTGGTTCCCCCTCTCTTTGGTTCCCCCTACTCCAGCCAGGGGCGGGGCCAGCAGAAACACAGTGCATCTTGCCCTTCCAGCCGGGCCGGCCTGGAGTAGTGTAGTGTTGAGTGCAGGTGTTGGGGTCCCAGGGCAGTACTTCCTCCTTACCTGAGAGAAGGAGATGCCACACCTCTGGGTGAGGTGCAGTACCTCTGTGGCGACTGAACGCTCAGGGGCGCCACAACCACACCCCCAAAGATAACCAGACTGGAGTTACACACAGAGAAGAAGGGGTCCATATCTCAGGAGCAAAACAAAACCCACACCGGATTCAGGAGAACAGCGGCATTTACACCAGTTATGAAAAATGACATATTTGTTCCAAGTGACCGCCCCTTTTAATGTGACCACGCCCCTCAGGTCTCTAAATTCTAATTTTCCATTAAGCAGATGATACTTTAAGAATACAATAAGAGGCGTGAAAGGCTTAAATCTGCATCAGCACAAACACTGCATCTCCTGTAAACATTAATAAGTCATATCAGTCATCTGGAAACTCCATTAAAGTCCTGATTTATTTATGGTTGTGGTGCCAACATGTATTCCACATGTTGTACTGACGAGTGTGGACTCCGATGTCCTGTTTTCTGAGCCTTAAAGGACAGTTCTAATATCTTTTAGACTTGCAGAGGGAAGAGTCAGTGTTGCCAGATGAGATCTGATAGATGATGTCATCCTGTAGCTCACAGGAAGTCACCGACTGACTTCCTGTCTACACATAAGTGCATGTACTGGACTAGTGGTCAGACTGCAGATCACATGACCCAGCTGCCTATGATAAAGGGAGGAAATGTATGGATAAAACTGATTCGTGATGAAATAAAAGATGCGGCTAGAATATTGCTGGTGAGGTAGCAACGTGTGTGCAAAAAAAAATTATGCTGGAGTGTTACTTTTAATTTTTGTGGCATATTCTATCTTATTTTTGTCTTTTCTAAATTAATTTACACTGTGTGTGTGATTTTCTTAAATAACTCTGCTTGAAGGATTGTTCGAAGTCCCTACGGTGGACTGCAAACTTTTTAATGTGCGGCACTGGTCCTCAGAGGAGAAGCTTAATATATAAAGTGGTGGCAGGGAGAGAGCAGCAAGGGAGAGGAGGGCTTGGGGGTCTTACAGAAGTTTTCATCCCTGCTCCTTCTGAATCAAGCCAGACCAGGGCATTAGCTGTCATATGTTGCCGGGCATGATGTAAAACTGCCATATTGGATTTGCTGGGTAGAGCACAAGCTACTGAAGATGGAGACGGATGTGAAACCTACCAGGAACTGTGAATGTTATGGCTAAATGGGGAGTTGCTAAATAAAGTTATTTCTGACCAACTAAAGTTTGGGTAAGAATATCCCGAATGCTGGTAGCTAGAAATTAATACATTCTCACTGTCCCAAGTTGTAATTGTGCCCACCAAGCTGGATTCCTGGGGTCAATGGAGCCGCGGGGCGGAGTGCCTGGGGTCAGTGGAGCCGCGGGGCGGAGTGCCTGGGGTCAGTGGAGCCGCGCGGCGGAGTGCCTGGGGTCAGTGGAGCCGAATTGGTCAGGAGGTACAAATATCAGAGGCTGGGAAGCGGTCCATGGCATTGATACCAACTACCTGAATATTCAGGCAGGGTCTCTCCACCTGAGCGGGCTGATAAGGACTGAAAGACGGACATCACAGGAGCGCGCTGGGTAGGTAGAGCAGAGGGAGCCGGCCCTGGATCCGGGCAAGTGAGTTACATATATACCGGAGGTGGGCAGAGCAGGAATTCTGTGAGTTGCACCTTCAGCAATGTTTTGGTCACTTTTTCTGTACAGCCCAATTGCAGCCAATTTTGTTATTTTCAATCTTTTTAAGGACCGGTGGTATACAGATGACCTTAAAAACTTGCATTTCAGGGAGCGGAGACTGGGGAGAAATACAGACCTGCTGTAATCACTGTATAGTAATGCTACAGCGCCAAGTAACATTACTATAAAGGGATTATATAATGCCAACAGGGTTTCATAAAACTAGTAAACTTCAAAACTTTTTTTTTGCTCTTGTTCACAATGTCACCACTGGGGGCAGTATTTTATTGGAATAAAAGTAATTACATTTTACCAGCAAAAAAAACAAAACCTAAAATTACCCAGATTATGGTTATATATCTGGACCCAATTCATTGTTCTATATTAAAAAAAAGAGGGAAATGTGCCCTAAATCTACATTTTTTATCCCCTCTAAGAAACTCCGCTACCAAGGAATCCGTGAGACGTATCAGTTATTCGTGAGCCATGTTAATATTTCCTTATTAATATGGAGGGGGGATCTTCCCGGTGTGTTTTTCCTCCGTTTTTAGCGTGTGATTACAGGCTGTTCTGTCTCCGGTGCTGGTAGAACCTCGGTGGCTGATGTCTGCGACGTCCCCAGAGCCCGTCCACAGCTAAAATAACCTCCATGTCCCTGACTAAGAATTGGTTTGGGGGCATCAGAGCGGCTGCTTAAAAGCTTTATGCAATCAGCAGATTAAAGTTTTATTCCACTTACAGCAGACAAAACACTTCTACATGTATTTTCATCATCGATGTATCATTACCGCTTTAATGACGCAGAGCGCCCTGAATCAGAGCGGCGCCTTTTTAAGGGATTTATTTATAACGCAGCAGCAGTGGCTTCAAGTGTCAAAGCTGCGCCGCAGCTGCCCGGATCACGAGCCCGCAGGGAGAACCGTGGCACAAATGGGACTTTTATTATAGGGGTAATAGAGGTACATCTAGCATTTATAATAGAATCTATGGGCTGGTATAATGCCGCCATATAGTGCTATGTAACATTTCTATATGGTGGCCACATAATGGTACCTAAATTACACCATACCCTGCCTAAATAATACTGCCATACAGTGCCATGTAACAAGAATTATGTAATGGTGCATAGAGTGATCACACGTAACAGTGCCTTTAATAATACTGCCATATAGTGCCTTAATGATAGTGCCACCATGTGACAAAACTATACTGTGAATATATAATGGGGCCATAGAGTGACTGACTAAATAATCCTGCCATACAGTGCCATGTAACCCTGCTAAACAGGAATTGTGGTGCATAGTGATCACATAACAGTGCCTTAATACTGCCATATAGTGCCTTAATGATGATTCCCACGTGACAAAAATATATTGTGAATATATAATGGTGCCATAGTGACTAAATAATCCTGCCATACAGTGCCATGTAACCCTGCTAAACAGGAATTATGATGCATAGTGATCACATAACGGATACCTTAATACTGCCATATAGTAGTGCCTTAGTGTCGCCATGTGACAAAACTATACTGTGAATATATAATTGTGCAGTAGAGTGACTAAATAATGCCACCATACCATGTTATATAGTGCCTCAATATTACCGCCATACAATGCCATCTAACAGAACTGTACAGTGATTATATAATGCCATTGGGTGAACGTATAAGTGCCAAATAGTAAATAAATAGTATCGCCATACTGTGTTGTATAGTGCCTTGATACTTCCGCCATATAGTGCCATGTGACAGTCCTATATAGCCACCATTGAATACTTCCATAAAGTCCACAGATTGCAGAGGGGATTTTGACTTCATGGCCCAATCAAAATATTTAATATTGTGGATCAATTGTATGATGATGATTAGTGCTGAGAAAGGGGTAACTGGCAGATCCTCATGGTCAGTGGCAATGAAGGGGTTATTGCGCATATTCCTGGTGGTAATGGGCACATCCCAGTTAGAGGGACTAATGAGAACGTCCCTGGTGGTCAGTGACAATGAAGGGGTTATTGATGACCTCACTGGCAAGTGTTGATCTGTAGAGTGGTCTTTCATCCTGCTTTAGGAAATTTGAGCCCCCTGTATACATCCATATGCAGTGTGCTCCCCCTAGTGGTGACTGCTTGCAGCCAAAATGTTTCTTCTTAAAGGGTTATTTCCATCTTGATTAGTTGGGGCCTGTCCAGTGCATAGGTGATGACTTGTTTATTGCTGGGGGGGGGGGGGGTCTCACCACTTAGATCCTTGACAATTTATATATTGTGCCCCCTGTTAATGGAGTTTGGCTGCACATGTGCACCACGGCTCCATCCATTTTCTATAGGATAGTGTTGTAGTTGCATATTCCTCCGGCTGGCCTGGAGAAGTAGCGTGCACCTGCTGAATGTCCGACCTTTCCAGGAAAATGCATCTAATAAGTGTAGATGGGATGTTCCTCTGTTGTTCTTCTTGAAAATGGGTATTACCATACCCATTGTCTATAGGGGCTATCCATACAGAGTCTGACACTGTGAGCACTGGCGGGATAGTGCCGTCTATGTAGGAACACACCCTACTGATCCGGGGAATGGGAAGACCCAGTTTCCAGGAGGAATAACTGAGGAATTCAGCAATGCAGATTTCTCAGAAAAAAAGTTGAAGTTCATGGGGGAATAAACTTGGAGAGGATTGAGGAGCGCAGACGGAGGCAGGAGGCGGCGTGCTCTGTTTGGTGAGATATCAGGCGTCGCTGACATAACACAGAACTAAACTGACTGCCCCTGAGTGGGATGAGCGCGCCAGCAGCGCCTGGATGCCGCATAACTGCTACTTGCCACCATTATCTTTTGATGTTTCCGAACCATATAATCTTAAAGTTCACTGAGCGTCATCACGTTTCACCGCGGACAGGCAGGCTGCCATTACTGGCGTGCGTGGGGATTTAACTCTTACCTCTCTGGATCGTCTATACTCCAATTACTAATCGGGGTATTGTAGCCCCCAAAATAACGGGGTGCAATTTCTTGGTGGGATTGTGCCAAATTTGAGATTGATCACCTATTCAGAGTAATGGCTGGTCACTGGGGGGTCCCACCAGTCAACCATGGTGGGGAGCAGCAGTCGAAAATGCACCTTTGTGACACTGACCTTGTTTTATTTCTATCCGCCCCATAGACCTAGAATGGACGTGTACGCTCTCTTACCACTCCGTGCCAACCCCTCCTTACTGCAGGACCCTCTTATTCTCAGAAGCTGCTCATCGTATATAATTATAGTCCTCTATATCTTGTAATAGAAATCTGCTCCTCGTGCATCAACTTCCTCAAGTTCTCCTTTAAAGAAGCAGTGATGCAGTGTAAAGTATGGGGAAGGCTGAGAAATAGATCTGAGATGACCTCCAAAACTATTATTACATATTCCATAGCTGTTCCCTACGACTATAGTTAGGAGGGAAGTATCATCTTTAGGTCGTCCTCCAGTACGGGAGAACAGAGGGTCATTTAATTTGCAGGCATGACACCGCGCTGTTATGTAGATTTAATTGGAAACAGATTAAGGACAAGAGTTGTGGGAATTTCTGGCAACTTTTTAAGAAACTTTTTATTTATTTTTTTATTTTTTTAGACTGCATTACCTCTCCTGACCACTGTCATTAACCATTACTTTTTTAATAGACACTAATGCAACAGCGCCCCCCCTACTAATGCACAAAAATATGGCTATAATAGATGCACTGTATCTATTATAAATCAGATGGCAAGCTTTGTTTTTGTTTTTTTTTTTCACCACTGCTTTTAGTTTGTATGTGCAATTGTAATAATTCTAATTTTTATGTTGGAAAAAAAAAATAATAACCATTCTGCTGCACATTTTCTTAGAGCCTCTGTTATTCCTCCTGGAAATGTATGAATAAATGGAAAACTGGGAAAAATCCAGATGGAAAATTTGCTGCCCAGCTCCGTTGTATATGTAGATCCTGCCAGATAATATTTCTGAAACTTATTAATCGTTATATGTTTGGGTTGGATTAATGGGGATAATCCAATTTTCTAACTGCTGGCACCAGAACGGGGGTTCGAAGTGAATGGTGATTAGGTCGAGCATGCGTGACACGGCTCCATTCATTGTCTATGGGAGTGTCGGAGATGGGCGAGCGTTGTCCCATAGACAATGAAATGCAGCAGTAGTGCACAACCCCCTCTAATGTCACCTGTGTGGATTGACAATCCCCCATAATTGAAAAAATTGGGAAAAAAGCTTTTTTTTTTTTTTTCCTATGAGTGCTGCAAATATGCTGCAAAATGCTTAATTATTTGCAAAAACACAGAAAAAATATTGCCGTTTTTCAATCTGACTGCAGTGCAGGGTGAAGCTCCCCACCTGCTGTTCAGCCATGGAGGGGGGAAATGACTGCAACTTCATACTTAGTGGGGGAGATCCAGGGTGGTCTCGGCGCAGCCCACAGACTGATATGGAGGGGTTGGTGCACTGGTGCGGCCATCGCTCCATGCAAACACTTGACAGCTCGATTTTGAAGTTGGTGGGGTCCTGGAAACTTGCAGGTCATCTCCCCTCTGTAGATGGGTAATTAGGTGTAGTGTGACTTTAAATGCATAATGTAAACTCTGTAGGATCTGATAAGAGAGAAGAGACGTCGCCATGTGGTGCGCATTTCTCGAATCCCTGAAAATAGAAATGTTACGGTTTAGTCTAACAAGTCTCGCATGCATGTAAAAAAGAAAGATCCGTGAGAAATACATAAAAATGGCTTGTTATAAAGCCTATGTTATATCGGCGGTTCAAAGCTGCCACCTGCTGGCTGTCTGGTTAAAGTGCGTTTATGTATATATAATACATATGTCCTTGAAAACGACAGAATGCAACTGCAGCAGCCACATCCTGGCAGCAGAGGGCACCAGCTGCACCTGGTGATGATTGTGGCAGGAGCCTCGGGTGTTTACAGAGTAGGGGGCTCTCACCTTGTACGGTGGGGGGATCTGGAGTCTGTATAGGAGTATGGGGGTCCCTACTCTGGGGTCTGTATACAAAAGAGGAGGTCTCTAGCCTGGGGTCTGTATATACAGTAGTGTTCAAAATACTAGCCGTCCAATATGACTAACCAGATTAATCGCTGTTTTTGGTATAAATTCTATCACCACATGTCAGACAATTCACCAGTCGGTGCAGTAGATTGTAAGAAAACCCCCAGACTCCGCATTCATGATCTGCAGGTTATGAGTCTGTGTATCTGAATAATTAATTGTACTGGGGTGAGTTCAATATAATATCAGTGTGGAGTTCAATTAGTGAGGTCAATCATTCTGTGAAGAAACAGGTGTGAATCAGGTGGCCCTTATTTAAGGGTGAAGCCAGCACATGTTGTACATGCATTTCTCCTTGAAAGCCTGAGAAATATGGGTATTCCAAACAGACATTGTTCAGGAGAACAGCGTACTCTGATTAAAACATTGATTGGAGATGGTAAAACTTATACACTGTGTTCCAAATTATTATGCAAATAATATTTTCTCAGATTTTCCCAAATTACCTATATGAATTGCAGTCATTGTAATTTTCCAGTCAAATAACTATTAGAGTACAATTGAAAGGTTTTTGTATAAACTGCCTATGATAACAGGATATTTTTAAAAAAATAAAAAACTCAAACTGCACTCAAAATGCATGTTCCAAATTATTATGCACAGCAGTTTTCAACCTTTTCATTTTAATAAAGAACTAAAAAATGTTCATTTGTGAAATTATAAGCATTAGCAGGTTATTACACACTGAAATCAAACAGTTTTCAATTCAAAATTTTATTCTAGGTGATGTTACATTTGCACATAGGACCGCTTGTTCGAAAGGAGCTTCTGAACTCTCTCATCCATTGAATTTGTCAGGTTTTGGATGGTTTCTGCTTCAATTGTTTTGCATGAGGACAGAATACCCTCCCAGAGCTGTTGCTTAGATGTAAACTGCCTCCTGCCATCATAGACACTCCTTTTGATGATGCTCCAGAGGTTCTCAATGGGGTTGAGGTCAGGGGAGCATGGGGGCCACACAATAGGTTTGTCCCCTTTTATGCCCATAGCAGCCAGAGATGCAGATGTGTTATGTGCAGCATGAGACGGGGCATTATCATGCATGAAAATGATCTTGCTGCGGAATGCACGGTTCTTCTTCTTGAACCATGGAAGAAAGTGCTGTTTGAGAAACTCCACATACATTATGGAGTTCATCTTTACCCCTTCAGGGATCCTAAAAGGGCCGACAATCTCTCTCCCCATGATTCCAGCCCAAAACATTACTCCACCTCCTCCTTGTTAGCGCCGTAGCCGTGTTTGCATGGGGTGTCCATCAACCAGCCATCCTCCACTCCATCCATCTGGACCATCGAGATCATTTCATGCATGATAATGCCCCGTCTCATGCTGCACATAACACATCTGCATCTCTGGCTGCTGTGGGCATAAAAGGGGACAAACTTATGGTGTGACCCCCATGCTCCCCTGACCTCAACCCCATTGAGAACCTCTGGAGCATCATCAAAAGGAGTGTCTATGATGGCGGGAGGCAGTTCACATCTAAGCAACAGCTCTGGGAGGGTATTCTGTCCTCATGCAAAACAATTGAAGCAGAAACCATCTAAAACCTGACAAATTCAATGGACGAGAGCGTTCAGAAGCTCCTTTCGAACAAGGGGTCCTATGTGCAAATGTAACATCACCTAGAATAAAGTTTTGAGTTGATTTCAGTGTGTAATAACCTGCTAATGCTTATAATTTCAAAAATGACCATTTTTTTTGCTCTTTATTAAAATGAAAAGGTTGAAAACTCTGCTGTGCATAATAATTTGGAACATGCATTTTGAGTGCAGTTTGAGTTTTTTATTTTTTTTTAAATATCCTGTTATCATAGGCAGTTTGTACAAAAACCTTTCAATTGTACTCGAATAGTTATTTGACTGGAAAATTACAATGACTGCAATTCATATAGGTAATTTGGGAAAATCTGAGAAAATATTATTTGCATAATAATTTGGAACACAGTGTAAAGAAGTGCAGACAATGATCGGCTGTTCAGCTAAAATGATTTCCAATGCTTTAAAATGGAAAGCAAAACCAGAGAGAGGTGGAAGAAAACTGAAGACTACCATTCAAATGGATGGAAGAATAGCCAGAATGGCAAAGGCTCAGCCAATGATCAGCTCCAGGATGATCACAGACAGTCTCCAGTTACCTGTGAGGACTGTGATAGTTAGAAGACGCCTGTGTGAAGCTAATCTGAGCAAGGAGTCCCCGCAAAGTCCCACTGTTGAAAAGAAGGCATGTTCTGAAGCGGATACAAATTGCTAAAGAACACATCAACTGGCCTTAAGAGAAATGGAGAAATATTTTGTGGACTGATGAAAGTAAAATTGTTCTTTTTGGGTCCAAGGCCGCAGACAGTTCATCAGACGACCCCCAAACTCTGCATTCAGCCACAGTACACCCTGCAGACAGTGAAGCATGGTGGTGAAGCATCATGATATGGCCATGTTTCTCTTACTATGGTGCCGGACCTATTTACCGCATACCAGGGATCATGGACAAGTTTCCATATATTTAAAATACTTGTAGAGGTCATGTTGCCTTATGCTGAGGCAAAGCCAACAAATGCCAAAAATTGTGAGATGTACTCAAAGCATCCTGGGCTGGAATAACAGGTGACAGGTGCCAGAAGTTGGTTGACTCTATGCAACATAAATGTGAAGCAGTTCTAAAAAACTGTGGCTATACAACTAAGTATTAGGTTAGTGATTCACAGGAATGCTAAATCCTAAAAAAAAAGAGTTTGTAAAGACAAATGCAGACACTTATTTTTTTTTGCACAACCCAATGTTCGTTTTTTGTAAAGTAGTTAAAATGTATCTACATTTCTCCATGTTTTGAATTAGAAAACAGCGTGCAATGTTCCCAATGCTGGAAATAACAACTAGTATTAAGATTTGTGCTTAACTTATAGTGTTCAAAATAATAGCACTGTGTTCAAACACATAAGTGCGAGGGTCTCTGGTCTGGGATCTGTATGCAAGCGGGGGGATGACGCTGGTCTGGGATCTGTATGCAAGCGGGGGGGTGACGCTGGTCTGGGATCTGTATGCAAGCGGGGGGGATGACGCTGGTCTGGGATCTGTATACAAGCGGGGGGGATGACGCTGGTCTGGGATCTGTATACAAGTGGGGGGATGACGC
The DNA here is from genome assembly GCF_046119375.1 of Phyllobates terribilis. Taxonomy (NCBI): domain Eukaryota; kingdom Metazoa; phylum Chordata; class Amphibia; order Anura; family Dendrobatidae; genus Phyllobates; species Phyllobates terribilis. Next base: position 160,028,531 of record NW_027362773.1, on the reverse strand, counting down.
TGGTCTGGGATCTGTATGCAAGCGGGGGGGATGACGCTGGTTTGGGATCTGTATGCAAGCGGGGGGGATGACGCTGGTCTGGGATCTGTATGCAAGCGGGGGGATGACGCTGGTCTGGGATCTGTATGCAAGCGGGGGGATGACGCTGGTCTGGGATCTGTATGCAAGCGGGGGGGTGACGCTGGTCTAGGATCTGTATGCAAGCGGGGGGATGACGCTGGTCTGGGATCTGTATGCCAGCGGGGGGATGACGCTGGTCTGAGATCTGTATACAGGGGGGGATGATGCTGGTCTGGGATCTGTATACAAGGGGGGGGTGATCCTGGTCTGAGATCTGTATATAAGGGGGGGGTGGTGATGCTGGTCTGAGATCTGTATACGGGGGGGGATGACGCTGGTCTGGGATCTGTGTACAAGCGGGGGGGGGGGGATGATGCTGGTCTGGGATCTGTATACAAGGGGGGGGGTGGTGATGCTGGTCTGGGATCTGTATACGGGGGGATGACGCTGGTCTGGGATCTGTGTACAAGCGGGGGGGGGGATGATGCTGGTCTGGGATCTGTATACAAGGGGGGGGGTGATGCTGGTCTGAGATCTGTATACGGGGGGGGGGGGATGATGCTGGTCTGGGATCTGTATACGGGGGGGGGGGGATGATGCTGGTCTGGGATCTGTATACAAGGGGGGGTGATGCTGGTCTGAGATCTGTATACAAGGGGGGGGTGGTGATGCTGGTCTGAGATCTGTATACGGGGGGTGACGCTGGTCTGGGATCTGGGTACAAGCGGGGGTGGGGGTGATGCTGGTCTGGGATCTGTATACAAGGGGGGGGTGACGCTGGTCTGAGATCTGTATACAAGGGGGGGGTGATGCTGGTCTGAGATCTGTATACGGGGGGGGATGACGCTGGTCTGGGATCTGTGTACAAGCGGGGGGGGGATGATGCTGGTCTGGGATCTGTATACAAGGGGGGGTGGTGATGTTGGTCTGGGATCTGTATACGGGGGGGGATGACGCTGGTCTGGGATCTGTGTACAAGCGGGGGGTGGGGATGATGCTGGTCTGGGATCTGTATACGGGGGGGGATGATGCTGGTCTGGGATCTGTGTACAAGCGGGGGGGGGGGGATGATGCTGGTCTGGGATCTGTATACAAGCGGGGGTGGTGATGCTGGTCTGAGATCTGTATACGGGGGGGGTGATGCTGGTCTGGGATCTGTATACAAGGGGGGGTGGTGATGCTGGTCTGAGATCTGTATACGGGGGGGGGGTGATGCTGGTCTGGGATCTGTATACAAGGGGGGTTGGTGATGCTGGTCTGGTATCGGAGTACAGGGAGGTTTGGTCCGATATGATCTTAGACACACTAGAAAACAGCATTGCCGGTCTGATCCACTGCCTGAACGTTGCCGTGTAGTCCTCCCTCATCGTGAGCTGCAGCACTCGGTCTGGAATATATTTTGCTTCCTATGATTCGCCATTAGTATCTTTTGCAGCGAGTAATGACTGGAAAGTCTTCATGAAGTATCGCTGCTTAAATCGAAGCTTTCCCAGTATTCCCCACTTGCAACCACTTTGTACAAAAATAGCCGTTCTCCTGCGGTTTGGAAGTAAAGCTACCATCGGGCTCATTAAAATGGCACACACTAATTAACTAATAACCGTGACCCAAGATGTTCATTCCCATCGTCTTTGAGAACCATTATACAAGGACCATGGAACATGTCAGGCCTTCTCGGCAGCCGTCTAATTGAGTGTGCTGACGGTGCGCTCCGTGTCTGTGACTAAATTCTCTTGGAAACTGTTTGTGACAATTTTTGATTTTAACTTTTTTTTTTCTTTTGTGTTCTTCCCGTAGAGCTTTTCTACAACATATCGACTCCTCGTTGGCCAGTCAGAATGGAAAACGATACCTGGGAGAACGCGACAGGCCTTCCCACCCAACCTCCCAATAACACCGGAGAGATTTCGAGCAAGTATCAAACTATGGAGATGATCTTCATTGCCACAGTGACGGGTTCTCTTAGCTTGGTCACCGTTGTGGGCAACATCTTGGTGATGCTCTCAATCAAGGTCAACCGCCAATTACAGACAGTGAACAATTATTTTCTCTTCAGCTTGGCCTGTGCCGACCTCATCATTGGTGTGTTTTCCATGAATCTCTACTCAGTGTACATTATAAAGGGCTACTGGCCACTTGGTCCCATTGTGTGCGATCTATGGTTGGCATTAGACTACGTGGTCAGTAATGCCTCCGTGATGAACCTTCTGATCATCAGCTTTGATCGATATTTCTGTGTTACCAAACCCTTGACCTATCCAGCTCGAAGAACCACCAAGATGGCAGGATTGATGATTGCAGCAGCTTGGCTTCTTTCCTTTGCACTCTGGGCACCTGCCATCCTGTTTTGGCAATTCATTGTGGGTGAGAGGACAGTGGAAGATAGGGAGTGCTACATTCAGTTCCTCTCCAACCCTGCAGTTACTTTCGGCACAGCCATAGCTGCCTTCTATCTTCCTGTGATCATCATGACCATCCTCTATATTCACATTTCATTGGCCAGCAGAAGCAGAGTCCGCCGGCATTGTCCTGAGACCAAACCAGAGAAGAAGAGTAAACCGATAAGCTCCATGAAGAGTCCTTTGATCAAGCAGACAAAGAGCCTTCCTAAATCCGTGGCAGTAGAAGTCAAGGGGGAAGGGGAGAATGGGGTAAGAAATGGCAAGCTAGAGAAGTCATTGACTAACCTTCAATCGGTGGAAGATAAAGAGACCTCCAATGAATCTAGTTCCGCCAGCATGACCAACAACCCTCAGGAAAAGCAAGTGCATGATCCATCTTCTGGTGTCGTCTTGGCTCCCACTCAAAGCTTGCAACAATTGAATCCAAGGGTCGGTGCTGCCTCAAAGTGGTCCAAAATCAAAATTGTGACCAAGCAAACGGGCAACGAGTGTGTGACTGCTATCGAGATAGTTCCCGAATGTTCGATACCTCTGCACAAAGACTCAGCCCTGCCAAACTCTCGGCCAGCTAATGTGGCGAGGAAATTTGCCAGCATAGCTCGCAATCAAGTGAGGAAAAAAAGACAGATGGCGGCTAGGGAGAAGAAAGTCACCAGGACCATCTTTGCTATACTGTTGGCCTTCATTATTACTTGGACTCCTTACAACGTCATGGTCCTAATAAACACTTTTTGCGAGACTTGTATTCCTGAAACTGTGTGGTACATAGGCTACTGGCTCTGCTATGTGAACAGTACGATAAACCCTGCTTGTTATGCGTTGTGTAATGCTACCTTCAAAAAGACCTTCAAACATCTCCTTATGTGTCAGTATAAGAACATCGGCACGGCCAGATAGGCTTCGAGAAGGAACAGTGCCTTGAGGTTTGCTAGATGGGAGACGGAAAGTGACAATATAGACTTGGAGCATTTCCCGGGCCACAAAAAAAACAACCTCAGACATTCTTGGGAGCCCTAACCTGGCCGGAAGGATTGCAAGGAGATGAGTCGAATGAAGTCAATACTATTATAAGAAGCTAGTCCTGTTTTTTGAAAGATAGGTTTAAGAGGTCTATCATCTAAGTCCATCAATGGTGGACACCAATCCTAAAGAACCATACACATCCATGTGAACTACTGACTAAAGAGATCACCGGGTCAGCCAGTGATAAGGATTTATTTTATCGCAGCTCAAAATCTTCTTTGGTATTTTTATTTCATAGAAACTGTTGTTACCAAGCCTCTCCCTTCTGCAATTTCAGCCTAAGGTTTCTACAACTCCAACCCTTGGTCAGACCTCTAGTAACGTCAACGGTTAATGATCCTATCTATAATGTTACCGTCCACGAGTCCCCACCACCTGTGGGTGAGTTTTTCGGTTGGTCTGATCAGGTTGTATGGAAACTGTGTCTGGGGTCTGTTGCAGGGTGGATCACGAGAACTCTGCCCCCAGTTGTGGGACATCAGGTTACCTCTTTATATAGATGACTTGTATGTGTACATACATCGGGCCGTCGTTAATCTGACCCTATAGTCTTAAGCAACTGGTTCGTTTATTAAAGGTGATGACTTATGTTGAGTACCAAAAAAAAACAAACAAATCTCTCTGATATCGGGCCATGTTTTTTAATCAATTAGGTCTGCTAAAATCAGGTCACGGTAATCTGTACCATCCTTCCTTTAAAATTGCACTGAAAAATGGTCTTCTCATAGAAGATGGCCAGTATACATGATATATAGTGGAAATCTGACCTGAATAAGGTTGTCTTCTCGAAGAGAAGGTCTTTTGGAGAGGTTTCTCTTTATGTATTTAATGGCCCTTTTTACAAAGGATAATTGGCCAAACGAGTGTTTGGAAGAACCCAATCCCAATGATTGACCCAAGTAAACACTTTGATTGCATCTTCGTTGTTGGCCTAAAAGTCATCGTTGAGATGGAGATGTAATGACAAAACATTCGCTCTCCATATGGGGACCAAGCAATTTGTGTTAATGATTGTTTGTCCTTGTAGGGTTGGTATTGGTCCATGTAAAAGGGTCTTTAGAGAAGCTCCAATTGACATTTTATGTGTTTGTAAATCTGCCATAAATTGAGCTGTTAGACCCAAAATGCAAAATTTGTAACGACCCCGCATCTACCACGTGCCATTTGTAGATCTACTGTCTTATGCGGCAGGGGAGTTTGGACCCTCTCGGGCACCATGATTCAGATGCGACTGCTACCTCTGCACTCTCTGTAGCCTAACCCTTGCAACAATCAGCTTTGGTCCAGCAGTAAAGTCCACAATTTCTATTTAATGTATCCAGTTTCCGATAATGTGGACAAGCGCCTAGAAGACTTTGCCATTACTAGATGTGAGTGCCAATTCGAGTAATTTTCCAACTGGGAGCACTCGACATTCAGATGTAGCTTAAACTGGACACAAGGATGAACTCTCGATTATTTTTTTTTTTTACCTTAATCTGAATTTTTATTTCTGCATGATCCCAAAACTCGCGATTAATGCTTCTGTGCCATGGGATATTCGAGGAAGCGTAAGGTAAGCGTGGTCAAAGGGCAGTGGAAAAGCAAATGGTATGCTATATATACGCCAAACAGTTGTCAATAGTGCAATTACCCCATCTAATCACAGTCCAGGGATGGGCACCTCCTTGTGTTAAAGTATAGTCACTACGAGCTGACTTAAAGGGACACTAAAACTAAAGTCTAACTAGTGACAAATTTATATTAAGCTATTGCTGTCTGTACAGAACCATTTTGGATTGAGGAAAGGCTCCAGAAAAATGGCCGTCGTCATGCTTGGTACTTTATTGCTACAACTCCAGGTCTGAGAACCTCAGGAGACATTTACATACACATTATGTATGCTTCTAGCTGTTTTATTGAGGAGCTCTACTTTTTTATAAGCTTTTTTAATTTTAGATTTAGTGCCCCTTTAAGCCACGTGCCTGTCTCTTGCACATAGTGGAGGTGTTGATGGGCGGCCACAGTTTCCATGATGTATTTATGTGCACTTTAAGCTTCGTCTAAGACTTTTTTCCCATTCATTAAATATTATTTTTCTGTAGTCATGGCTAATCCTTCTATCACTTTGGACAGAGTTTATATTGTATAATACTAAACAGGGCAGTTGTCGCGTCACGAAAAGCCAAAGTGCGGGCGGAGAGCGGGGACCACATAGAACGAGGTCATTGAGATGTAATATCACTGTAATCTGTGCCATCATCCGGACACGGGAGAAGCGTGACATCCACAGGTGACGCTTACTGGGTGGGGGGGGGGGGGGAGAACGGTCAGAATGTTCTTTTTAAATTATTTTTTGTTACCCCTAAAAATGATTAAAGATGTGTTATATAAGGTAACTGTGGCGTCTGCTCATGCTTTATTTTTTTTTATTTTTTTTTTATTTTTTTTTATAAATGCCTTTTTTGAATATTAGATGTCATATTTGAGCTATACAATACTGTGCAAAACTTTTTTTCCATTTTTTTTTTGCAAAGTAAAAATGCTTTAAAGTGTTAAAAATAAACAAAATACAAACTATTAAGTGAATAAACAAAAGAAAACTGAATCCCATTGAAGTTTGGTGATTGCCAAATCACCATTACCCTTTTTTTTTTTTTTAAAGGCTTGAACGGCACATCTCGAAAACCCAGTTTGCTGTTACATCTTTGCCTGGAACAGACTTTGTTGATGCAGTAGAACTACCTAGTGTCTTGTTTCTGAGCTCATTCTTTCTATGGTGTATGATCTGTGACGTGAAATTGTCTTCCACAACCTCACCTTTTGTAGTAGTTTGGCCATTCCTCACCCAGCTTCCTACACATCTGTTTCTGTTTCAGTTAATGACTGTTTGAACGCATACATGACAATGATGATCATTTATCACCTGTTTGGTAATAATGGATTACTCCTACAACTGATTTATAATCCTGCTAAATCCCTGAGTGAACAAGTGTACAGCATCAATTCTTCTAGGTCAAAAAAAATACTGATGGGAGTCACATTTCTCTTTTGTTCATTTACTTTGCATTTTGTTAATTGGTCAAAATAAACTAACATTTCTATTTTTGAAAGCTCCTTCCTTTGCAGTAGTTTTTCCACACCAGGTCCAATATCCATCCAGCATCTAAAAAAATTGTAATTAAAAAAAAAAAAAAAAAATTTTGGCAAGGTTTTTTTTTTCCCCCCATAATTCAGTCTTTATTAAAAATAAACATCTTTTAATTTTCACACTGGTCACCGGGGTTTTTAGACTCAAACTTCCTGTTTAAAGAAATAGCACATGTACAGTTATATGAAAAAGTTTGGGCACCCCTATTAATCTTAAGCTTAATGTTTTATAAAAATTGGTGTTTTTGCAGCAGCTATTTCAGTTTGATATATGTAATAACTGTTGGACACAGTAATGTTTCTGCCTTGAAATGAGGTTTATTGTACTAACAGAAAATGTGCAATCTGCATTCAAACAAAATTTGACAGGTGCATAAGTATCGGCACCTCACCAGAAAAGTGACATTAATATTTAGTAGATCCTCCTTTTGCCTCTAGTCGCTTCCTGTAGCTTTTAATGAGTTCCTGGATCCTGGATGAAGGTATTTTTGACCATTCCTCTTTACAAAACAATTCCAGTTCAGTTAAGTTTGATGGTCGCCGAGCATGGACAGCCTCTTCAAATGATCCCACAGATGTTCAATGATATTCAGGTCTGGGGACTGGGATGGCCATTCCAGAACATTGTAATTGTTCCTCTGTATGAATGCCTGAATAGATTTGGAGCGGTGTTTTGGATCATTGTCTTGCTGAAAGATCCATCCACTGCGTAACTTCAACTTTATCACTGATTCTTGAACATTATTGTCAAGAATCTGCTGATACTGAGTGGAATCCATGCGTCCCTCAACTTTAACAAGATTCCCGGTGCCGGCATTGGCCACACAGCCCCAAAGCATGATGGAACCTCCACCAAATTTTACTGTGGGTAGCAAGTGTTTTTCTTGGAATGCTGTGTTTTTTTGCCGCCATGCATAACGCCTTTTTGTATGACCAAACAACTCAATCTTGGTTTCATCAGTCCACAGGATCTTCTTCCAAAAAGAAATTGGCTTCTCCAAATGTGCTTTTGCATACCTCAGCCGACTCTGTTTGTGGCGTGCTTGCAGAAACGGCTTCTTTCGCATTACTCTCCCATACAGCTTCTCCTTGTGCAAAGTGCGTTGTATAGTTGACCGATGCACAGTGACACCATCTGCAGCAAGTTGATGCTGCAGCTCTCTGGAGGTGGTCTGAGGATTGTTCTTGACTGATCTCACCATTCTTCTTCTCTGCCTTTCTGATGTTTTTCTTGGCCTGCCACTTCTGGCCTTAACAAGAACTGTCCCTGTGTTCTTCCATTTCCTTACTATGTTCCTCACAGTGGAAACTGACAGGTTAAATCTCTGAGACAGCCTTTTGTATCCTTACCCTGAACAACTATGTTGAATAATCTTTGTTTTCAGATCATTTGACAATTGTTTTGAGGAGCCCATGATGCCACTCTTCAGAGGAGATTCAAACAGGAGAACAACTTGCAAGTGGCCACTTTAAGTAGCTTTTCTCATGATTGCATACACCTGGCTCTGAAGTTCAAAGCTCAATGAGGTTACAAAACCAAAAAAAGTGCTTTAGTAAGTCAGTAAAAAGTAGGTAGGAGTATTTAAATCAAGAAAATAAGGGTGCCCATACTTATGCACCTGTCAAATTTTGTTTGAAAGCAGATTGCACATTTTCTGTTAGTACAATAAACCTCATTTCAAGGCAGAAACATTACTGTGTCCAACAGTTATTACATATATCAAACTGAAATAGCTGCTGCAAAAACACCAATTTTTATAAAACATTAAGCTTAAGATTAATAGGGGTGCCCAAACTTTTTCATATAACTGTACATTAGCTGCAATAAACAGATTCTGACTCTTTTTTTTTTTACTGGAGCATCTAATGAGCATGTGTAAAAATCATTGTGGAGGAGGTGAGCTGTGACATCGCCTTTTGTGATTGGTGGATCCTCTGTCATCAGCTGTGTAAGAGGTGTTAGTGGTCATTCTAATCCTGCCTCTGATGATAATGAGACTGCTGAAAACTCATCATGGAAGGACAGGTAATATGAGTCTAATATAACCTCATTGGTCAGTCTGAAAATGGCAAGATTATATAAAAAAAATAGTAATCAGTATATATAAAAAAAATATATGGAACACAAAAACCTGATTTTAAACTGTCACATGTAAAGCGCCATGGAATAAATGGTGCGAATAATAATGTCATTTTCTGATGACGCATTCCTGTTAAACAATAATACCACTTTTGACCACCAGGTGGAGGCATTGCAATTGATGCTTATTACATAGTATTGGTCAGATTCGACCCCAGGGTGGCAAAGCCGGAGCCCCATCGAGCATGCTCTTCCACTTTATATATTATATCCAGTATAGATCAGGTGTGACCAGTATACAATAAGAACATTTTTACCCATGACATGTACCATAATCAAATATATAGAAAATTACCAGGGCAGACCTGAGAGCAGAGTTCACTTGGTGATTAAATATGCTGGTTTTATGGGTTAGAAAATGACTTTTCCAAGAAGAAAAAGCACAATGTCCGACACTGGTCACATCGTCCTGAGCCAGATTGCAGCTCTGAAGCATAAACTGCTGCTTCAATAACCAGAGAAATTCTGCGGCAGGAACATTCACCTTCCCTACATCTGTCCGATATAGTCTGCAATTTTTCCTCATTTTGTCTCAAAGCCGAGTCCCACTGAGTCGGCCGCCTGTTCCCGAAGCGGAAAATACTTTGTGGCTTTGAGAGAATTGTTCTGGTTGTTGTCTGCAGCTCCCACACAAATGTCTAAGGGGCGAAATTGCCGGTATTCTAGGAATATCTTCACATAGAGATGAGTCACCAAAAAAACATGTCTGACAGATGAAAGGGATCCGGTCACTGCATCCCTGTGGGCGTCTGGAGAAACCGGACCATAAAAAGATTTAATAGATTAGCAGAGAATCTCCAGAAGACAAGGGCTGCGGCATAAAAGCATCTCCTAGAGCAAGCGTAGAAAGATAAAAGGGCCGATTCATCACTGGCGGTAATCTTCTGTTATTCGGAGACTTTTTTTTTTTTTTGGGATCCAAATTCTTCAAAATGGCATATGTGGTTCATGAATTTTGCACAAAATCTTTTGCTTTCTTTAACATTGTAACACAAATTTTTTTTTAAAATTTGAACTTTTTAAGAAGGCACAATTAACAAATTTGCTGAAACCTCTGGAATTCGCAAACCCCCGGCCACAATGACAAAATAAAAAAAATAAATAAAAATAAGTTGAATATATAAAAAATAGACTTTCAAAAAGTCTACTACTGCCCCATCCCCCTTAATATATACAGTGGATACGGAAAGTATTCAGACCCCTTTACATTTTTCACTCTTTGTTTCATTGCAGCCATTTGGTAAATTCTAAAAAGTTCATTTTTTTCTCATTAAAGTCCACTCTGCACCCCATCTTCACTGAAAAAAAAACAAATGTAGAAATTTTTGCAAATTTATTAAAAAAGAAAAACTGAAATATCCTATGCTCATAAGTATTCAGACCCTTTGCTCGGTATTGAGTAGAAGCCCCCTTTTGAGCTAGTACAGTCATGAGTCTTCCTAGGAATGATGCAACAAGTTTTTCACACCTGGATTTGGGAATCCTCGGCCATTCTTCCTTGCAGATCCTCTCCAGTTCCGTCAGGTTGGATGGTGAACGTTGGTGGACAGCCATTTTCAGGTCTCTCCAGAGATGCTCAATTGGGTTTCGGTCAGGGCTCTGGCTGGGCCAGTCAAGAATGGTCACAGGGTTGTTCTGAAGCCACTCCTTTGTTATTTTAGCTGTGTGCTTAGGGTCATTGTCTTGTTGGAAGGTGAACCTTCGGCCAAGTCTGAGGTCCAGAGCGTTCTGGAAGAGGTTTTCATCCAGGATATCTCTGTACTTGGCCACATTCATGTCTCCTTCATTCGCAACCAGTCGTCCTGTCTCTGCAGCTGAAAATCGCCCCCAAGTACTAGTAATATTACAGGTTATATATACTAGATTCCTTGATAGGGCGTTGATCCAGGGTAGTGTTGAGCGATACGATATTTCCTGATATCGGAAGGTATCGGATTGGATCGGGCCGATACCCAAAAAGTATCGGATATCGCCGATTCCGATACCGGAAACCAATGCAAGTCAATGGGACACAAATATCGGAATGAAAATAAACCCTTTCTTTCCTTGTAGGTTAATTCTACATGAAGTAAAACAACTAAGAATAATGTAGAATGACATGAAAAGCCGGCAATTCATCAGCGGCATTCACCGGTACCCGACAATTTACAACAGAAAGAATAGAGCATCACACATAGATTAGATAGATAGAAACATGTCAGTCACATATATATGAAGTACAGTGACAGTGTTGCTTACTGTACTTGTCATTTAGTGTAAAGGATTTATTAAAAAAAATATTAGTGTTTTCGTGCACCGTCTCTTTAAAAAAGCCGGCCGGCAATTCAGCAGCGGTACCCGACAATTTATAACAGACAGAATAGAGCTTCACACATAGATTAGATAGATAGAAACATGTCAGTCACATATATATGAAGTACAGTGACAGTGTTGATTACTGTACTTGTCATTTAGTGTTAAAATAAAGGATTTATTTAAAAAAAAATTGGCGTGGGGTTCCCCTTAATTTTAGGCTCTAGCGGAGGTTAAGCAGACGGCTGGGGCAGATGTTTGAAGCCTGGGAAGGGGGTAATATCCACGGAGCTTCCCAGGCTACTAATATCAGCCCCCAGCTGAATACCTAGCCTTTACTAGCTATTAAAATGGGGGAACCCCCCAAAAAAAATAACGTGGGGTCCCCCCTAATTTAATAGCTAGCACAGGCTAGGCAGACAGCTGGGGGCTGATATTAATAGCCCAGGAAGGGTGCCATGAATATTGGCCCCCTCCCAGGCTAGAAACACCAGCCGTCAGCCGCCCCAGAAATGGCGCATCCATAGGATGCGCCAATTCTGGCACTTAGCCTCGCTCTTCCACGCTGCCCTGGTGCGGTGGCAGTGGGGTAATAGGGTTGGGGTTAATGTCAGCTTATAATGCCAGCTGACATCAAGCCCAGGTTAGTAATGGAGAGGCGTCTATAAGACACCCCCATTACTAACCCCATAGTCAAAGTTAAAAAAAACACAAACACCCAGAATAAAGTCCTTTAATTGAAATAAAGACACAATTCTTTATTGTTCTAAATTAAACTATACTTACCATCACGCCCATTCCAGCTGAAGCCAACGATCTCCTGCAATAAAAGTAAAATAATAAAGCAACCTCATCCTTACCTTTCCATGGTTCCCACGACAGCTTCAGCTCTGCTACATCGAGATGACAGGCTGGACCGCAGCAGAACGCTGCCATCCAGCCTGTCATCCCGCAGACACTGAGAAGCGCAGGCATGCTTGCGCTCCTCAGTGTCTCTCTGTGACGTCATCCAGATGAGCCGAGTTCATGTCCAATGAACTCAGCTCACCTCATGTACGTCACTGACAGCGTGGGAAAATTCTCCTGCACTCAGCGCTTCAGCGTGAGAATTCTCCCACGCTGTCAGTGACATACATGAGGTGAGGTCATGTCCAATGAACTCAGCTCACCTCATGCACGTCACTGACAGCGTGGGAAAATTCTCACGCTGAAGTGCTGAGTGCAGGAGAATTTTCCCACGCTGTCAGTGACGTACATGAGGTGAGCTGAGTTCATTGGACATGACCTCGGCTCATCTGGATGCCGTCACAGCCAGACACTGAGGAGTGGAAGCATGCCTGCGCTTCTCAGTGTCTGCGGGATGACAGGATGGATGGTAGCGTTCTGCTGCGGTCCAGCCTGTCATCTCGATGTAGCAGAGCTGAAGCTGTCGTGGGAGCCATGGAAAGGTAAGGATGAGGTTGGTTTATTATTTTTCTTTTATTGCAGGAGATCGTTGGCTTCAGCTGGAATGGGTGTGATGGTAAGTATGGTTTAATTTAGAACAATAAAGAATTGTGTGTTTATTTCAATTAAAGGACTTTTTTCTGGGTGTTGTGTTTTTTTAAATACTTTACTAGAAATTCATGGTGGTCATGTCTAATATTGGCGTGACCCCATGAATTTCGGGCTTAGGGCCAGCTGATAATGCCAAGCTGGCCTTAACCCCTTTATTACCCAGTGAGCCACCGCACCAGGGCCCTGGATGAGTTGGGTACAGCGCCAGAAGATGGCGCTTCTATGAACGCGCCATTTTCTGGGGCGGCTGCGGACTGCAATTTGCAGCGGGGGTGGCCCAGAAAGCTTGGGTCTCCCTGCGCTGCGGATTCCAGCCCCCAGCTGCCTAGTTGTATCTGGCTGGGCACAAAAATAGGGCGAAGCCCCACGCATTTTTTTTTTTAATTATTTCATGAAATTCATGGAATAATTAAGAAAAAAAGGGCTTCCCTATATTGTTGTGTCCAACCAGGTACAAATAGGCAGCTGGTGGTTGGGGGCAGCCCGTTCCTGCCTGCTGTACCTGGCTGGACACAAATATAGTGCGAAGCCCCACGTCAATTTTTTTTTAATTATTTCATGAAATAATTTTTTTAAAAAAGGGCTTCCCTATATTGTTGTGTCCGGCCAGGTACAAATAGGCAGCTGGTGGTTGGGGGCAGCCCATTCCTGCCTGCTGTACCTGGCTGGACACAAATATAGGGCGAAGCCCCACGTCAATTTTTTTTAAAATAAATCCTTTATTTTAACACTAAATGACATTTGAGGAGTTAATAAAGATGCAGTCCCTAAATTATTATTTATTTTTTAATTAATTTTTCCCAAAACTTTTGACGTGGGCTTCGCCATATTTTTGTATGCCAGCCAGGTACAGCATCCAGCTTCTATGAACGCGCCATTTTCCGGGGTGGCTGCGGACTGCAATTTTCAGCGGGGGGCAGAAAGCTTGGGCCTCCCTGCGCTGCAGATTCCATCCCCCAGCTGCCTAGTTGTACCTGGCTGGACACAAAAATAGGGAGAAGCTTCACGTATTTTTTTTTTATTATTATTTCATGAAATTCATGAAATAATTAAGAAAAAAAGGGCTTCCCTATATTGTTGTGTCCGGCCAGGTACAAATAGGCAGCTGGTGGTTGGGGGCAGCCCGTTCCTGCCTGCTGTACCTGGCTGGACACAAATATAGGACGAAGCCCCACGTCAATTTTTTTTAAATCATGTCAGGAAATTCATGAAATAATTAAAAAAAATTGACGTGGGGCTTCGCCCTATATTTGTGTCCAGTCAGGTACAGCAGGCAGGAACGGGCTGCCCCCAACCACCAGCTGCCTATTTGTACCTGGCCGGACACAACAATATAGGGAAGCCCTTTTTTTCTTAATTATTTCATGAATTTCATGAATTTAAAAAAAAAAACGTGGAGCTTCGCCCTATTTTTTGTGTCCAGCCAGGTACAACTAGGCAGCTGGGGGCTGGAATCTGCAGCGCAGGGAGACCCAAGCTTTCTGGGCCCCCCCCCCGCTGCAAATTGCAGTCCGCAGCCGCCCCGGAAAATGGCGCGTTCATAGAAGCTGGATGCTGTACCTGGCTGGCATACAAAAATATGGCGAAGCCCACGTCAAAAGTTTTGGGAAAAATTAATTAAAAAATAAATAATAATTTAGGGACTGCATCTTTATTAACTCCTCAAATGTCATTTAGTGTTAAAATAATGGATTTATTTAAAAAAAAAAATGGCGTGGGATCCCCCATAATTTTAGTCTCTAGCGGAGGTTAAGCAGACGGCTGGGGCAGATGTTTGAAGCCTGGGAAGGGGGTAAAACCCACGGAGCTTCCCAGGCTACTAATATCAGCCCCCAGCTGAATACCTAGCCTTTACTAGCTATTAAAATGGGGGACCCCCCCAAAAAAAATGACGTGGGGTCCCCCCTATTTTAATAGCTAGCAAAGGCTAGGCAGACAGCTGGGGGTTGATATTAATAGCTCAGGAAGGGTGCCATGAATATTGGCCCCCTCCCAGGCTAGAAACACCAGCCGTCAGCCGCCCCAGAAATGGCGCATCCATAGGATGCGCCAACTCTGGCACTTAGCCTCGCTCTTCCACGCTGCCCTGGTGCGGTGGCAGGGGGTAATAGTGGTGGGGTTCATGTCAGCGCCAGCTGCCATGAAGCCCAGGTTAGTAATGATGGGCGTCTATAAGACACCCCCATTACTAACCTACAAAGTGTTAAAAAGAAAAAACACACTACACCCAGAAAAAAATAATTTATTTGAAATAAAACACACAATTTTATTTAATTCTTAGTTTACTAAAAATAATAGTTACCTGTCCACGTTCCTGCGCTGATCTCCCATGCACAGCTGTCACATCTGGAGATGGTGACAGCTGTGTATGGCTGCTGTAAGCTCACGCTGCCGGGAACACGTCCGCTCCCGGCAGCGGGAGCCACTGACTGAGGTCACCGGAGTGCATTCAGGCAGCGCAGCTCCGGAGACCTCCTTTACGGCAGTGCTGTACCGTGGGAATTTCTCACGATACAGCAGGGCCGTAAAGGAGCTAACCGGAGCAGCGCTGCCTGAACTCCGGTGAACCCTTACGGCCCCGTCATTCTAGCGGCGGCAGCGGTTCAGAGCGGTCACATTCTATGTGGCTGCTCTGAACTGGAGATCTTCGTGGGACACTCGTGGACTGCTACGGAGGGGTAAGGATAAGGTTGTGGTTTATTATTTTATATTTTATTACAGGAGATCGATGGCTTCGGGGAATTAGGTGTCTAGGTGAGTATAGGTGTAGTTTTTTATTTTTTACTTTATTTTAGGTGGTGATCGGCGGGGACAGGTAATGTATGAACTAATTTCTTTTAGGTAACCACTGGCCACCAATGACATGTATTTAACATTTATTGGGGACACAGTAGGGCAATTTAAATAGCAGGATCAGGCTGATGGGAACTACTGCTCCCATCGAGCTGATCCTGCTGGCAGGAGTGGACGGGGGACAGACATAGGCCGATGGGAGTAGTAGTGTCACATCGGCCTATGTCTGCCTGCACGCACACACACCGCACACACCCGCACACATCGCACAGACACCGCGCACACCCGCACAAACATCGCGCACACACACCCCGCACACACACCCCGCACACACACTAATCATGACGGGTCTGGGAGGTGAGGCTGACCTGTGCGGCCGTGGGAAAGTTCATGTGAGTTCATACAATGCAGTCAAGCATGAACTCACATGAACCCTCTGAGGGCAACGCGGCGACTTCAAATGAACAGCTGATCGGCATCACCTGATACCTCAGCTGTTCATTTGAAATAACCGGCGGGAAAGCGCAGCACAGAACGGGAAAGCCGGCGGTGAAGTCTTTTCACTGCCGGCTTCCCCGCCCGGGTCCTTCACTCCCTGCTCCTTGGAGCTGCGCTCCCCGCCCGGTCCTAACTTACGATCGGGATGGGAGGTGGCGAGGGGAGCGGAGGATCGGGGTGGGAGGCTGCGGGGAAGCAGTATGGGGCTGTGTGATTGTTTAAAAGCCGGCGGCTTTATACCGCCCGCCGGCTTTTAAACAATCAGGAGAATTCTCCCCCGCTGGGATGGCATTCTGATGACAGGCTGGATCGCGCTGCCATCCAACTTGTCATCCTTCACAGACACTGCAGAGCGCAGGCATTATGGGAACTTCCGATTCCGGTATCCGATATTGTAAAAGTATCGGAATTAAGTATCGGAATTCCGATACCGCGAATATCGACCGATACCCGATATTACAGTATCGGAATGCTCAACACTAATCCAGGGAACTAGTCTGATTGTCGTATGGAGTCGGGAAGGAATTTTTTTCCCCAATGTGGAGCTTAGTGTTTGCCACCTGTTTTTTTTGTTGCCTTCCTCTGGATCAACATGTTAGGCTATGGGGTGAACTAGATGGACTTAGGCTATGTGCCCACGATGCAGAAATGAAGCAGAAAATTTCTGCAGCATTTCTGCATCTCCCTGGCAGAAAAAACGCATGCAGATTGTGCATGCGTTTTTCCTGCAGAATACATGCGGATTCACATGCGTATCCACATGCGTTAACGCATGTGTTTCCGCATGCGGACTGACAAGCACTTTCCAGGCGATAGCATCACTTGGAAAGTGCTTGACAACTAGGTCACACTGTATAAATCCATGCAAACGGCATGGATTTATACAGTGTGACCGTAAAAATAAAAAAATAAAAGCTATACTTGCCTCCGATGCCGTCGCGCTCCTTCCTGGTTCCTTCCTGGTTGCCGGCATCTCGCGAGACAGCCTGCGGTCATCTCAGGTCCTGGAAGGAGAAGCGCTGCAGGGGCCGCCGGACAGGTGAATATAAACTTTATTTATTATTTTATTCTTTTTTTTACAGGTACAATGGTACCCGGGTCCAGAGGAGAGTCTTCTCTCCTCCAGAACTGGGTACCATCCGCACATTGAAACGCATGATATCCGCTTGTACAAATGTACAGACACGGATTCTATGCGTCTCAATGCAAGTCAATGGCGGCGCTTCCGCAAAATTAATGAACATGCTGCGGATTTATTTGCGCTGCAGAAACGCTGCAGAAAAATCCGCAGCATGTGCATTGACATTGCGGAATGCCATTGGGGACCATGGGGTGCGGATTACCATGCGTTTTTGATGCGTTTCCGCTGCGGAAATTCCGCAGCATAAACGCATGAAAAACGCATCGTGTGCACGCAGCCTTAGTCTTCCTTCAACCTTAAAAACTTAAACTATGAATGGCAGAGGAACCCCAAATCCAGGTGTGAAAAACTTGTTACATCATTCCCAAGAAGACTCATGGCTGTACTAGCTCAAAAGGGGGCTTCTACTCAATACTGAGCAAAGGGTCTGAATACTTATGACCATGTGATATTTCAGTTTTTCTTTTTTAATAAATTTGCCAAAAATTCTACATTTCTGTTTTGTTTTTTTTCAGTCAAGATGGGGTGCAGAGTGGACTTTAATGAGGAAAAAAATGAACTTTTTAGAATTTACCAAATGGCTGCAATGAAACAAAGAGTGAAAAATTTAAAGGGGTCTGAACACTTTCCGTACCCACTGCAGTGTAGTCTATATAGTCTTGTCCCATAATACATAGCATATTCTTATTCTGAAAAGCAATGTCCCATTATTGTATAATTTCCTTGTGTTTTGTGTAGTGCCATAACTTATTAAATTGTGCCCCCCCCATATTCACTAGAGCTTGTCCATTATTACATAGTGCCTTTCTTGAATTGTATAGTGTCATCTCTTATTGCATAATATCTACCCTTATGTTTAGAGCCTTGTCCTATTCCGAAGTGTCCGCCTTTGATATGTATAGCTACTTTCATTACATAGTGCCCTCTCTTGTTATGTAAAGCTTTGTTCTTATTACAGAGCATCCTCTTGTTTTATATCGCAGAGTCCCTTATTACATAGAGTCCTCCCTTGCTCTATATAAGAGATGGCTTCATACAGTGTCCTCTTATGTATCTCAGCATCCATTATTATATAATGTCCTCTCTTACAATGTAAAGTGCCTTCCCTTATTACAGTGTCCTCTCTTATGTATGTCATCTTCCCTTATTACATAGTTTCTACTCTTGTTTTGTATATCACTACTCCCCTTACTATATAACATCCTCTCTTATGTGTAGTTACTTCCCGTATTACATAGCATACTCCCATACTATGCATGGCTCCTTTACATTCTTTCATGTTATGTTAACTGCTTTCAATTATTTCATATTGTCCTTTCTTATTAAATATAGTGCCATCCATTATTATACTTCCCTTATTATGTATAGCTACTTGACTTATTAAATAGCGTTCTTTTTTGTTATGTATATCACTTTTCCTATTCTATAGCGTCCTCTTATGTATAGCACCTTTGCTTATTACATAGTGACCTACCTCGTTATGTATAGCCTCATCCCTTGTTACATTGTGTCCTCTTATGTTTAGTGTCATCCTTAACATAGCATTCTCTTACTTTGCAAAGTGCTATCCTGTTATTACATAATTCCTTTTTTTATGTACGGTGCCATCCCTTACTACATAGTGTCTTCCCTTATTAAATATAGTGCCTTCCCTTATCACATTTCTCCTTTGTCATGCTGCATGGTGTTGTAATCGTTGATTCATTACAAAAAAGTACAAAGAGGGTATGGATGCCTTCCTTGAAAAATATAATATTACAGTTTATGGGTACTAGATTCTGTGACGGGACGTTGATCCAGGGAAGTGGACTGATTTGCCTATGTGGAGTCGAGAAGGAAATTTTCCACAAATCTGGGACTATTAGCATCTGCTTCATGGGGTTTTTGCCTTCCTCTGGATCAACATGTTAGGTTATCAGTTGAACTTGATGGACTTATGTCCACCTTCAACATTAAAAACTATGAAATTATGTTTACAGCCCTCTCTTTTTACATAATGTCCTCTTGTTTTGTATAATGCCTTCCTTTATTACATAATGTCCTCCCTTATTTTGTATATCCCTTTAGTACATTGTGTTTTCTCTTACTATGTATAGCATCATCCTATTATTACATAGCATAAGCTCTTCTTTTAAAGTATATTTCTTTCCCTTATTAGATAATGCATAAGTCCCAATTGTCCCACATGCAGTATAGTCCTAAATTTGGGGATTTGTCCCACTGTCCTGGGAGGTTAGGATTAAACCCTCACAACACAGAAAAAGTTTACTGGTGGTGTAAGGATCCATCAATTCTCTACCCTACCATTCAGTCTATGTAGAGACTTAAGGCCCTGCCAGGAAACAAGCTATGGTCACGGAACTGAGCATCAGCGACCTAGACTGGTGGAGCAGATATGCAAGCCAATATGGATGGGCCCTGAGGGCATCACACTGTGTTGGGGGCTGTAAAAGTAATATATGTGGGTTATCTGTGGGGACATAATGCTATGTGGGGGGGACTGGGAACATCATACTTTGGGGCCTGTGGGGGCATCATAGTGTGTGCATGGGTCGGTGGGAAAGAGACTGTGACATTATACTGTGAGGGCAACATTTTGTGGGAGGGCAGTGTAGGAGCTTTATGCTGTGTGGGGTCATCATTGCGTGGGGGGCATCAACTTACTGGGAACTTGGGATGGGACTTTTGCAGTTAAGCCTACAAATAAAGGTGCTTCTTCTGCATAAAAGTTAAATGATTGATGTGTAGCTGTCCCGCTGTTGTATAGAAAGTTTTATTTGAGAAAGGGTTAAGTACAGACCCAAATTATATAATAGACTACTTGAAGCACAAATACAAGTAGCTACATGTTAATTCCTCAACTTCCCTTATTATACAGCATCCTCTCTATCTAATAAAGAATGGCTCTATAAATACCAAGTGTCCTCATATGTACAGCACCATCCATTATTGCATAGTATTTTTTCATTAAATAGTTATCTATTAAATTGTCCTCTCATTGTATATAGTGAAGTATCTTCTTTTACTATATAGTGCCCTCCCTTGTTAAGTATATAACACATTCTCTTATGCCATAATGTCATCTCATTAAAAATCTCATTATTAAATGGTGTCCTACCATACGTATATGTTCTAATAAACAAAAAAATATATATACAGTGGGTATTCAGACCCCTTTAAATTTTTCACTCTGTTTCATTGCAGCCATTTGGTAAATTCTAAAAAGTTCATTTTTTTCTCATTAAAGTGCACTCTGCACCCCATCTAGACTGAAAAAAAACAGAAATGTAGAAATTTTTGCAAATTTATTAAAAAAGAAAAACTGAAATATCACATGGTCATAAGTATTCAGACCCTTTGCTCAGATACTCATATTTAAGTCACATGCTGTCCAATTCATTGTGATCCTCCTTGAGATGGTTCTACTCTTTCATTGGAGTCCAGCTGTGTTTAAGTAAACTGATAGGACTTGATTTGGAAAGGCTCACACCTGTCTATATAAGACCTCACAGCTCACAGTGCATGTCAGACCAAATGAGAATCATGAGCTCAAAGGAACTGCCCAAGGAGCTCAGAGACAGAATTGTGGCAAAGCACAGATCTGGCCAAGGTTATAAAAGATTTTCTGTATTACTCAAGGTTCCTAAGAGCACAGTGACCTCCATAATCCTTAAATGGAAGAAGTTTGGGACCTCCAGAAGTCTTCCTAGCCCTGGCCGTCCAGCCAAACTGAGTAATCGTGGGAGAAGAGCCTTGGTGAGAGAGGTAAAGAAGAATCCCAAGATCACTGTGGCTGAGCTCCAGAGATGCAGTAGGGAGATGGGAGAAAGTTCCACAAAGTCAACTATCACTGCAGCCCTCCACCAGTCGGGCCTTTATGGCAGAGTGGCCCGACGGAAACCTCTCCTCAGTGCAAGACATATGAAAGCCCGCATAGAGTTTGCTCAAAAACACATGAAGGACTCACAGACTATGAGAAATAAGATTCTCTGGTCTGATGAGATGAAGATAGAATTATCACCAAAATGTTCTAAGCGGTATGTGTGGAGAAAACCTGGCACTGCTCATCACCTGCTCAATACAATCCCAACAGTGAAACATGGCGGTGGCAGCATCATGCTATGGGGGTGTTTTTCAGCTGCAGGGACAGGACGACTGGTTGCAATTGAAGGAAACATGAATGCGGCCAAGTACAGAGATATCCTGGATGAAAACCTCTTCCAGAGTGCTCTGGACCTCAGACTTGGCGAAGGTTCACCTTCCAACAAGACAATGACCCTAAGCACACAGCTAAAATAAAAAGGAGCAGCTTCAGAACAACTCTGTGACCATTCTTGACTGGCCCAGCCAGAGCCCTGACCTCAACCCAATTGAGCATCTCTGAAAGACCTGAAAATGAAAATGGCTGTCCACCAACGTTCACCATCCAACCTGACGGAACTGGAGAGGATCTGCAAGGAAGACGGGGACAAGGGGGCATCTTCTACATCTGGAGGAAAGAAGGTTTAATCATAATCACAGACGGAGATTCTTTACTGTAAGAGCAGTGAGACTATGGAGCTGTATGATGTTGTAATGAGGGATTCACTACTAACATTTAGGAAGGGCCTGGATGCCTTTCTTGAAAAGTATAATATTACAGGTTATATATACTAGATTCCTTGATAGGGCGCTGATCCTGGGAACTAGTCTGATTGTCGTGTGGAGTCGGGAAGGAATTTTTTCCCCCAATGTGGAGCTTAGTGTTTGCCACCTGTTTTTTTTGCCTTCCTCTGGATCAACATGTTAGGCTATGGGGTGAACTAGATGGACTTAATCTTCCTTCAACCTTAAAAACTTAAACTATGAATGGCAGAGGGTCCCCAAATCCAGGTGTGAAAAACTTGTTGCATCATTCCCAAGAAGACTCATGGCTGTACTAGCTCAAAAGGGGGCTTCTACTCAATACCGAGCAAAGGGTCTGAATACTTATGACCATGTGATATTTCAGTTTTTCTTTTTTAATAAATTTGCAAAAATGTCTACATTTCTGTTTTTTTCAGTCAAGATGGGGTGCAGAGTGGACTTTAACCACTTCGCGCCAGAGCCTGTTTTTGCCTTCGTGACCGGGCCAATTTTTTCAATTCTGACCACTGCCAGTTTATGAAGTAATTACTCTGGAACGCTTCAACGTATTCCCCTGATTCTGAGATTGTTTTTTCGTGACATATTGTACTTCATGATAGTGGTAAAATTTCTTGGATATCACTTGTGTTTATTTGTGAAAAAATCGGAAATTTGGCGAAAATTTTGAAAATTTTGCAATTTTCAAACTTTGAATTTTCATGCCCTTTAATCAGAGAGATATGTCACACAAAATAGTTAATAAATAACATTTCCCACATGTCTACTTTACATCAGCACAATTTTGGAACCAAAATTTTTTTTTTGTTAGGGAGCTATAAGGGTTAAAAGTTGACCAGCGATTTCTCATTTTTCCAACAAAATTTACAAAACATTTTTTTAGGGACCACATCATATTTGAAGTCACTTTGAGGGGTCTTTATGACAGAAAATACCCAAAAGTGACACCATTCTAAAAACTGCACCCCTCAAGGTGCTCAAAACCACATTCAAGAACTTTATTAACCCTTCAGGTGCTTCACAGGAATTTTTGGAATGTGGAAGAAAAAAATTAACATTTAACTTTTTTCACAAAAATGTTAGTTTAGACCCAATTTTTTTTATTTTCACAGGGGTAACAAGAAAAAATGGACCCCAAATTTTTTTGTGCAATTTCTCTTGAGCGTGCTGATACCTCATATGTGAGGGAAAACCACTGTTTGGGCGCACGGCAGGGTTCAGAAGGGAAGGAGCGCCATTAGACTTTTTGAATGTAAAATTTGTCTGAATAATTAGCAGACGCCATGTTGCGTTTGGAGAGCTCCTGATGTGCCTAAACAGTGGAAACCCCCCACAAGTGCCACCATTTTGGAAACTAGACCCCTTAGGGAACTTATCTAGATGTGTGGTGAGCACCTTGCACCCCCAGCTGCTTCACAGAAGTTTATAATATTGAGCCGTAAAAATAAAATTTTCACATTTATCCCTCAAAAAATGTTTTTCATTCCCTAATTTTGTATTATCATAAGGGTAACAGGATAAATTGCACCAAGAAATTTGTTGTGCAATTTCTCCTGAACACGCCGATACCCCATATGTGGAGGCAAATTACTGTTTGGGCACATGGCAGGGTTTGAAAGGGAAGGAGCGCCATTTGACTTTTTGAATGTAAAATTTGTTTGAATAATTAGCGGACGCCATGTCACATTTGGGGAGCCCCTAATGTGCCTAAACAGTGGAAACCCCCCACAAGTGCCACCATTTTGGAAACTATACCCCTTAGGGAACTTATCTAGATGTGTGGTGAGCACCTTGCACCCCATGTGCTTCACAGAAGTTTATAATATTGAGCCGTAAAAATAAAATTTTCACATTTTTCCCATAAAAAATGTTTTTCATTCCCTAATTTTGCATTATCATAAGGGTAACAGGATAAATTGCACCATGAAATTTGTTGTACAATTTCTCCTGAGTACGCCGATACCCCATATGTGGGGGAAAACCACTGCTTTGGTGTACGGCAGGGTTCGGAAGAGAAAGGAGCGCTATGTTGGCTGGGATAGGCAGCAGGCACCATGTCACATTTGAAGAGTCGCTGACATGCCGAAACAGCAGAAACCCCAACAAGTGACCCCATTTTGTAAACTACACCTCTCAAGGAATTTATCTAGGGAAGTAGTGAGCATTTTTTAATTTTTAAATTTATACCATTGGGCAGTGAAAAAAGCATAATTATATTTTTACCACAAAAAAATGTTTTACCCTCAGATTTGACATTTTCACACAGGGCAATGGGTAAAAATGGTGCCGAAATGTGTCACACAATATCTTCTAAACGTGGCAATACCCCATATGTGGCTGTATCGTACCACTTAGCCATACGGTGAGATCTGGGGGGGGACGGAGTGCTATTTGACAATTGGAGAACAAATTATTGTAGAATAGGCATTTGGATTTGGGAGCACAAAATTTTCTGAATTTCTTTTGGGGGGCAAGGACCATTTTGCTTTTCCAGAGCCTTTCTGCTACCAGTAACTTGGAAGTCCCTTATATTTTTAACAGATGATGGACCTGAGTGGGGACTAGCTTTTTTTGAGGACTGAGTTGACGCTTTTATTGGGAACATTTTACGTAACATTTACCCGGCGCTCTAGGCTGAGCACTTACATCGGGGTTTCCATCTAAATTTCCAAGTGATGTAATTCAGATGAAACCCCTGCGGGATCCATTCACTATAATGAGGCAGCAGAGTTACTCTGGACTCCGTCTGGCCTCTGTTTAGTGGTGTCCTTTTTTTCAGAAGTGCACAAAACTGTGGCCAACCGCACTTTTATGCACGCCTAAAACAAATGACACCGTGGGATCCCAGGCTAGACGGCATCCACAGTGGCCTATATCTGCCTCATTACAGGGAATCTTCCGTCATGGGTTCTGGCTGAATCACGTATTTCAGAGATTTACACGGAAACTCTGGTGTAAGTGCTCAGCGCAGAGCACAGGATAAATGTGAGCAGAGCCTTACTGGGATCTTTGGGAGACATAATAAACAAATCAGTAGCAGGTGAATAATATTTGTTTTATTTATTTTTTATGCCGTTCCTAGTGTGATATAACTGATTAGATTACTTTATTCTTCGGGTCGGTGCGATTACAGAGATACCAGATTTATATCGGGTTTTTATGATTGACAGCTGTCACACACTAAAATACGCTTTTTTTGCAAAATCTAGTTTTTGCATCACCATATTTTGAGAGCTATAATTTTTCCATATTTCGGCCGATAGAGTCATGTGACGGCTTGTTTTTTGCGGGACGAGTTGACATTTTTATTGGAACCATTTTTGGGTACGTGACATTTTTTGATCGCTTTCTATTCCGTTTTTTGGGAGGTAAAGTTAACAAAAACAAACACTTCAGGAATTGTTTTTTGAGGTTTTTTTTATGCCGTTCTGCGTGTGGTAAAAGTGATCAGGCAGCGTTATTCTTCGGGTCAGTACGTTTACAGCGATACTACACTTACTGTATTTTTTTTATGTTTTGGCGCTTTTACACAATAAAACAATTTTATAGAAAAAAAAATATTTTTTTTGCATTGCTTTATTCTGAGCGCTATAACTTTTTTATTTTTCGGCTGATGGAGCTGTATGGCGGCTTTTTTTTGCGGAACAAGATGAAGTTTTCAGCGGTACCATTTTTATTTCTATTCTGCTTTTTGATCGCATTTTTGTCCACTTTTTGTTTGGCGATATGATGAAAAAGCATATTTTTTTGCTCCGTTTTTTATTTTTTATTACGGTGTGCACAGAAGGAGTTAATTAGTGTGACAGTTTTATAGCTCGGGTTGTTTCGGACGCGGCGATACCAAATATGTGTACTTTTTTTGGTTTTGTAATAATATACGGATTTATTGGTTTAATATTTTATTTATTTTTATTTATTTTGTGATTTTTTTTTTTAATAGTTTAAAAACTTTTTTTTTACTTTTTTTTACATTTTTACTTAGTCCCTGTATGGGACATTAATTTTTATTTTTCTGATCACTGATCTCATGTAATGTAATAGACATATATTACATTACATGAGATCTTCACTGACTGTTTCAGTCAGTCTCCTGTCTGGCATCAGCTACATACAGGCTGAAGCCAGACAGGAAGGACACCATATATGGCAGAGCTGGAGGCGGTCATGTGACCTCCAGCTGCCATAGCAACCCCAGGTCCTCAAACGAAACGGAGGTCTTCGGAGGTAAGTAAGACGACCCCCTCTCTTCCTGCTGTCTCCTATATGCCGCGATCACTATAGATCGCAGCATATAGAAGACAGCAAAGGGTTAACATCACTGGGACCTGATCTAATCAGGTCCCGATGATGTACTCTGTCAGAGCTAACGCTCTGCACCGGAATCGCAGTGCTTGCAGGACCCTGGGGGTCCTGAGCACTGCGAGACCACCCACCATTTTTAAACGTCGGCGCTGCACAGACCCCAGGCAGCGTGGACGTTTATCTACAGTGGGCGGTCGGGAACCGGTTAATGAGAAAAAAAATTAACTTTTTAGAATTTACCAAATGGCTGCAATGAAACAAAGAGTGAAAAATTTAAAGGGGTCTGAATACTTTCCGTACCCACTGTATATAGTAGGACACTATGTAATAATGGGATTTTTAATGAAATGACTGTGTGTGTGAAAAAATATATATATACAGGGTGGTCCAAAAGTAGGTGGACAGAAAGTGTAATAAGGTTATGAAGGGGGAGATTTATCAAACATGGTGTAAAGTGAAACTGGCTCAGTTGCCCTTAGCAACCAATCAGATTCCACTTTTCATTCCTCACAGACTCTTTGGAAAATGAAAGGTGGAATCTGATTGGTTGCTAAGGGCAACGGAGCCAGTTTCACAGATCTAGTTTTCACAGATAGATCTCCCCCAAATGTGTTTTCTTTTCAGATAATTCAGATAACACATAATGGCAAATAATTTAAATACAGATCAAAGAAAATGGATTTTAACAGAGTATTGGAAATCTCAAAATGCTGAAACCGTTAGAGCAAATTGGGTTGAAACATTTGGTACTCAAGCCCCAAAGAGACAAACCATTTACCACATTCGTGACAAATTCAATGCCACCGGCTCAATCCTTAATGCTCCAAAAACTGCTCGACCCAAAACAGTCTGTACAGAAGATAAGAAACAACTTCTTGCTGAAACATTTGTTCAGAGTCCAAAAAAGTCCACAGAAGAGCCTCTGTGGAATTGGGAATTTCACGAGCTTCTATCATGCGAATCCTGAAATCTATTGGGTGGAAAGCTTATCGTCCACGTCTAATTCATGGTTTATTGGAGGATGATCCAGACAGGCGGCTGCAATTTAGTGTTTGATGAATCTCCCCCTTCATAACCTTATTACACTTTCTGTCCACCTACTTTTGGACCACCCTGTATATATATATATAAAAAAATAGGAAACAGCCCAAAAATTATGTTTTTGGTGAAAAAAAAAGCCCCCCAGGTACATACCAGTCCTTTAGATATCCATGCAAAAATGGAGGCAGCACACAGAGTAGAATAAAGTGATAAGGTTTAATAGCCCATATGGCAACGTTTCGGTCCAAAATTGTGGACCTTTCTCAAGCATCTACTCTGTGTGCTGCCTCCATTTTTGCATGGATGTATATTTATATATATATATATATATATACACAGTACAGACCAAAAGTTTGGACACACCTTCTCATTTAAAGGCTTTTCTGTATTTTCATGACTATGAAAATTGTACATTCACACTGAAGGCATCAAAACTATGAATTACCACATGTGGAATTATATACTTAACAAAAAAGTGTGAAACAACTGAAAATATGTCTTATATTCTAGGCTCTTCACAGTAGCCACCTTTTGCTTTGATGACTGCTTTGCACACTCTTGCCATTCTCTTGATGAGCTTCAAGAGGTAGTCACCGGAAATGGTTTTCACTTCACAGGTGTGCCCTGTCAGGTTTAATAAGTGGGATTTCGTGCCTTATAAATGGGGTTGGGACCATCAGTTGTGTTGTGCAGAAGTCTGGTGGATACACAGCTGATAGTCCTACTGAACAACTGTTAGCTGCTTTTTTCTTGCCATAATACAAATTCTAAGTAAAGAAAAACGAGTGGCCATCATTACTTTAAGAAATGAAGGTCAGTCAGTGCGAAAAATTGGGAAAACTTTGAAAGTGTCCCCAAGTGCAGTTGCAAAAACCATCAAGCGCTACAAAGAAACTGGCTCACATGAGGACCGCCCCAGGAAAGGAAGACAAAGAGTCACCTCTGCTTCTGAGGATAAGTTTATCCGAGTCACCAGCCTCAGAAATTGCAGGTTAACAGCAGCTCAGATTAGAGACCAGGTCAATGCCACACAGAGTTCTAGCAGCAGACACATCTCTACAACAACTGTTAAGAGGAGACTTTGTGCAGCAGGCCTTCATGGTAAAATAGCTGCTAGGAAACCATTGCTAAGGACAGGCAACAAGCAGAAGAGACTTGTTTGGGCTAAAGAACACAAGGAATGGACATTAGACCAGTGGAAATCTGTGCTTTCGTCTGATGAGTCCAAATTTGAGATCTTTGGTTCCAACCACCGAGTCTTTGTGCGACGCAGAAAAGGTGAACGGATGGACTCTACATGCCTGGTTCCCACCGTGAAGCATGGAGGAGGAGGTGTGATGGTGTGGGGGGGCTTTGCTGGTCACACTGTTGGGGATTTATTCAAAATTAAAGGCATACTGAACCAGCATGGCTACCACAGCATCTTGCAGCGGCATGCTATTCCATCCGGTTTGCTTTTAGTTGGACCATCATTTATTTTTCAACAGGACAATGACCCCAAACACCTCCAGGCTGTGTAAGGGCTATTTGACCAAGAAGGAGAGTGATGGGGTGCTACGCCAGATGATCTGGCCTCCACAGTCACCAGACCTGAACCCAATCGAGATGGTTTGGGGTGAGCTGGACCGCAGAGTGAAGGCAAAAGGGCCAACAAGTGCTAAGCATCTCTGGGAACTCCTTCAAGATTGTTGGAAGACCATTTCCGGTGACTACCTCTTGAAGCTCATCAAGAGAATGCCAAGAGTGTGCAAAGCAGTCATCAAAGCAAAAGGTGGCTACTGTGAAGAACCTAGAATATAAGACATATTTTCAGTTGTTTCACACTTTTTTGTTAAGTATATAATTCCACATGTGGTAATTCATAGTTTTGATGCCTTCAGTGTGAATGTACAATTTTCATAGTCAAGAAAATACAGAAAAATCTTTAAATGAGCAGGTGTGTCCAAACTTTTGGTCTGTACTGTATATATAGTGCCATCCTGTTATGACATAGTATCAGTGCTTGTTTTAACACCACATACCGCCTAACCGTCTCCAATCCAGTGAGAAAATCCTGACTTTGGAGCCCCGTCCTGCTGTCCCAGGAGATTGGGTGAATGACCTCACGACCAAGATGCAGTTTAATATAATGGTGGAGCAAGAAACAACCTGATCTCTACTCCATAATTCAGTTTATGTAGAGACTGAAGGCCCCGACAGGACCTTCAGATTACAACTCATGTGACGTCCTCAGGACATGTCATTGGACACTAGAGACTGACGCCAGCTTAGTCGGTGAAGCAGGCAGATAGCAGGGGGCTCCCGTTGGGTGGGTCTGTGTGAGCATTATACTGTTGGAAGGAGGCTGTGAAGACATAATACTGTATGGGAGCTGTGGGGTCATTATACTGTATGGTGGTCCCGTGTGGCCAATGTACTCTAGGTGTTGTAGGTTTTCTCAGGGTATTGCATTATGTAGGGGAGCTGTTTTTCATACAGTGTATAAGGGGCAGTGCCGGAGTGTGGGGGGATTGTAGGGACATTGGATTGTTGGAAAGGGGGGCAATTGGGACAATATACTGTGCTGGGGGAACTGTGGGTGCGTCAATGTGTCTTGAAGATTGGGGGAACATTTATCATGTGTGGGGGAATGTGAGGGCATCAGTGGTGTAGGGCATCAGGCTGTGTGTGGTGGGCACTTTTGGAGCCAAGAAAGTGGTATCGTACTGTGTGGGCACATTAATGGGTTTTACTAGAAGGAATATTTCTGTGTGGACACACAGAAAGAAAGAAAACTGGGTGAGGTTAGAAAAGTGGCTAAGTATAAAATCAAAATTGCCATGACACACTAAGCAGTATGTGTCTATCGTTTCTAAATTTCAATGATGGGAGGTATGTAGAATGTCGTTTGTTATGTACAGCTCTGCCATGTGAGAAAAATTATGGTCCTATCATTTGACCCCCACCTTCCCCACCATCCTTGGGTGACATGACACATCAGATGACTGGGGGCCCCACACAAACTAAACTGTCCAGGGACCTGGCTTAATCAGAACCTCATGCTTGCCAAATGAGATCATTTCCCCGATCAGCAGGTTTCCCCAAGATTCCAGGCCGATTCGGCAGGGCACCAGAGATTTACTGACTTTTTCATTAGTTTGGGAGGTCTCCCCTTATTTCGGGGCCCTCAAAGTGTAAATATATGGCAAGAAAGAAATGCCAAAAACGGAGCTACAAATCCAAACTGTACATTTATTTAAAAACAAAAAGAAAGTAAAAAGCCCAAAAAAAAAAAATTCCTAAAAAACACAAATATGATACCACATACAGTACGAATAGGGAAGAGGGTTTATATACTTGAGGGCCAATGTCGGCAGAAATCAGACGAGACCGTGAGATGGAAGCAGGGGTGACATGGAGGACAATTTAAGTTCGTAAGAGGAGGGAAAGATTCTTTTTTATTTTTTTACACTTTTTTTCTTTCTTCCTAAAGACATTAGTGATTAAAAAATAAAAATATTGAGAATAGGGATGGGGGAGATCAGGTCAGAGTGCATGGTGGAGACAGGTTTTAAGGGGCTTCTGAAGATTCCATTATTTTTGAGGGTGCTGAAGCCATGGGACCATTCCTGGGGTGCCAGCTGCTCAATTCTAGTCCTTTCCTTTACCTTTTTTGCCTGGAGGAAAAATACACAAAAGTTATTTGTGCATTTAGTTTATAGAATTCTTCTACCAAAATACAACATATTCATCACCACCAGTACAGTTCATATGGATTAACGAGAAGCATCTTTGATCCTCTCCAGCTTTTAATTTAGTTTCTTCTCTCCTTCCCCTTAATCAAGGCCACCAAGACCTTTGAAGATCATCTGTCTCACCTTTGGTTTTGGTCTTGATGGAACATGGTTTGGTGGCTTGCACGGCTTGCTTGCACTCTGCATCGAAGAGGGCCTTCTTCAGGGTCCCGGAACGGCTCTTCACACCGGTTTCCACGTTACATTCGCCCCAGTTTTCGAACTTGTATTTGCAATCGGCTGTGGAATATGAGACACAGAAAGAGAAGTTGTACTGGTTTCTGAAGATGGTTTGGTCACAGCACTAATGAATAATTTTCTAAACCCTGCCCCTACCACAGATTAAGTTTGCAGAATTGCTCCACAAAATCTGGACTGTTGACTAGGATGCTTCTATAAGACCACGTCCTGCAAGGACCAATCTCTTGGTTATCATGAAGTTCTTTTATATAGAAAATGTAATTATAGATCTTTCTCACCTCCAAATGGTTTCTTCCAGTTGCAAGGGATTTTGCACTTAAGTTTGTTGGTCTCTTCTTTGCATGTTCCCTCCCGGGTTCCTACACCACAGTCCTTGCTATTAGGGATGCAGCGACTCCACTTCCATCCCACGCAGTCCGATGTTCCTTTCTTGCCTTTTTCTGATGGTGTAAAAACAAAATGTGTAATGACCCTGGAGACAACTTCAAGGATGTAGGTTCTTAAGCCAAAGTCTACGGGGTCCCAAGAGATCAGTGTTCCCCAACAGGTCACATTTTCAGGATTTCCTTAGTATGGCCCAGAAGATAATTACATCACCTGCACAGGCAAGAATTTCATCACTTGTGCAACACTAAGGAAATCCTGAAAGCATGACCTGTTGGTGGCTCTTGAGGACTGGAGTTGGTCAACATTGCACTAGATAGAGGAGCTAGATTCCCTGAAGTAGTCCAAGCCTTTTTTCGGGTATCCTAGTCAGGAGGACAAATGGCCACTCTTGATCACAGTCTTACAGTGGATGCCCATGGACACACGTCAGGTGCCTTCACCGCGTACACGCCAAACGTAAAGTAAGTGAAGTGACAGTAAAATTCCTACCTTTTTTGTTTTTAGCAGCCTGAGAACTCACAGCCAGAATTGCCACCAACACAATGACGCACAAAGCTCGCAGGTCCATCCTGGGAGGAAGAGAGAAAAAGTTAAAAGTTACCAAGTGAACATGAAAGTTTATAATTCACGAGAAAGTGTCAAATAATCAAAAACTGTATATAATGTACTAACATCCAATTGTTAGAAAAGTCCTCGAAAGTTATATTCCTGCTGTGATCCCCGGTGATCGTCAATGATCTGCAGGGAGGTAACTGTTTAATTTTCCTGCAGTGCCACCGCTGTTTAAATGAGGTATTACACATTTTCATTTAAAATCAATGGGCTGTCAGTGCAAATGCATGGACAATGCGTCCTCCAGAAGGGAGCGCTCTGTAAATGACTATGAATAAGCTATGTGTACATGGGCCCATTACAGCTATGAATATAACACCTATTCAGCAGCTGACAAGTAAAGACATGGTTGGCCGATACAACAGCAGGACATTTGCAAATGAAAAATCCTTTCTGAAGTGACCTAGTAGGCAGAAGCCAGTTCCCCGGCCACTTGTAATCACTTAATGTCATGGATGAGGAAGCCATTGCAGCCTTGTTCCTGCCCTTCAGGCTTAACATCTAAGAAACACTTTCCTCCAGTGATTTACAACAGAGGCCTTTTGTTCTCCATCAGAGACTGAATGGGAAATCTCACTGAGAGGTACTTATAGCGGGTTGACGCCTCCTATTATGTATGCAGGGTCTATAGGGCCCCATCATTGTTTACCAACCCAAGAATAACCCTTCAGGATCTATAGCCCCGGGGGGGAGGGGGGGAATATGCCACTTGAAGGGGTTTAACTCATCTTGCTTAAATGGGTAAAATTGCAAAATGCTTGTAAAAACAAACAATTGTGCAATTTACCTCTAATGAAAAATCCTCTTTGTTGTCAAGAACGGTGGGATTTTAATCCTATAGTTTATAGCTCGATGCCTGGGTCACCGGCCACCCTGTGGTCTTCTTAAAGGTTGGACCGGGGGATCTCACCGGGGGATCTGCGCTGCTCCGGGGCTGCAGAGAAAAATCTGCATTTTCTATCAACATGGGAGAACGCAATTTGGGTGCAGTTCGATCACGCCACCCCGAACTGTCAATCTCCAGTCAGTAGCGCACTGCACACAGCAACTAGGAAGCAGACAAATGGTCCTTCCTACGCAGAGACGGTCCTAACTTTTGACCTAGGCACTTTAGTCCCTTCTATAGTCCATCTGGTTCCGAACTTCATGTTTTTTTTTTTATTTATTTGATTGCTTATCTTTATTGCAAACAGGTCCTATACCCCCGGGACCACCCCGAGCGATCAACAAAGTGGGCAGCGTCCTTCTCTGGAGCACCACTCCTCCTCCCCTGGACACATGCATCCTTGGTGCTGTATTTACCTGCAGCTTATGCCCAAAAGGGGTCTAGAAAGGGCTCATTGGCCAATGTGTATGGGGGGTACAGTAGTGAAGCGGCAGCTTGGAACCACCCAGTGTCAATGCCCCTTCATCCTGCCAATCAGTGGCGGTCATAGACATCCACTGATCACATATTAAAGTCCACCTCTTGGATCCACATCTATCAAGAGATGCAAAGTGGTCATCAGCCACATCAGAGATGGCCACGACTGCATGCATTTCTGCCTATAGAAGTCTATAGGAATTACAGAGATCCGAGTCCTGCAGACAATACTAATACCCAGTTTCATTATCGACATGCCTTATAATAATATACTAGAAGCTCAGATATCACAAATGAAATGGATGACCCCCGAAAGGTAACCCCCTCCCTTGGTTTACAGCTTGGTGGTCCAGTTCTGCTGACATCTGGTGCATGTGGATTCCTTCTATGCCCTATACAATGCTGGGCTAATAGCCTCGGGCACATTCCAGCCACAGGACCCAGCATGGTGCTTTCCCCCCAGGGGGAAAATTCCCACCTGGGGCCTTGACTGCACACTACAGCCAGTCATGTGCACAAGATCCTTTAATCCTGGTGCTACACAGAAAATCTTGACTTCATAATGACAAAAACAGCTCTGCTGTATCTGACGAACTCAACTCCGTTGCATTCACGGTGCAACATCACTATATCCAAATTTACCATGACGAACCCTTCCATCAAAGTGCGTTTGGATGATGCAGAGTTGAATGTGACTTTTTTTGTGCAGCATTGTAACTAAGGAAAATGCACAATAACTCCACGATTTGCGTTGACAATCTCGGCTCAGCTACATCTCTATATAATGCATACGGAGAAGTATTCTAAAATCACAGCTTCAGATAGAAAAAGAAAGTCCTGCATCAACTATGACCAGTCTGAAGAACCATGATGCCAACCAGTGCCCATTACGGAAGGCTACCCACCAGAGTCATGACTCCTGAGCCCCAGTGCAAAATCGGTAACAGGGTCCCTGGTCTACCATGTGCCATATTGGGGTCTGCTCATAAAATAGAGGGGTCTTTGGGCATCATTTGTTCTTGTGGTCTATCTTTGTGTTAATTAGTTTTATTCTGTTCAGTCCTTTCTTTTCCTGGAGAAAACACCATACAACCCAGCTCTGCTAGGGTAGGTTTTACTTGTGTATTTAGTATGCGACTGGGGTCACTTGCAGAGGTCTCGTACAGCAGATTGGACCTCTGTATCCTGTGGTGCCTGACCCTCGTAGACATAACTGCCATCTGCCCAAAATTTTCCAAGATGGCCCTAAATTTTGACCCCCAATCTCGGCAAATTGGGGACATTCTAGGCTGAAAGGGGGAAGAGTTTGTGTAAACCCTTTCCCATAAACGGCATTCTTGGGGTGGGCGTTGGGCATTACCAGGAGTGTTTGGAGAGCGAGACTTAAATGTCTCTATTCCCCCAACATTAATCTTGGTCAGTATGCTTATAGTTTTGGGGCAGGCACATTGGTCAGATACGGGCAGGCTATGTTACAGATGGGAAATCGCGTCTGCGGGTGTCTCTGACAGAGGAACCTCGGTCCGCCTATAGTGAATAAAGGAAAAAACCTGCCCATTAAGAGCGCAGTCCTATAATTTGTGAGAAAGATGGAGCTCCAAAGAAGAGCGAGGTAAACCTGACAACTGAAATGAGTGAGCAAGTTGTCGCCAAGAGGGGGGCAAGTTTTCGATGCTTGTAGAAGCTCATGGCAAGGACAGCCAGACCCAAGAGAGACTGCAGGTGAAGATGGTGCCCCAGCAGGACCAGGGCCTGAATTGTAACCAACATGGAAGAAGATGAGAAGAAAAACCATCCAAAGGATGGACCTCAGAGAGAGGAGGCCCAGTGACCAGCGAGGGCCCGTGTACATGTGAACAAAGACTTTACATATTATTATGGAGCACTTAGTGATCGAGCCTCCAATATGAGTTAAGCTTTGCCATTGTTGAGCACTTGGCCACTCCAAAGGTAGAAACCCACCAACTACACAGGTTATAAAGGGGGCCACAGCTCACCATCCTTGGGAACCCCTGACATATGACTTTGTGTACTGCCATCTATTGGTATTCATCTCATATCGCTCATCTATCACAGTTTATACCTCTGTACGTCTCACAGTTGAGGCTTTTAGAAGTGAACTCCTATAATGGTCTCGATCTTCGTTTCTCTTTTTTTTCCCCTCTTAAAGTCAATAATCTAATGTTAGCATTGGCCGAGAGCCACAACTTCTGGGGATTTAAAGCGCACACAGGTTCATTCCCAGCATTTCATGTCATGCTCACGTCTCCAAATTCAGGATTACGCATTAATTGCCCAATTAACTTTAACTGGATGGCGTTGTTTAAGGAAATGGGGAACTCTCGCTCGTTAGGGATTCCGCAGGTCGAGAGCTTTTGGATGTCGGTCAAATACAGCATAATAAAAGCTGCATAAATATTTGAGAAGCCACATGAGAGAGTTTAATGGAGTTTAATGGAGTGGGGAAGAGCTACGGAGGTTAACAAGAGAGGGATGAATACGTAAGAGGCCGGGAAACTAAGAGAAGGTGAAGATTTGCGTAATGATATTTTAAAGCCAAATTAATTTGGGGCATTTGTTGTCGCTTTATAAGTGACATTTTGAGATTAGAGGGCAGAAAAATAAAAACTTCTCTAAAATTGTCCCAAACTGCATTACTTATCACCCATTATATATTTGTACGTAATCCAGGTTGGTGTCAGCCCTGTCCCCAGCCTGGCCAACAATCGAACATTTCCTTCAATTTGATTTGTGTTTACTTTACTTTAGAAGATCTTTTTGCCATAAAACTTCTTAAACAAGTCATTTTTTGTCTGTTTTTTTTTTTTTTTAATCGGCTACTGCAGTGTATTTTTCATGATAATAGGGCAAGTAGAGTTAGACAGAAAATCATGTTAAAAAATAAGGAAAATTTCAATATAATGTGATCGCTTGAAAAAAAAAACAAAAAACTTTGTAAAAGTTTATTTGATTCGTTTTTAAATCAATGGGTATTTGAGAAGTGGATTTGGTAGGTAACTCCCCGGGTCGTCCGTTGTCTTCTACGACTGGAAGAGTGAATTTATTCTTATGCTCCCCAGGGTGCACTTTTTGGATAAAGTGGGTGGAATTTGAGGGGAACATTCTTTTGTAGGTAACGGAATAAAGAAACTTATTGTCCCCTCACTGCATAGGAAAGGATCATACTGATTTATGAATTATACGACCTCTTTTGTCATTTAAACGATGCCAAGAGGCCTTTACAGGGGAAGAAAGAAGGGTATGGAGAGGGGGGACGTGTTCCAACAGACAAAGAGAACATTATTAAATATCAGAGAACTTTTTGAATATAAAAACTTTCAGAAGTTTTCCTTCTCGGTGGCACCAGCTCTTCTCCCATCTTCTGCACATACCAGTCCAGCATCCTTCATCTTACCCTCTTTACTTTAATACTCTTTGACTCAAAAACTCAACTCCTCACTAATATATTAACCTCCTGCAGCAATTTGGGGGAAGGGGGAATGATTTGTGAATCTCTGGGGTCAAGACCCTTGTGACCTTGAATAAGTGACTCTAAGGATTCCTGGTTGTCTTGAGAGGAAGCATCTTGTTCAGGCAAGTTACAAATGCATTCATCTACATGCTAAAGAGATGGATTCCTGAAGACTGTAAGATCTAGGGGGCACCGACCCATCGACAAAATTTAAGTATATTCCAAGGACCTACAAACCCTTCACCCATGAGATCCTTGTAGGATAAAAGTTCTATAGTACATCCAAAGACTTAGTTTCTATTGCTAAAGAACTACTTCTAAACTTTTTCAAAACTTTTTGCACCCCTCCTGAGTTGCCTTAGCTTCGAACAGAAGTAGAGGTGATTCCTACCTGTGCCCTGGCTTTAGTCGCAGCCTCCTGGTCCTGGTTGTTAGGTTGGATGGAGTAGAAGTACAAGGAGCGCAGTGTTCTTATCTCTTCCTTTGTGTTTCCCAACTAGTTTCAGCTAGTCGGACAGAAACCTTTCAATTATCTGCTCAGCTGACACCAGTAGGGAGTTTTCCCAAACTCTGCCCAGCTCCAACCCTCCCCCTAAAGTATAAAGAAGAGGGGAGGAGGTGGTGAAAGAGGAGGGGTGGGCTATGCTAGCCATTTCACATTAGCCAGCTGCGCCAAATCTGGACTCTGAAAATCTGAGGATTTGGCTCTTTACCTAGAAGCCCTTAGTTGCTGTGTGCTGGAATGTGTCAAACTTGTGAGCCCCCTTCTCCAAAACTGAGGACATTGGGGCAAGCTAATGTTAACCTCTTAGCTACAAACCAAGGACGGTCTCAGACATCCGTGTTGAGCTGCGTTTTACTTTTGCATTACGGCCCCAGACCGCCGAGAAATTTTACTGAACCAAACTTATCATCATCGAACCCTATGAAGTCTGTCTCGTTTGTCATGGTGGGGGGGCCATGAGTCATATGGACACAA
This sequence comes from Phyllobates terribilis, assembly GCF_046119375.1. NCBI lineage: Eukaryota > Metazoa > Chordata > Amphibia > Anura > Dendrobatidae > Phyllobates > Phyllobates terribilis. The sequence continues at coordinate 159,990,743 of NW_027362773.1, read as the reverse complement.
AAATATAATGAAAAAATAGGGGGGTCTTTTTCAGCACTGTTCGTATCTATTGTGCTGTGGGTGTCTTCTGCACCCCCTACAGCTATGTCTTTTGGGTGGTCTCATCAAGACAATCACTGGAGAAGGACATTATGGTCAGAAGAATTGAAGGAACAAGGCAAAGAGGAAGATCAGCAACCCAATGGCTCAATACTATCAAGATAATGGTGGAGAAGACCCTGGTGGACCCATCTAGGCTTGCACAAGTTCAATTCTTCTACAGACCGCTCATCCATTAAGTCGCCATGGCTCGAGCTGAATGCTGCTAACTATCATCAAGACAACCCTTGTCCATATACTGTTTTAGGGTATATGGATGTCATAAATGGGAGTCCCCACTTGGGACCTTCCTTCACGAGTGAGAACAATAAGCAAAAACAGCGCCTGTTTTGGTGGACCTGGTCAGGCCATATTATATGTGGTCACCTCATAATTTCAATGGGTACCATGTAGTACCACAATTTCTCTACAAAAGCTTGATGTGACAAATCACACTTTTGCAGGAAAACTATGTTTTCCTTGAGGTCTTAAGAAGAGGGTTCCCACGGGTCCTGTCTTGACCCACCAGAAAATGCAAGAAATTCCCGCTTGGTCAATCATTGACTGCAATGAGGTCAATGTCAGAATGGGAGCTGCAGGGCATCGATCGGAGTGTCCCTTTAATAGGTTCAGACTTTGTTGTCCAGAAGATAAATATAATTTTTGGCATTAAAAAGGAAAATTACAATAGATACCAGTAAGGGAAAGTAAGAAAACTTTGCAAATGAAAGCTTGTTCTTCTGTCTGTTGGGTTTTTATCTCAGAGAGAAAAAAAAAATCCCAAAAAGTATAAATGTAGAGTCCACTTGTCTTGCGGAGCCCATGGGACATCATCTGAGGAACATCTGAAGACGTCAGAGTCTGTTCTCTTTTTTTTTTCTAGTTTTTTTCTCCCTTTAGTTAAGGTGGACAGCATGACCTCAGCCCTATTTACTACACGTTATATGGGAATAAAAGATGACCTCATGGATCTAAGAAATCCAGCGCTACAGATAATCCCGGACCTCCTTCCTTCCCAGCCAGTTTGGCCAATGACGATCATGACCACATTGAAGAAACTCCTCATACATTACAGTTTATTCTCCCATATGTCACAGATGAAAAACACACAGGATTCCAAGAATCTTCAGAATGGATCACTTTAAACTTTAGACTGTTCCCGAGGGTCAGGTGTCCACCTGTATGGGCATCATTGTCTTTATACGATACGGCATTAAATGGAAAAAAAGGGCCCTAAAAAGTAGTAGTCTCTCTGACAAACACCCATGATTTTACAGTGCAGCTCTGCTTTACAGATTGGCTTCTGAACATGAGCACAAGCCCACCACAATCTGATCACAACAAGACGATCAGATTGACTTGACTACATATACTATAAAAATAAACTTTAATGGACAGCACCCTCCGAACCCATATATCCTCCATTGCAAATATCCGCACCTGGGATCTGCCAGTCATGAAGAACCAGATAATTGCGAGTCTGTAGGATTACTGTACGTGATGGCAAGTCCGTACATGCTCCCAACTATGAAGATGATCGCTTTTTGTGGTCAGACTCAGTCTGCCAGGTGACGGGAACTAGCGCAGTAGGGATATGAAGTATTTTAGTAACTTTTTTTTATTAAGAGACTGAAAATAATGAGAAACTTCAGTTTCCTCCCTGCCGCCTTACAGTGATGCACCTGCTTGCTCCAGGGCTTTGAGGCCCTTTGTGGGAGAAGTCAGTGATGCCTCCGAAAAGAGGCCCAAGGTGCCTCAAGCATTTATTGGGTTCCTGCGGCCAAGTCCAAGCTCCTATAGACCTCGCACAGGAGCTAAAATGGCACCCCTGGTGCCTCCGGATAACTGAAGAGTACTCAGGTATGTATCTGAGGGCACCCACAGTGGTTGTACCCCAAACTAACATCTTGGCTAAAATAATAAGTCATGGCTGACCCCAAGACGTGAATGGTACCCAATACTGAGATGATGAATGGAAACAATTCTTGGCCAGACAGCCTCTTTAAAAGTTAGACTTGCAATAGTCCTGTAAACTTTATATAAGGAGATTACTTAGCACAAATCTGTCACCCGATTTCACAATACAAACATCATAAGTAGATCTCTTAAACCTGATGAGGCTGGAATACTTACTTGGATAACCCATGTCAAAACGGCAGGATAGTAGTTTATTGTAAATTTTCCTGCTTCTAGCTGGGCACATAAACCACTCAGCCTAATATTAGGATTATACAGCTGGAATAAATTATGACTGCAAGTACAACAACCTCAACAGGTCTAAGGTCTACTTATTAATGCATGTAGCTTACATTGTTATGTCAAATTCCATGAATTACTTGCAAGGTTACGGGCATCATATTGTAGGGGGCCCAGGCTTCAACACAATAATAATAATATTTTTTTTATTTTTATAGCGCCAACATATTCCGCAGCACTTTACAATTTTAGGGGGGGACTTATACAGACAATACAGAATAAGCATATCACATATTGAAAGGAGTGAGGGCCCTGCTCGCAAGCTAACAGTCTATGAGGAAATGGGGGGAGACACAAAAGGTAAAGTGTACATATATTGTATAATGCAGCCTTGATATACTAAAAAGGATAAAAAATACATGGACTGGTCGCCTGCCAGTATGTGTGCAGTCCTGACTGAGGCTATTAAGTGCATGGATGGTATGAACCTGAAATTGAAGAAGATTTTAATATGGGGATAAACTGGGACGGACAGATAGTGTGTTGAGGTGATACGCCAGTCTAAAGAAATGTGTTTTTAGGGTTCGCTTGAAACTGTGGGTATTGGGAATTAATCGAACTGTCCTGGGTAGTGCTTTCCAAATAATTGGCGCAGCACGCGAGAAATCTTGGAGACGGGAGTGGGAAGTTCGGATTATGGAGGATTTTAGTTTTAAGTCATTTGCAGAACGGAGGGCACGTGTAGGGTGGTAGACTGAGACAAGGGAGGAGATGTAGGGGGGTACTGAAGCATGGAGTGCTTTGTGGGTAAGAGTGATGTTTAAATTGAACTCTATATTGGATGGGCAACCAATGCAATGACTGGCACAGGGAAGAGGCATCGGTGTAGCGGTTGGCGAGGAATATGATCCTGGCTGCTGCGTTCAGGACGGATTGGAGAGGGGAGAGTTTAGTAAGAGGGAGACCGATAAGTAGAGAGTTGCAATAGTCCAGACGAGAATGAATAAGAGCTACAGTAAGAGTTTTTGCCGAGTCAAAGGTGAGAAAAGTCCTGATTCTTGAGATGTTTTTGAGGTGTAGATGACATGAATGAGCGAGTGATTTGACGTGAGGAGTGAAGGAAAGAGCTGAATCAAAAATGACCCCAAGACAGCGGGCTTGTAGCTGGGGAGTAATGGTTGAGCCACAAACGGAAATGGCAATATCGGGCACAGGTAGGTTAGTGGAGGGAGGAAAGACAAGGAGTTCAGTTTTTGACAGATTCAGTTTTAGACAGAGAGAGGACATAATGTTAGACACAGCAGAAAGACAATCACTGGTCTTTTGTAGTAATGCAGGGGTGATGTCCGGAGCAGAGGTGTATAATTGGGTGTCATCAGCATAGAGATGGTACTGAAAACCGAATCTACTGATTGTTTGTCCAATGGGAGCGGTGTATAAGGAGAAAAGAAGGGGGCCTAGGACTGATCCTTGAGGAACCCCAACAGTAAGGGGAAGGAGAGAGGATGAGGAGCCGGCAAAAGACACAGAGAAGGAGCGGTCAGAGAGATAGGAGGAGAACCAGGAGAGAACAGTGTCCTTGAGGCCGATAGAGCGGAGCATAGTGAGGAGGAGCTGGTGATCCACAGTGTCGAATGCTGCAGAGATCCATGAGATCAGCAGGGAGCAGTGACCATTAGATTTAGCTGTTAGTAGATCATTAGAGACTTTAGTGAGGGCAGTTTCAGTAGAATGTAAAGAGCGGAAACCAGATTGTAAAGGGTCAAGAAGAGAGTTGTCTGAGAGATAGCGTATTAGATGGGAATGGACCAGGCGTTCCAGGAGTTTAGAGATAAAGAGAAGATTAGAAATAGGTCTGTAGTTGGCCGTGCAGTTCTGGTCAAGGGATGTTTTTTTTTAAGTAATGGATGTATGCTGGCGTGTTTAAACACAATTATAGGCCACATAGGTCCTGCAGCAGACAACCCCATTTGGAGGCGACTTTGGAGCAATCCTTTATCACCAGGGTCTATTACTTATGGCAGGATGCAAAGATCATCTGTTCACCCGGATTGTTGACCTGTTCTGCACATATAATGCTATAATAGTAGACCTAGATGGAATTAATTATCTGGGGGCCCAACAAGCCTCAGTCACACTGTGTAATGGGATGTGTGGTCATATTATCCATGCGTCACACCCCACTGTGGCTCCAGCTGGAAAGTACCTGAGCCCCTAAACTGGTGATTCAGTGGAAACCCTACTAACAGAAGTGACACTGAACGTCAGTCCCTGAAGGACTCCTAAATGTTTCCCAGATAGGACTGGCTGGTGTCTCCATCCGTGGTAATAAGGTTGATGACTTATAGCCACTATACACCTTGGAGTAAAAATTGGCTAAATCCACTAAAGTCATGTGCACTGCCAGCCTGGCTAAAATTTATAGAAGACTCTCAATGCTGCCCCAACAGATAGTGCTGGAGACGAAACGACTGGGCATGTTAATTTTCACTGCCTGATCATTTTGTTGTCTGAGCTGTCTGGTAGCGGTCTACTCCATTCTACCCATTAAAACACAAACAAGTTGAGATATAGCTGTCTTCCAAATGAGCATTGCCAACTGCTGAGGTGTCAACCACCTATTCAAAGAATCGCTGGGGTCCGACCACTCATATTCCCTCAATCCCAAGAACAGTGCTCTAAAATACCCTGTTGGGATAGAGCAGGCGCAGTTCCACTCCATTCATTTCCTATGGCGGAGATAGCCGAGTAAAGTTGTTTGTCTGGGACTGCCGGAACAAGTTTACTCAGCTATCTCCACCATAGACATTGAATGGAATAGAGCAGAGGCCACATGTGTGCTCCAAAGGGGCAGTTTATAACCCCATTCACAAGACAGGAGGGGGTCTCAGTACTTGTTCTGCAAATTATTACCTATCGCAGTTAGGAATAACCCTATCTTGCTGAACGAGTACTGGGACCCCTCTGATCCTGAGAATGGGGCTCCACAATGCCCCTTTGACATAAATCAGAGTCCGCACATGCGCAGCTCCATGGCATTCATTGTCTACGGTGGAGATAGCACAGTAAACTTACCGGCCCTCCCATAGACAAACAAGTTTATTCGGCTACCTCCATGATAGACCATGAATGGAATGGAGCTGCACATGCGTGTCCTCTGCTCTATTCCAAAGGGGCATTTTAGGGGCCCATTTTCAGGATTGGAGGGCGTCTCGGTGCTCATTCAGCAAGTTATTGCCCTTTCCAAGTTAGGAATAACTCTTTCATTCTATTGAGAAACTTTGAAAGACACTTCAGTTCCCCTTTAATATATGAGGCCCGCTGTGTCCAAACTTTAGGTATCCATTTTTGAAATTGCATTGATCCAGAAGTTTCTGTCCTTTCAACTCTTCGCGTTTCACCCCTAAATGTAGATATTTATTATTTTAGATGGTCAGTTCACACTTTTTGGAACAGGAAAAATATATTTTTGTACCGTCTTAGCCAGTAGATAGAAAAATATTATAATTTGAGAGTCCTCAGGGGTTGATACCCTTTAATGGCGAACCGAAAAGATGGTAACAAATGGCGAGATCTCTTCATCAGTATCTGAGTAGTCTCACAAACTTGCTATGTGTTACCATCTTTTCGGTTCGCCATTAAAAGGTATCTGAGGACTCTCAAATCTAAATATTTTTTCTACTTTTTGGGATTCGCATCGTATCAATGATTTTGGTTGGTCAAAAAACTTTTCTCATCCCTTATGTTTTTGGGTGAAGCTGGTTCAGGAGTGTGCGGGGGAGGGGGGGGGGGGTGGGTGAGAGGAAAGGGGGCACTGAGACCCGCTTTATGTCAGACTTGATGGCTTGCCCATTCTCTACCCCCCTTCGCTCTCTTTTAATGAACTGCATCTTGAGTGGTTTACAAACAGCTCTGTCTCCCCTGCAGTTAAACCTTTGTGCCTTGAGAAACAGCAGAGCGAGGGGGGCGAGCGTGGATCCGATTACAGCCCCTACTCCAATGGGAGCTGAGGAGCAGCGGATGGAGGGGGTCCTTCTCTTGACCTGGAGCAGCCTGATTCAGTCCCTGGGGACTGAGTGTTGAGCTGTGAGTAATGTCTTACTGCAGGATGTTATTCCAGGCCCCAGGTTAACCCTTCTACTACTGCAGGCTGTAAAATGTCTCGCTTTTAGCTTTAATTTTGGTTTTCGGAAGAACTTGCACTATAAACTATATTTTTTATATTTTTGTTTTATTTATTTATTTTTTTATTTCATTTTTGCACTTTTGATTTTTTATTTCTCCCTTTCTTTCAAGTAACTTTTTTTTTTTTTGTACCACTTGTACGGCGAGTTATAGTTTTTAATGACATCATTAATTTTTACTATATAGTGTACTGAAAAATATGTAAAGAAAAAAAAAATTCCAAATGCAATTAAAAAAATAAAAAAATCCACCATTGTTTTTCTTTTTGCAATGGTAACATGATTTTTCAGGTCTGTACAATTATGCCGATACCCAATTTGTACCTTTTATTTTTATTATTATTTTAGTGGCGAAAAAAAAAATCAGAATTTTGGTGATACAAACCTAATTTATTTATTTTTTTACATTCTCTGAGATCTGGAACTTTTTTTTCTGTTGTTGGAGCTCTGGAGACTTGTTTTTTTTTTGTGTGGTGAGTTGCAGTTTTATTGATATTATTTTGGGTTATATAAGATAGGATTTTTATTGCTTTTTGCAATAAATAATAATAATAATTTTTGCTGTATTTTTGTCTTGGCGCGAGGGTAGAAGAATGCAGTGACCAATAAAGGGCAAATCTAGAGTTTCAATCTTCTATTTTCTTTTTTTGGAGGGACACTTAATGATTTTTATATTTTGATAAATTGAAATTTTTTTTTTTTTTTCATTTTTTACTTTTTTTTCGGTCCTTTTATGGGACTTGTACCTGTGATTGCTTGTTCTATATACTGCAATACTATGGCATAGTATATAGTAAAAATGAAGTCCAGCCTGAGCCCGCTCCATACACCTGCCCTATATGTGTGTAAGGGTACTGATATTGATGCAGTTGCATCAATAGAGTAAGGGCAAATTTATCAAAACAGTCCTTGCTGTCCATAGCAACCAATCACAGGGCAGCTTTCATTACACCACAGCAGTTTCAGAGATGTAAGCTGAGCTCTGATTGGTTGCCATGGGCAACAGGCCCAGTTCTGCTTACACCCAGCCTTTCCTGCTGAGGCCTAGTCGGCGGTTGTGGTGTTAATGGTTGCACAATAGTAGAAAATCCTTATGTTGTGTCTGGCAGAATACTGCCATATACAAAGGTGGTAAAATGACGCAGGCTTCTTCCCTGCGATAAGAGATTGTATACACAAGATAAACCGACTGTCATACACACCAGTCTATATACATAAAGCAGAGAACGGGGAGTGGAAGGCTCCGGCAGCACAGGATCGCTGGTAGCACCAGGCTCGCACAGTCACGTGTGTGTAGTTATACATGTAGTATATATTACTGAACTTATAGGATCCTCTTCAAAAATTGCAATCTGAAATTCTCTTGAAAAAACACGGGCAAAAACAACGTTTGACGCAACTCATCTTCTGGACACCAATAACAATGTGCAAGAGGGTCCGTGCTATATCACAGGGCCCCCATGTTTGCAGATTTCCCACCATACTCATCATTTAGATAGTTGTACAGCGCCAAGGAACATGTTACCACCGCATGAGCAATGGACAATAAATTCCAGATATATTAGGCTTATGTGGTTGGGGGATCATGGGGCCCCTCAGGCACCAGGTTTGACATGCATCAACAATGAAAACTAAAAATGAGAACGGTCACCATCTTTTGCACCCAGTCTTGGGGTCCAGAAGTTTTCTTATGCGTCACCAACTGCTACCATCAGTCCTTGAGGAGTAAAGTGGCATAATCAGTCTTTGCAGCGCAAAAAAAAATGCAAACATAGCCAGCGTTTCACTGGATAGGGCCAATGAGGTACCTTGTTTTGCACACTCCCCACCATAAAGGTGTGCTGTCATATAGTGTACAAATAACCATACCATACAGTGTCTTATTCTAAGCACTATACAGCATGGCGCCAAAATAATACAGCCATACTCTGGTCAAAAAACACCTCAATACAGTGCTTTTTACAGCAATTATATATTTTACAGTACCACATGCTGGAAGTGGCACCTCCATACGGTATTCAAAGCTTCATCTAAGGTCAACTGGGGTGCCCCGTCAGGAGGGGTGGCTGCGGAAACCTCTGTAACCACCCCATCAGCAGGGGTGGCTGCACAGACCTCTGTAACCGTCCCATCAGCAGGGGTGGCTGCAGAGACCTTTGTAACCGTCCCATCAACAGGGGTGGCTGCAGAGACCTCTGTAACCGTCCCATCAGACAGGGGCGGACACAGACTGTAGTGGGCCCCTGTGCAAGAAATTTTGGGGGGCCCCCCCTGCCCTTCATAAGGCAACAAAGTTATGTAAACATAACCCCCCATGTGCATCTCTCACCCCCCCATGTGCAGCTCTCACCCCCCGTGCATCTCTCATCCCCCCCATGTGCATCTCTCATCCCCCCCATGTGCATCTCTCATCCCCCCCATGTGCATCTCTCACCCCCCCATGTGCATCTCTCACCCCCCCATGTGCATCTCTCACCCCCCCCATGTGCATCTCTCACCCCCCCATGTGCATCTCTCATCCCCCCCCATGTGCATCTCTCATCCCCCCCGTGCATCTCTGATTCCCCCCACTCCTAGTTAATTAATTGTATTTAAAAAAAATAAAACTTGTTATACTTACCCCCATGCAATCCCTGCAGAATCCTGGCGCTCGTCCACGTCGCTGCCACCAGGTTCTCCTGACGTTCGGCCATGTGACGGCGCCACATACATAGCCATCAGCTTTTGTTTTGGCCAAAAGATTTTTAAAGCCGCCACCACGATAAGGTAGACTCTTCTGGGCGGGCCCTACTCTAACCTATTAAAATTTTCTTAAAATATCCAATACTCTTTTTAGATATATTTTTATTTAGTTTTCTTTAAGGGAATGTGTCATATACATTTTTTTTTTAAATGACCAATAATACCACATACAGGGAATACCGCCACACCATGACCAGACCACATATTACCACAACATAGTGACCGAATAATACCACACAGAAGGGAGAAAAACTGCCACACCATGACCAGACCACATATTACCACTACATTACTAATATTACCACCACATTACTAATATTACCATAAGTGTCATTATACACGGGAGCTCTATACATGGTATGTATAACGTAAGTGTCCAGGTAATCTAGTGATCACCAGTGAAATTATACACAGGAGCTCTGTATATAGTGTCAGTGTACAGGTAATACAGTGACATTATACACAGGAGCTCTGTATATAGTGTACAGGTAATACAGTGATCATCAGTGACATTATACACAGGAGCTCTGTATATAGTGTCAGTGTACAGGTAATACAGGGATCACCAGTGACATTATACACAGGAGCTCTGTATATAGTGTCAGTGTACAGGTAATACAGTGATCACCAGTGAAATTATACACAGGAGCTCTGTATATAGTGTCAGTGTACAGGTAATACAGTGATCACCAGTGACATTATACACAGGAGCTCTGTATATAGTGTCAGTGTACAGGTAATACAGTGATCACCAGTGACATTATACACAGTGTACATGTAATAGACTGACTCACCGGTGACGTCTCTAGGTGAAGTCCTTCATCTTCGCTTTTCTCCTTCATCCAGCACAGACCGCCATCACGTCTTCCAGCCAGGACTCGTCTCTGCATAAAATAACAGTTATCTAGAGCACATTCCCCAACTTCTACATTACGCAGCTGAATACAGACGTGCATCCACCATCAATATATGGTTAGTTATTAGGCAACCTACCATTCCAAATATAAATTGTAATCCACCACTGTGCCCCCATTAACTGTAAATAGGCACTTAATATATAATTTAATTAGAACCTCTACTCTTTCCGCCAATTTGTTACCAGTCACACTCCTGCATCCGCAACGCCCCCTACTCTATACTTCCTGCTCCCCGCATTCAATATTTACATGCACCCCCTGCCCCAATTCATTATATCATGTCCGTGCTCTCCCCACCCCATCATCATTTATCATTTACTCTCCCCCACCCCACATTCGTTATGTGCAGCTCATTATCCCCCTACTCCCAATTCCCCCATGTGCAGCTCTCATCCCCCTCCATGTGCCCCTCTCTCACCCCCTCCCCCCCACATGTGCCCCTCTCTCATCCCCCTCCCCCCCACATGTGCCCCTCTCTCATCCCCCTCCCCCACATGTGCCCCTCTCTCATCCCCCTCCCCCACATGTGCCCCTCTCTCATCCCCCTCCACCACATGTGCACCTCTCTCATCTCCCCCCACATGTGCATCTCCCATCTCCCCCCCCACACATGTGCATCTCCCATCTCCCCCCCACACATGTGCATCTCCCATCTCCCCCCCACACACGTGCATCTCCCATCTCCCCCTCCCACACACATGTGCATCTCCCATCCCCCCCCCCCACATGTGCATCTCCCATCCCCCCCCCACATGTGCATCTCCCATCCCCCCCCACACACATGTGCATCTCCCATCCCCCCCACACACACATGTGCATCTCCCATCTCCCCCCCCTACACACATGTGCATCTCCCATCTCCCCCCCCTACACACATGTGCATCTCCCATCTCCCCCCCCTACACACATGTGCATCTCCCATCTCCCCCCCCTACACACATGTGCATCTCCCATCTCCCCCCCCCACACACATGTGCATCTCCCATCTCCCCCCCCACATACATGTGCATCTCCCATCTCCCCCCCCACACACATGTGCATCTCCCATCTCCCCCCCCACACACGTGCATCTCCCATCTCCCCCCCCCACACACATGTGCATCTCCCATCTCCCCCCCCACACACATGTGCATCTCCCATCTCCCCCCCCCCCACACACATGTGCATCTCCCATCTCCCCCCCCCACACACATGTGCATCTCCCATCTCCCCCCCCACACACACATACACACACATACACACACACACATGTGCTTCTCCCATATCTCCACTCCTAGTTAATTGTATTTTAAAAAAAATAAAACTTGTTATACTTACCCCCATGCGATCCCTGCAGAATCCTGGCGCTCGTCCAAATCGCTGACAGCAGGTTCTCCTGACTTCCGGCCATGTGACGGCGCCGTCACATGACCGGAAGTCAGGGGAATCATGAAGGCGCTGCTGCAACAGCGCAGCTCAGCGCTGAAATGTCCCGGACCCGGCGCTTAGCATGGGGCCGGGGGCCCCATGAGGAGAGAGACGCACAAGAGGGGGGCCCCCGAGGGGGCCCCTACTGGCCGGGCCCCACACTGGAGTCAGGGCAGTCATGCCCTGATGGCGGCCCTGCTGGAGGCTGGAGGGGCCCCCTCTCCCTCGGGGCCCCCGTTCAATGAACCGGCTGCACGGGCGGTAGTTCCGCCCCTGCGATCAGCAGGGGTGGCTGCAGAGACCTGTGTAACCGTCCCATCAGCAGGGGTGGCTGCAGAGACCTCTATAATCACACTGGTTACCACCATAATAGAGCCAGCCCCGGATCCGAATACATATGGGTCCAAAATGAGAACATGAATATAGAAAAATAATGGAACTCACACAGTATATATATACATACACACACTGCTCAAAAAAATAAAGGGAACACGCAAATAACCCATCCTAGATCTGAATGAATGAAATATTCTCATTGAATACTTTGTTCTGTACAAAGTTGAATGTGCTGACAACAAAAATCACACAAAAATCATCAATGGAAATCACATTTATTAACCAATGGAGGCCTGGATTTGGAGTCACCCCCAAAATTAAAGTGGAAAAACACACTACAGGCTGATCCAACTTTGATGTAATGTCCTTAAAACAAGTCAAAATGAGGCTCAGTATTGTGTGTGGCCTCCACGTGCCTGTATGACCTCCCTACAACGCCTGGGCATGCTCCTGATGAGGCTGAGTATTGTGTGGCCTCCACGTGCCTGTATGACCTCCCTACAACGCCTGGGCATGCTCCTGATGAGGCTGAGTATTGTGTGTGGCCTCCACGTGTCTGTATGACCTCCCTACAACGCCTGGGCATGCTCCTGATGAGGCTGAGTATTGTGTGTGGCCTCCACGTGCCTGTATGACCTCCCTACAACTCCGGGGCATGCTCCTGATGAGGTTGCGGATGGTCTCCTGTGGGGTCTCCTCCCAGACCTGGACTAAAGCATCAGCCAACTCCTGGACAGTCTGTGGTGCAACGTGACGTTGGTGGATGGAGCGAGACATGATGTCCCAGATGTGCTCAATCGGATTCAGGTCTGGGGAACGGGCGGGCCAGTCCATAGCTTCAATGCCTTCATCTTGCAGGAACTGCTGACACACTCCAGCCACATGAGGTCTGGCATTGTCCTGGATTAGGAGGAACCCAGGGCAAACCGCACCAGCATATGGTCTCACAAGGGGTCTGAGGATCTCATCTCGGTACCTAATGGCAGTCAGGCTACCTCTGGCGAGCACATGGAGGGCTGTGCGGCCCTCCAAAGAAATGCCACCTCACACCATTGCTGACCCACTGCCAAACCGGTCATGCTGAAGGATGTTGCAGGCAGCAGATCGCTCTCCACGGCGTCTCCAGAGTCTGTCACATCTGTCACATGTGCTCAGTATGAACCTGCTTTCATCTGTGAAGAGCACAGGGCGCCAGTGGCGACTTTGCCAATCCTGGTGTCAAATGGCAAATGCCAAGCGTGCTGCATGGTGTTGGGCTGTGAGCACAACCCCCATCTGTGGACGTCGGGCCCTCATACCACCCTCATGGAGTCGGTTTCTAACAGTTTGTGCAGACACATGCACATTTGTGGCCTGCTGGAGGTCATTTTGCAGGGCTCTGGCAGTGCTCCTCCTGTTCCTCCTTGCACAAAGACAGAGGTAGCGGTCCTGCTGTTGGGTCGTTGCCCTCCTACGGCCCCCTCCACGTCTCCTGGTGTACTGGCCTGTTTCCTGGTAGCGCCTCCAGCCTCTGGACACTACGCTGACAGACACACAGACACAGCAAACCTTCTTGCCACAGCTCGCATTGATGTGCCATTCTGGATGAGCTGCACTACCTGAGCAACTTCTGTGGGTTGTAGACTCCGTCTCATGCTACCACGAGTTTGAAAGCACAACCAACATTCAAAAGTGACCAAAACATCAGCCAGAAAGCATTGGTACTAAGATGTGGCCTGTGGTCCCCACCTGCAGAACCACTCCTTTATTGAGGGTGTCTTGATAATTGCCAATAATTTCCATCTATTGTCTATTCCATTTGCACAACAGCATGTGAAATTGATTGTCAATCAGTGTTGCTTCCTAAGTGGACAGTTTGATTTCACAGAAGTTTGATTCACTTGGAGTTATATTCTGTTGTTTAAGTGTTCCCTTTATTTTTTTTGAGCAGTGTATATATTTTATATATACAGTACAGACCAAAAGTTTGGACACACCTTCTCATTTAAAGATTTTTCTGTATTTTCATGACTATGAAAATTGTACATTCACACTGAAGGCATCAAAACTATGAATTAACACATGTGGAATTATATACTTAACAAAAAAAGTGTGAAACAACTGAAAATATGTCTTATATTCTAGGTTCTTCAAAGTAGCCACCTTTTGCTTTGATGACTGCTTTGCACACTCTTGGCATTCTCTTGATGAGCTTCAAGAGGTAGTCACCGGAAATGGTTTTCACTTCACAGGTGTGCCCTGTCAGGTTTAATAAGTGGGAGTTCTTGCCTTATAAATGGGGTTCGGATCATCAGCTGTGTTGTGCAGAAGTCTGGTGGATACACAGCTGATAGTCCTACTAAATAGACTGTTAGAATTTGTATTATGGCAAGAAAAAAGCAGCTAAGTAAAGAAAAATGAGTGGCCATCATTACTTTAAGAAATGAAGGTCAGTCAATGCAAAAAAATTGGTAAAACTTTGAAAGTGTCCCCAAGTGCAGATGCAAAAACCATCAAGCGCTGCAAGAAACTGGCTCACATGAGGACTGCCCCAGGAAAGGAAGACCAAGAGTCACCTCTGCTTCTGAGGATAAGTTTATCCGAGTCACCAGCCTCAGAAATCGCAGGTTAACAGCAGCTCAGATTAGAGACCAGGTCAATGCCACACAGAGTTCTAGCAGCAGACACATCTCTTCAACAACTGTTAAGAGGAGACTTTGTGCAGCAGGCCTTCATGGTAAAATAGCTGCTAGGAAACCACTGCTAAGGACAGGCAACAAGCAGAAGAGACTTATTTGGGCTAAAGAACACAAGGAATGGACATTAGACCAGTGGAAATCTGTGCTTTGGTCTGATGAGTCTAAATTTGAGATCTTTGGTTCCAACCACCGTGTCTTTGTGCGATGCAGAAAAGGTGAACGGATGGACTCTACATGTCTGGTTCCCACCGAGAAGCATGGAGGAGGAGGTGTGATGGTGTGGGGGTGCTTTGCTGGTGACACTGTTGGGGATTTATTCAAAATTGAAGACAAACCAGCATGGCTACAACAGCATCTTGCAGCGGCATGCTATTCCATCCGGTTTGCATTTAGTTGGACCATCATTTATTTTTCAACAGGACAATGACCCCAAACACACCTCCAGGCTGTGTAAGGGCTATTTGACCAAGAAGGAGAATGATGGGGTGCTACGCCAGATGACCTGGCCTCCACAGTCACCAGACCTGAACACAATCGAGATGATTTGGGGTGAGCTGGACCGCAGAGTGAAGGCAAAAGGGCCAACAAGTGCTAAGCATCTCTGGGAACTCCTTCAAGATTGTTGGAAGACCATTTCCATTGACTACCTCTTGAAGCTCATCAGGAGAATGCCAAGAGTGTGCAAAGCAGTCATCAAAGCAAAAGGTGGCTACTTTGAAGAACCTAGAATATAAGACATATTTTCAGTTGTTTCACACTTTTTTGTTAAGTATATAATTCCACATGTGTTAATTCATAGTTTTGATGCGTTCAGTGTGAATGTACAATTTTCATAGTCATGAAAATACAGAAAAATCTTGAAATGAGAAGGTGTGTCCAAACTTTTGGTCTGTACTGTATATATATATATATATATATATATATATATATATATATATACAGTACAAACCAAAAGTTTGGACATACCTTCTCATTTAAAGATGTTTCTGTATTTTCATGACTATGAAAATTGTACATTCACACTGAACGCATCAAAACTATGAATTAACACATGTGGAATTATATACTTAACAAAAAAGTATGAAACAACTGAAAATAGGTCTTATATTCTAGGCTCTTCAAAGTAGCCACCTTTTGCTTTGATGACAGCTTTGCACACTCTTGGCATTCTCTTGATGAGCTTCAAGAGGTAGTCACCGGAAATGGTTTTCACTTCACAGGTGTGCCCTGTCAGGTTTAATAAGTGGGATTTCTTGCCTTATAAATGGGGTTGGGACCATCAGTTGTGTTGTGCAGAAGTCTGGTGGATACACAGCTGATAGTCCTACTGAATAGACTGATAGAATTTGTATTATGGCAAGAAAAAAGCAGCTAAGTAAAGAAAAACGAGTGGCCATCATTACTTTAAGAAATAAAGGTCAGTCAGTCCGAAAAATTGGGAAAACTTTGAAAGTGTCCCGAAGTGCAGTTGCAAAAACCATCAAGCGCTAAAAAGAAACTGGCTCACATGAGGACCGCCCCAGGAAAGGAAGACCAAGAGTCACCTCTGCTTCTGAGGATAAGATTATCCGAGTCACCAGCCTCAGAAATCGCAGGTTAACAGCAGCTCAGATTAGAGACCAGGTCAATGCCACACAGAGTTCTAGCAGCAGACACCTCTCTACAACAACTGTTAAGAGGAGACTTTGTGCAGCAGGCCTTCATGGTAAAATAGCTGCTAGGAAACCACTGCTAAGGACAGGCAGCAAGCAGAAGACACTTGTTTGGGCTAAAGAACACAAGGAATGGACATTAGACCAGTGGAAATCTGTGCTTTGGTCTGATGAGTCCAAATTTGAGATCTTTGGTTCCAACCACCGTGTCTTTGTGCGAAGCAGAAAAGGTGAACGGATGGACTCTACATGCCTGGTTCCCACCGTGAAGCATGGAGGAGGAGGTGTGATGGTGTGGGGGTGCTTTGCTGGTGACACTGTTGGGGATTTATTCAAAATTGAAGGCATACTGAACCAGCATAGCTACCACAGCATCTTGCAGCGGCATGCTATTCCATCCGGTTTGCGTTTAGTTGGGCCATCATTTATTTTTCAACAGGACAATGACCCCAAACACCTCCAGGCTGTGTAAGGGCTATTTAACCAAGAAGGAGAGTGATGGGGTGCTACGCCAGATGACCTGGCCTCCACAGTCACCAGACCTGAACCCAATCGAGATGGTTTGGGGTGAGCTGGACCGCAGAGTGAAGGCAAAAGGGCCAACAAGTGCTAAGCATCTCTGGGAACTCCTTCAAGATTGTTGGAAGACCATTTCCGGTGACTACCTCTTGAAGCTCATCAAGAGAATGCCAAGAGTGTGCAAAGCAGTCATCAAAGCAAAAGGTGGCTACTGTGAAGAACCTAGAATATAAGACATATTTTCAGTTGTTTCACACTTTTTTGTTAAGTATATAATTCCACATGTGGTAATTCATAGTTTTGATGCCTTCAGTGTGAATGTACAATTTTCATAGTCAAGAAAATACAGAAAAATCTTTAAATGAGAAGGTGTGTCCAAACGTTTGGTCTGTACTGTATAATATATATATACACATATACATACACACATATATATATACACACACACACACACCATCTAAGTTCCACGTCACTCCCCCCCACACACTGCTCCATTTTCTAGGTTTCATCAAGTTCAGTTGTGTTGTTAGTTGTTGGTGACATCAGAAGCATTCCACCGCAGCACGACAGGTGCTCCTAAACAAAAACTGCCAAATGTTCCCAAAAAATGGCCATCAATGAGCTTTACAGAAGGCCTGGCCGGGCACGCACTGCTCTCTATTCATAGCCATGATTGTCTTCATTTGTACTTACACCTGGTGAGAAAATTCCAGCCCTTGTCAATATGCAAATGACAGAGTGATAATTGTGAGCATGTGTGGGAGCTACAGTCTTGCTCCTTGTCAGTGAATTTGCATTTCTATTCACTGAAATCAATGAATAGTTTTATTCTGAAAGCATGTCCGGGGCACGGTCCTCTAATTGTTCCTTAAATCTGTTTTTCTAGTTAAAAAACAATCATAAAGTGGAGGTGGGGGGAGAGGATGATATTTCAAGTCAGAAACCTCTGGATAAGATGCAACTATCGGCTCGGTCTAGGATGCACATTTTTCAAGAAATCAAAGTCGCCATATATTTTACTACATATACTTGGCTTAGGATGGAAAGATCTAGTATCAAGCGGCAAAAAAAGAAGCAAAAGTAGAAGCCCTTAATTTTCCCGGCAGGGAATAACCCTTTATCCACAGAATAGGTGATAAATTGCTGATCGATGGGGGTCCAACCTTGGGGCATTTCAGAGCCCAATTCTTAGGATCCTTGATGATCCCATTAAAATGAAGCAATGGGACTGCCAGCGATCGAGAAATCTTGTACAGCAGTCCAATAGACAATGAATTGAGTGGTGGCGCCTCCAGTTTTATAGGGCATTGTAGAGCCCCATTCTCGGAGCTGGTGCAGGCTTTAGCAGTTGGACCATCAGCAAGATGGATAATGGATTACTTGCCTACTGGGGAATAACCCTTTATAAAAAGAACCCAAGTAGTCTTTTTTTTTTGCCAGAAAATTAATCCAGGGCAGAGATTTATATATTCATGTATAATGATCAAAAATTTGCGTAGGAATTTTTGCTCCAGCCGATTATCTATCCGAGCAGAGAAGCTAATTACAATGAACTGCAATCTACATAATAGCTGGGATCACACTTTGATCTCCAGGTGCATGACCGATATATGCTCAGGAAGAGGAATGAACACGGCCATGTTTAATAATCGCTCAAATTAAGAGTCTGCTCACACAGAAGGTTGGCAAGCAATGACCCCATAAAAGAGGTCCTGCGGAGCAGACCCCACACACTTCGTTACACGTCGCAGTGCAGCAAAATCATTTATGTCCTATCCAAATCTTCAAATGAAGATATAAAAAAAAAAAGCGTAGAAAATAATGAAGAATATAAAAACAGTAATTGGAGATTAGGTTTGGGAGATTATTTTAGACTTGATTCTCTGTGCAACAAGTAACGGCAAATGAGCAGAATTGGAAAGAACAATGGCACAGAGAGTTTGAAAGAGCTCCACATTTTTTCCAGCTGTAGCATTACCCAGTAAAGAAACAAAAGTGAGGGGTTTTGAAGATTTCTCAATAGGGCGTATGATCGTGTCTGACAGAGTGACTCATGCGGTTATAGAGAATATGTAGAAGCCCCGAGGGTTTAAAGATCCAATGTTCAACCAAAACTGCTCACTGTCTCTCCAAGGTTTGAAAAGATGGCTGGAGAGGAATCATACTTCGCTGGAGTTGCTTCAGAGAGGGCGTAAGGGCCAAGAAAGTGTGCAAGATAGCATCGTCTACTATAAAATCTGGATGAAACGTTGATGCACTTATTGTTCACTTTGCATGCGTTTTAGGCTGTGTTCACTTCTGTGTTGGAGACTTATTTGCAGATTCAAAGCACCAAGACAGAAGGTCATTATAGTCAATAGGGTCCATCAGGCGCTGGTGACGTCTGGCATTTGTTCTTTTGCTACTGTACATCACAATATTGATCTGCTTACTCTTCGCTTTGCATGTGTTTTAGGCTGTGTTTACTTCCACAATAGATATTTAGAGAAACCTGACAGTCGGCCATTATAGTCAATAGCTGCTGCCGATGCCCCATTATTTTCTTTTTTGCTGCATCACAGATGTGAATAGAGCTGTAGACACAGACATTGAAGGAGCTCACAGATGAATGGTCATGCAGCCAAAAACCTGGAAAACATTTACATCCTTTGAGTACAACCTATGATGCTCTACAGCAATGATCTCCTGCCTGAGGCTCTACAAATATTGGAAACCACAACTCTGAGCATGTCCTTAGGGCCGTGGTTTAATCACTGAACGTTATGGCGTAGAATTACCTTCCAATTTCAATCCAGACAAATTTCCAAATCTCAGTTCAGGAAGTGATAAGCCACCAATGAAAAAAAAAACCCAAAAGCTCCTTAATATCAGGGCTGTGGAGTCGAAGTCGTGAAGTCGGAGTTGGAGCCCATTTTGGTGGAGTCGGTATAAAATGCACCAACTCCGACTCCTAAAATATATAATAAATTGGGTACAGGAGTTCAATGCAGTTTGTGGGGAATATTTTTTTCATAAGAATTTGGGAAAGTTATGAAATGTCCTATAAATGTCTGTCCTATTCCTGATCTAAGGGTCTAGACTTTTATCTGAGATGAATCTGTGCTACAGTAAATTTATCACACATGAGCCGTGTATTAGGGAGTCGGAGGTATGGAAATTGAGGAGTCAGAGGTTCGGCTTACCGACTCCACAGCCCTGCTTAATATGTGGTGCAAATGGTCTACAGGGTTACTGCAAATTTCCATCTGGTATTTCAAAAACATTTGATAGGATAAAGTTGAATATCTTGTAAGTTACATTGGAAAAGGAAGATGGCTCAGTGGTTTGCACTGCATGGTGGCTCAGTGGTTAGCACTGCAGCCTTGCAGCGCTGGGGTCCTGGGTTCAAATCCCACCAAGGACAACATCTGCAAGGAGTTTGTATGTTCTCCCCGTGTTTGCGTGGGTTTCCTCCAGGTTCTCCGGTTTCCTCCCACACTTCAAAGACTGATAGGGAATGTAGTGAGTGACAAGAATGATATACGGTGATCCAGTGGTGCACAGAGTTGCTTCTAAGTCCCAATACAATGGGTGAGCATGTGGTCACATCAATAATGGGTTGTGATTTTTGCACTGCTGGACTGGTTGGCATCCCAATCTTGTTTAGCCCTTGCCTTATATGACAGAAAGCCAATTTGGAATAATGAGTGCCATATTTTTTATTTTTCTTGCAGTAAACATACAGAATTCGAGCCAATCCATGGCCATTAGGGTGATCAATACTATGAAGCTTAGCCTCAACCATGTTTTTATTCAGATTATTCTAAAAATCATTTTGTAATCTTGTTTAGAAATCTGGGATGGTCTCCAAGTAGCTCAGGATGAACTGATCCAGGTCCAAATCCAGGGTTATAAAACGGTCAAGTAAGAACTGCAATATACAAGAGGTGAACTTTGGCTGTATCCACAGATGGCATTCACCGGCCACTACTGCCAATAAGCCCAGAACCACATGGCCGATCACGTCAAGGCATTGGATTTACTGCCAATAAGACCAGAACCACATGGCCGATCACATCAAGGCATCACAGCACAATCCTGGTTTCCCAACTCTTGCTTTTCAACAAGAGTTTGAAGGAACATACAAGTGCGCTATTTAGTGCATCCTTACTGGAAATGTGACAGATGGTGCTGCCTACATCTGGGGAAACTGCAAATAGGGCCAAGGGAACACGATGGTCTAACAAAATCTGTGTTCAGAAACTCTAGACCTGTGAGCAAGAGCCCATCGTTAGATCACGGCTATCTGCGCTCGCGCTGTATTTGTGCCATGCAACTTTTCCATCTGGCGTCCCACTTCAATCATGATGAATATGGGTGTGACTGCCATAATTCCCATTCGTGCCAGAATTGGGTTCTAGCCAAAAAAAGGTATTGTTCTCTTTACAACAAAAAAATCCCCAAATATCACTTTGTGCGGGCTTTTCTTTAGGGGATATAGCGGCATACAATATGTTTGATGGCACGGTTAAAACCTGCCCTTCTGCGGTAAAGCACATGTGCAGGCCATATAGCCATACTACGGCTTCCATAGAGGTGCATGTGGCTTCCACAGAACTTGTGTGTACCTCCAATTGCATATGGAGGGAATTATTTACGAAAATCTGCATAAATCAGATATGGTGCATGCTCCACAGGTGACAATAATAAGTAGCAATGCTTCCAAGAGAGAATATCTTCTTACACATGAAGCATGTATGGAGGCTGTACAGACCCAAACTATGGGGTTGCACGGGCTTCATGCACCGGCTACATAACCGTCTAAGAATAACTGGAAAAACAAGTACAAAATGCAGCAAACGACAACGTTAATACGTAAATATTTTATTTCAATGGCAAGAAAACAATACGTAGTTGTGACAAGTGGTATGCCGCCGTCTCCCCGGACGGAAAGCGGAGGCGAACGCAACGTGAGCGCAATGGTGACGAGAGTGAGACAATCACTAACACGACTGCTATAAAAACAGAGGTCACACTCATGTTCTGATACAGAAACCCAGTATTGCGCACACACGGTGGTGAGGACAGAAGGGGGATGGGCGCAGGGTTAGTGAGATTAATCCCCACCATCCAGCACCCCGAGGAACAAAATAAAACAGTTCTAACAGTAAAAAGGTAAAACGTCACAATACGGAATAACGGTGGAGTCCCTGTGTGCTTCATGTCTGCCCGACATCCAGACTTAAAGTGGACCTGTTACCCAACTTGGTGGAGGCAGCCATTTTGTGGGTCGTAATAATCTGAAGTTCATATTTTAACCCCTTTTCACTGCAACTAATTTTGGTATTTGCCTTAAAGTTCTGGCTCTTGGAAGGCCTATAAGTTTTTTGTTTTTTTTCTTGATCAACATAGCCATATTATTTTTTTGCTAGGCGAATTGTTTTGAACGTATAATATTTTTTCTTTGCTATAATATGTTAAGTTGCCATTATAAGGCTTAGAATATTAATAAAAAATTATGGGTCTCAAATAAAAAAAATATATACAAAAAAAAAAGTTTATATGTTGTGTTAGGGCTTGTTTGTTTTTTTGCAGGAGGCGTTGGAGCTTTATTTGGCACCATTTGGCGGTACACATGACATTCTGATCGCTTTTTGATCCATTTGTTGAGGGAAATGAGGTGACTATAAATGGGAAGTCTGGAGGGTTATTTTTTTTTTTTAACGCCATTTAAAGTGTAGGTAAATTCAAGAGATATTTAGCAATTTCAGGTTTTATTTTCAGAATAATAATTTTTTTTTGCATGAAAATTTGTGTATAGAAATTTTTAAGATCTCCCATGAAGATCCTGGGAGAGGACTTGTCCGGCAGTTAGAGGCGGGAGTCAGCAGTATAATACAATACAACCGCCAAACCATCTTGCAAGGAGTGGGCTAAGCTGCTGAGAGAAGTCTGTCGCGGTTACGGCTGCAGCGTAGGGACGACTGCTCATCACTGGGGGGGGGGGCTGCGGTATGAATAAAAATAGTCCATCAATATAAAATCCCAAAAAAGATTCTTTAAGGGGCACATTCATGCATGTGCCGTTGTGAATCTGAACCGAATCTGAATTTGCACATGCGCGGCATACGTTTGCACATGCGCGGCATACGTTTGCACATGCGCGGCATACGTTTGCACATGCGCGGCATACGATCGTACGTGTTGCTGTTTGGCAAGGCTAAAGGAGGACAATGAAAACCTCCATTAAAGGGGGTTTCATTCACTACCCACCTTTAGCCCAGCTTCACAACGGCACATGCTCGGTATACGTTTGATTTTGCGCTCCTGGTCGGCCAGGATCCATTGTACAGGTGCTATACAATTGGTCAAGTGATGTGGTGTGGACTAAGACTGCTGAGACTGGGAGCGAGTACAAGCGTACCCGCTGGGTTGGGCTAATAGACCCCCCAATTTGAAGAAGACCCTCGCCTTGACAGATTCTTGTGGGTAATGGAGATTAGCGCAGCGTGCACTAGGGATTTCATATACATCATTGTCTATAGCAGTCGTGTGATCGGGCCCTTCTTTAAAAATGTCTTCTGCCATTTTGCCCCTTTGTTACTTCTGA
The DNA here is from genome assembly GCF_046119375.1 of Phyllobates terribilis. Lineage (NCBI taxonomy): Eukaryota > Metazoa > Chordata > Amphibia > Anura > Dendrobatidae > Phyllobates > Phyllobates terribilis. Next base: position 159,967,445 of record NW_027362773.1, on the reverse strand, counting down.
ACAAAATTTCCCACAAAATGGCTCCCTCAGTTTTTTTGTGGGCAACAAGTTACAGGAATACTACGACATCCCAATTACCCTATAATGTGTAATAAAAGTGACTGTCATATTTTCTCATTAAAAATAGAATACAATATAATATATACTTTTCTTTAATATCCATGAAGATTAGATGTTTCTTAAAATTACATAAAACCATGTTGTTCTAGTGCATCGATCACCATACTGGGCCTGCAGTTGCCCATAGCAACCAATCACATCTCCTCATTAACTATCAATCCTGTACTGGTTAAATGAAAGCTACAATCTGATTGGTTGCTATGGGCAAGTCTCTCCTTGGCGACTGTATTAGTTTTGGGGCCTACAATATGGCAGCAGCACGACTGTGTATATAACAGATCACAGTCAGAAAGTCAAGAGGAAATCAGAACCGTGGCCCATAGTAACCAATCAGAAGATGGCTTTCATTTTCTAGGTTACACTGAACTTGCCACCTTTAGATAGTTGCCACCTAGCGCGCTGCCTAACATCGCCACGTGGCCACGTTCCCTTTCCTAGTCCACATCTCTTCACCGTTCCTCCATGCCTCGCTCGGTCCCATCTCCCAAAAGCGCCAGGGTATAATAAACCTTCCACAACTGTTAGATCCTGGAAAGGTTTGGCTGGAGGTCTCCATAGTTACCAAACTTGATGTTGGCAATTTCGGAAAGTTTTAGCACCACTCCAACACAGGATCACTCCTAAACCCCATTTGTGGATGTGGTTTGTGTAAAACCTGCCTCTTCTCAGCTCAGGACATTCCCAAATTTATCAGTGACAGTCCCAGAAAAACTGAGAATTGTTGCAAAAAAATATAAGTCCTCCACCTTGTCCAGGACAGTTGGCCAGCATGGGTTACACACGAAAAATGGCAAGGTTAAAAGGGGGCATGGTTAATGTAAACCTCAGGTGGGCGTTCCCGCGACAGATGGGACATAAACGAGTGCAGAAATGTTGGTATCTGGTCGGTTGCTATGGGCAACACCACCTCTTTGCTTTGCTACGCCCATATAGCCCTGCACGTTTCTCCACAGTTGTGTCCTCACAGATCCACAGTTGTGTCCTCACAGAAACACGAAATACAAAGTAAAACACAAACCACCATTATAGAAAAAAAAAGAAGCATTTTCTGGCCATGAAATACACAAATGTTGGAGTTGGTTGGTCGTCATGCAACCTGCTTATTACACATTATACATTCACGTTTCGATGCACTTAATTCTGCGCTCCGCCAACATATTGCTTTGAGTTTGTGCACTTTAATGGTAAAGTGCTAAGGACGGAAGTGGAGATCCGAAGAAAAAAGTCGCAATTTTCCGTTTGTATACAGATCCGTATCTGACCCTGGAGATTGAGGGCAACTTGCCCTCGCCCATAAAATATATCTTTGATTGTTGAGCAACAGAGATCGGGGAGAAATAAAGTCAGTGGAGTTGATCGGGATACGGTCGTGTCGCTCGACGGTCAGAGGCTTCGCTCTGATCTCAGTACAAAGTCATGAATTAAAACATTAATAAAAAGAAATAAGTTAAATAAAATAACTAAAATCACACTGAACATGACGACATGGTGAGAGGAAATACACAACACGGCTGCTGCGCCGACAGCCTTATATAGCAAACCCATAAAACCACACGTATCGAAGGCCGCCATTTTCTGAGCCGATGCATGCAATCAGTCACTACAAGGCCGAAGCCACGCTTTGGATGAGTGATCGTCCTTGTGACCGGATCTCCCGACATGAAGAGCTTCAAGATGGCTGGCGTAAGCAAAATGGATAAAATGTATGAACCGGGGGTCGACAGAACGATACCGGCGGGTTACGCTGAACACCAAGCAATGGTTTACACCATGATGACGTTACGATCCAGTGTAAACACTTGAATAACACCCTGGACATAAACGAGTCGCACATTTTATGTACAAAAGAAAAAAAAAAAAAAAAAAAAAATTATATATATATATATATATATATATATATATATATATATATATATATATATATATATATATAAAAAATTCCTACTTCTCCAATTCACAACAAGTCTACTGATACCAGGTCGATAAATAAGATAATATCTGCGGAAAAGGCAGGACTCGCTGTTCTACGACATGTACATATGTATATACAATTCTACACCGCACACGACTAATGTGGATTTAAAAAAACGAAATATAATAAAAAAAAAACAAAAACAGATGCATCTTTACAGAGAAAAAATAATAATCGACGAGAGCCATCGAATGAGAGGTGAACGTCAAAAACGCATGTAAACTAGCCCCGGCTGCGGAGACCATATGTGCAAGATCAGGGCAGTCCTTGTGCCCTAGGGGATCCGAGAGAAATCTTCAGAAATGACCAGGAGGACAGCGCTGCCTACGGGCCCAAAATGGCCGGACACAAGGGAATCCAAAAATACAGCTACAGCGGGGGCTAAGCACAGTGAGCAGGTCGCTAGAGGAGGAAGTTTCTACCATGGAAGCATATTGCAAATGGGAAGGAATTATTTAGGTTAGAGCCATAGTCTCTGCAGGTCGTCCACAGCTTGCGGGGTCAGGTGAGCGCCCCCATAACGGATAAGGGCTCCGGTACATGTCAGGAGCAAAAAGCTAGTGGTTCCAGCAAGTGTCGAGTCCACCTGGCGGGGCTTCCAGATGTACAATAAGGCTTCCTGTAAGTTAGATGGGGGGATGAGAAAGGTGCAGGTTTTCCCCCCAGAACAGGGGATAAGGAAGTTTAGGATTTTTTTTTTTTTAAAAAAAAGGAGCAAATAAAAGTTTTTGTGGGGAAGAGTCCTCCTGTTACACGGCCGTTTCCTGATCCTCTCTCTGGATCATCTGATAGTGCTGCCTGTTCTCCAGGTATGCAGCAAGCTCCGAGTCCTTTGCCTTCTCGGCCCGATTTTTTGGAGTGTCTCCCTGAAATACAGATAGAAATTTTATATATTTATTTTTACTGCAGCGCTGTACACAGATTGTCATTAGTCACATCTCTGCCTGACCTGGTTTGCAAGGAAATAAAGGGCATGCCTCATGTTTGAGAAGAGACTTTCGCCCGCTCATCTCCGGCACTAGGAGTAACACAATGGGGTGGATTTATTAAAGCTTTTAGATGGTGCAAACTTAGCGGCAAAATGGATCATCCTGTTTGGTAAATTTGGCACATGTATAGACTGTCTGGACTAAAATGTTATCATCTGTTAGTTGGCTTACTTTGGTCCACTAGGTTTCGCCAAATTGTGGTGCGATTTCGGTGCTTGGGATCTCAATTTAGGCCAATTCCTTTCTCTGCCCACTTTCTGGTAGGCCATGCTCCCTAGTGACAATGTCTAAAACAAAATAAGGCATGGCAGACATTTTTCTGGCACAAATTGAGACAGATTTGTGGCCCATGTAGCTTAAAATATCAGATCCTCTGTATCAAGGTTTGCCTGGAGCATCAATTTTAGGTCATGTTCACATGGGTCATCCATATTTTCTGGACAGGAATTTGTGAATGAGATTTTATTATATTTCATCTACTTGCAGAGGAGAAAATACACAAGTTAAAAAGAGCGGTCCTGTAGATTTGACTCCTCAATTTAGGTTGCGGATTTGCCTCTGCCTCATCGGAGGAGCGCAGGGACCCCGACAGCTATAGATCGGCATTTACAAGTTCTCAAACAAAGATCTTGCAAGTGTTGCACTCCTGCCCAAGAAACTGGCCACTTCTGATACACTGCAGCAGTGGTCGGTAAACATAAGCAAGAAAGTATAGAAAGTAGTCCTCTCCATTAACAACAGAGGATTTTTTTTTTAAAAGAGGTAAATTGCAAAGTTGCTTGCTTTTTTGAAGGACCTTGCAAGTTTACTAATTTATGATGTTGAGAAAACCCCTTTAAGCAGCATTTCTCCATCTTATCACCTTCATGTAATACTGCAGAGCCTAGACACATTCAGGAGCTCCCCTCTTAGTTCTGGCCGCTGATCTGTCCTGTTTGCCCTCATTATTCAGAAAAAACAATGAGTAATCCCATTCCCAGAAATAGGGAAAACTCGCAGGAAGACCTGAAAGTGCTGGAGATATGGTGTCTATGTGTGGACCACTAATAGCTGATCTCCGCAGTACTATGGACATTACAGGGTTAATCCGAGGTTGGTGGAGGGGACAATTGGGGTAAGCTTTATTTGTCTTTGAAGGAAAAGTTTTTTGAGTGGGGATATAACATAAAAACTTAACCTTACTACTGCAGAATGGATCTAAAATTCTGTTCTAATTCACTTATTAATTTCACTCTCTTTAATGGTCAGACACTATTTTTTTATACAGACCCCCTGCATAGACATATAGCTGAAATTCTGCTCTTACTGTCTCCACGCACTCACCACTAGAGGGAGCTCCCTGCATACAAGTTTACGCTTTAAACTCAATGATAGCACAGTATGCAGGGAGCTCCCTCTAGTGGTGGCTGCAAATTTACAGTATGGTATTGCCTAGATATGAGTAGTGAGAAGCAATGTTAGCACTTTAAAGGGATCCCTAAAAATCTAACCCTAATTTGTAGGTGCTTACTGTACTTCTAGATGGTTTCTTAAACCCAAGCGGCATTGACACGTGTGCGATTATAGAGAAGAACATCGCTTTAATTTTCCAATCGAAGAACATCAGCAACAAATAACTGGACTCTGAACATTGATCAGGTTTCTGGATATCTGTAATGCTGCCATAACTTTTTAATAACTTTCTATTTCACAAAATGTTAAAGGAGAGTTCTTCTTTTAGGCGATGCAAAATTTAAGTGCTGGTCCTTGCATCAAGTATAAAGGGTCCAGGGTTGAGGCAATGCGAACCCAACGCTGCCACAAGATAATAATAATAATAATTATTAAATATAGATATTAAAGTAACGCAGTGCAGATCAGGTCTCACTGACCCATCATTACAGGAGCCGGCGCAGTACCAGCCGGTGGAAGGAATGCACATTAATACCTGCAGCTGCAGGGCAGGGGGGCAATGTGAGCGGGAGGGGGCTGCGAGGCTGCCGGCAGCTGTCTGGCATTCTTCTGCTTCTGTCTTATCCCCTATGCTAACAGTTCCCCGCTCTTCTATGGCCCCCTCCTCATCAGCTTTACACCCTCCGCCATTCCTGCCAGGCACCTCTGTATTTCCAGCTGTCTGGGGGGGGGGGGGGGCAAGGACGGAAGGGTAGGGGGGCAGGGGATTTAAGGCAGAGGGGTACAGCTGAACTTATAATAACCAGGCGCCCGTATGCGTTTCCGAGCACCTGTATTTCACGGGGTCCGTAGTACTTCGGATAAGTAAACCTGATTTAGTCACACTAATTTGGTGCAAAAAAGGATTCAAAAATATATCAAAGAATAAAAAAAAAAAAGGAATTAAAAATACACGGTGAGACGTGTCACCGGCACCTATCATCAGCGGTTAGGTTCACGGCCCCCAGCTGCACCGGTCTGATTATTCAATTCTGTTATCCAGAACGGAGGGGCTGGAATAGAAAAAAAACCATCTGTCCCTGGAGGACCCAGCATGTTCATGCACTACATTTATATCAACTGACTTGGAGGTATTATTTTCTTCACCTGTGGGGGGCGCTGCAGGAGAATTAAGCACTTGCTGCTGGGTTCCCCCCACATATCATAGCTGATTGTTGGGGATTGCAGTGGCAGGAAAGCATTCTGCTTTCATTCTAACAATGAGGTGGAAAACCCCTTTAACACTATATTGAGCGATACCTTAAAGGGGTAGTCCCACTTAGTACACGTAAGGCATTTCCACAAGGTATGAGAAATGTGGAATTAGGATCCGGATCTGTTTCCAGAAAATGGCGCTGTCACGCGCAGCAATTAGTGGAGAGGTGGAAGAGTTTTAATAAAAATTGCCAAAACACGCAATTTTTGGATCTCCCATATAAATGAATAGAGATCGTTATTCCCATTCTTAAAAGAGCTGCGGTCCTAGATCCGCATTGTGGATATGCAACTAATGAACGGAACTAAGTAGGAATACGCCTTTAAAAGACTTAAAAGGAATAAAATCAAAATAAATATATATATAAAAAAAAATAAGTCAACTGAGAAACCAGGAAAAGCTATGGGAATATCGTCACCAATAAAGAATACACAATATATATTTTTTTATTATTATTCTGTTCTCCAACCCCAAAAATTCCACAGTAAGGCCACACCTGTAGATCGGTTTTCATGAGTGATGCCCCGGCCTCCACGATGTAATGACAGATAGTGCGCTGACGTAGAGACGCCGCGAGGTGCAGACCCGTCTCCCCGCTGAAAGACAAGAAAAGGAGATAAAAAGTGGAGTCAGAACTTTAATCCTCTGGCTTGCAGTACCTGATCAGTCATCCTGGGGGAATCTGTATATTACTTTATAAATCTTTGGCGTCTGAAGATTTAAAGGGCATTTCAGAATATATAAACGATCACATTTACGCCAGGACCCCCACCAATCGTCGGATTGAGGGTCTTCAGTTCTCTTCTGGTGGCACGGCAGGAGTTTAGGGTGGTAGCCGATCACACGAGACTGGCGGTGGTGATGGCCAAGTGATATCAATCAGGGTCAGATCACCCGGATCGGGGGACTTAGGTAAAAATGATCATTTAGCAGATAGTCCTTGTGGTCTGGATACCATTTATAGGGGAACTTATCACCAGGACACGTCCCGCCATCGAACTCCCGGCCTCTATTGTGCCGGTCAGTGTCTAGCAGGAGATAAGCAGTTTCTAGATTTCTATTTGGTTCCTTTAAATAACTTTAGCAAACTTCTTTTACTTAATGGGTACGTAAAATCTTATGAGGAGGGCGTGCACCACTTCCTTCAGGCAGCCATTCACTTCCACTTAAAATGATGGAAAACCTACAAGCGACCCTACTGAGGTCCATTGTTCCTGGTCATCAGCCATTTTCCACCGCAAGGGGCTGACTGTAAGGTTTTTCTGAGTCACTGGTAATTGAGAATGTTGTCTGCCCTGCGATCACTACTGACTCTTTGCCAGTTTATCTCATATTTAAAAACAAGTTGTCCACTCATAAAAACATGGCAGCTTTCTAAAAACAGCGCCACCCATGTCTACAGGTTGTGTGTGGTATTGCAGACACAACCTGTAGACCAGTATTATTTTTGTATAAAAAGGGCAGCCATGTTTTTCTAATCCTGGACAATGCCTTTAAATAGTGAATGCTCGATGTCAGCTCTACTCCAAATCCTCCAAAATGGGGGCTCAGGATGCCATTCTAGTAACAAGGGGGTGCCATTGACTAATTAATATTAATGACAAATATGTCTCTAACATGACTCATCCATTTGTTGAGGGATAAGTCTTAGTCGTGGGATAACCCCCTTTAAATGTAAGAGTTGCGAGACACTCATGATTTTTCCCAGAAATCCTTTTACACCTAACTTTAGAGGGTTATTCCCAAAATCAGGGCACGCAGCAAGAAGAAGTATAATTAAAACCTTTTATTAGATATATGTTAAAATAACACCAATATGAGCAAGACAATAAAGTGCTCAAAGTGCCAGTGCACAAAGTGCCAGTGCTAATAAAAAAAAATTCACAATCTCACCCAAAGAGATGACTCCAATCGGGTCCTCAGCATGGAAACGGGCATACCATAGCACGCAGGATACAAAAAATGTGTACCTTACCTACCCTGTCGTGCCCTGTATGTCTCCTGCTCTAACAAGAGCAGTGCCCAAATATAGACTAAATACCCATCAGGGGAGTGTACTTGGGAATATGAGGACACCATTTTCTTTATTAGCACTGGCACTTTATTGTCTTGTTTTCATTGGTATTATTTTAACATATATCTAATAAAAGTTAGGTTTTAATTATACTTCTTGCTGCATGCACTAGACTAATTGAGTATAATCTGTTCATCCCGACTGAAGAACAGTGGGCTGACTTAATTATTCCCAAAATCACAAGTTATCTCCTATCCAAAACAGTTGAACCACAAACTAATAGCAAGTTATCTAAAGAGGATTACTTGTGATTTTAGGAATAACCCTGTAATAAAAAGTTCCATGTTGGATTATTTAGGAACTATAGAAGGTCATGAGTAACTTTTTGAAGTTTCCTACACACTCCATGAGACTTTGTGCTGGCCCTGGCCTAGAAGGAATATCCTCTGCCCGTTGCGGCTGTGTCCGTCCTATAGTTTGCAGGCGGGGGCTTATTACCGGAGGGAGATGCGGCGTCAGCGAGGCCTCAGCGGAGGCCACTTTTTGGCCTTTTTTATCAGTAACATTCCTCTTCCAAGTCATTTTTTACATTAATGCCTCTTTATGACTCAGCGCCTCGGCCACATAATGAATCTTGGCAGGCCTTCGCTTGTAAACTTACTTCTTCAGCTCTGCAACATCCAGGATTTCAGATGGAGCTGGACAAGGGAGGAGAGGAAAAAAGACATATGTTATTATGGCAGAAGACAACTGTGAAAGGCCTAAGGCTACGCAGATCATATCTGCATGTGACAGGGGCTTTAAAGGGGGTGTCCAATCAGGACGGCCCCTGCCTATATAGCCTATGGACATCTTAGAGGAGGGTCCTGTGCTCAGGAGCCCCCTGGCCGTCCATATATTACTTGGAAAGCCATTCATTAGACGGGTCGATCGGTAATGCTACATTCCATTCATCTGGCTGACAGAGGATTGACCTGACGAAATCAGCCAAGTGTCGGGGGGGGGGGGGGGGGGTCTCATAAGCTCCAGCAGAAATAGGGAGTTATATAGAAAGCTAATCCTTAAAGAGCTTGTCCACATTTTATCTTGTGGATTTCAGCAGAATCCGTCCCATGGATCGGTTGATCGTTGCAGTTTTCCTCTGAGAGTGTATGTATTCTTCACAAGAGCACACGTTTCCTTCTGAGAGTGCATGTATTCTTCACCAGGGAACGAGTTTCCTTCTGAGAGTGTATGTATTCTTCACCAGGGAACGAGTTTCCTTCTGAGAGTGTATGTATTCTTCACCAGGGCACGAGTTTCCTTCTGAGAGTGTATGTATTCTTCACCAGGGAACGAGTTTCCTTCTGAGAGTGTATGTATTCTTCACCAGGGCACGAGTTTTCTTCCGAGAGTGCATGTATTCTTCACCAGGGCACGAGTTTCCTTCCGAGAGTGCATGTATTCTTCACCAGGGCACGAGTTTCCTTCTGAGAGTGCATGTATTCTTCACCAGGGCACGAGTTTCCTTCTGAGAGTGCATGTATTCTTCACCAGGGCACGAGTTTCCTTCAGAGAGTGTATGTATTCTTCATCAGGGCACGAGTTTCCTTCTGAGAGTGCATGTATTCTTCACCAGGGCACGAGTTTCCTTCTGAGAGTGTATGTATTCTTCACCAGGGCACAAGTTTCCTTCTGAGAGTGTATGTATTCTTCACCAGGGCACGAGTTTCCTTCTGAGAGTGCATGTATTCTTCACCAGGGCACAAGTTTCCTTCTGAGAGTGCATGTATTCTTCACCAGGGCACGAGTTTACTTCTGAGAGTGTATGTATTCTTCACCAGGGCACGAGTTTACTTCTGAGAGTGTATGTATTCTTCACCAGGGCACGAGTTTCCTTCTGAGAGTGCATGTATTCTTCACTAGGGCACAAGTTTCCTTCTGAGAGTGCATGTATTCTTCACCAGGGCACGAGTTTACTTCTGAGAGTGTATGTATTCTTCACCAGGGCACGAGTTTACTTCTGAGAGTGCATGTATTCTTCACCAGGGCACGAGTTTCCTTCTGAGAGTGCATGTATTCTTCACCAGGGCACGAGTTTACTTCTGAGAGTGCATGTATTCTTCACCAGGGCACGAGTTTCCTTCTGAGAGTGCATGTATTCTTCACCAGGGCACGAGTTCCCTTCTGAGAGTGTATGTATTCTTCACAAGGGCACAGGGATACACTTCGGCAATGGCTTAAAGTAAGGTGGTCACAGGAGGGTGGGACTTTGGAAAGAGTGGGCTGCGCAATGCTGGGTCTATATCTCCCATAGAAGTGGATGAAAGCGACAGAAACAGTGTAGGACGGCAAGTCCCGACCGCCTGTGACCGATGCATAAATGGCCGAGATGGAAATATCCCATTAATGATCATGACACTCACCATTGTCAATAATATATTTGACAATCTCTTTGCTCCCAGCATTTACTGCGTGATGTAACAGCGTGCAGCCACCAAAGTCCTTCTGAGCCAGGTTACCACCAGCGCGGTGTGCATCTCTGAACTGAAATAAATAAGAAAAAAAATGGACTAGAAAGCGCCAGCAGGTCATGTCCACATCAAGGTACAGGCCTGAAACACAAACGCCAATCCCTTTACATTTACTCTCCAGACACGGGGAAAATAACCTCTCTCACCTTTGGTGTCACATTAACCTCTAAGAGCCACATTCAAAGGAATCTCAGAAGCCCTCGATGTGTCCTAGCAATGATTATAATGAGCAGGGTGTCCTTATAAAGGGGGGCACTTGGTGCATTATTACTCTTTAACAATCCCCCTCGAAGAAACAAAGTCTTCTCCTTCTAGTGTCCATGCGCAGGTGGAGCGATGCCGGGACGCTGCGGTCCTATGCATGTTACCCCCCCCCCATCCTATAGGGGGCAGGCTCGCTGCTCTCGCACAGAGTAACCGTTTTGGTGTTCTCTGGAAAATGTGGCCCATGGACTAAAAAAAATGGCTGTGCCCCCCTGGTCTAGATATTACCCTGTAATTTACACAACCCTTCTTTTACAATCCTCCACGTACCTTTCCAGGGTCATCATTTTTTGCAGATTCCAATAAAGTTTCATCTAGCAAAAAAAAATAAAAAGTATTAAAAAACACAAAAACTACATATATTTGTCATTTGATAAGCGGATGTGAGATTACACTCACCTGGGTTAGAATCCGAGAAGCCATTTCCATTCCTAAAAACAAAAATACATTTCTATTATAAATGCATCGTGATCATAGCACGGGGGGCAACCTTGGGCACTCCGGCTGTCGTGAAACTACAACTCCCAGCATGCACTGACAGCTGCAGGACTCTGCACAAATGGCTGCCCACCTAATCACACTGCTTCTTATCCTCACATAGTGGTTCATGGCGGAAGGTTCTCATGGTTTCCCAATAATCGGGGGGTGTGATGTTCTAGTATGTCAGCAAAATACTGTACGTGACTTACGTGACAGAGCTGCGTACAAGAAAGGGGAGACTTTCCTGTAAATTCAAGAACATTTTAACGACTGACAGTCCCATTCTCCTCCATATAGCCCGGGAGAGATGCTCTGCAGGCGCCCCGAGAGGTTTATGGCTCGCTGGTGTAATGGATCCGATGGACGCTTTGTGTGGTTTCTACATTTTTATTAAGGCCAGATGTTCCCTTCGTATGTCCGTACATACGACCGATCCCACGTGTGCGCGCAGCTGGTATTACAGGCCACAATCCTCATGTAAAATGGCTGAGGCGATCAGGTCCGACTGCTGGATCATCGGGCGATCTTACACGGACACATGAACATTCAGCTGAACACTTCAGCGGGGGGCTACGTGACCACTTTAGCTGTAACACCTGTCATATGACCAAAGTTAGCCAGGTGTCGCTGCTACATCACAACAGAGCGACACCTAGCAAACTCTGGTCGCACAACGAGTGTCGCGGCCAAAGCCGCCATGTAGCCCCAGCCGAAGTGTTTTCTATGGCAAGAGGAGAGTAAGCTGCTGCCAGACACTGTTGGCAGCTGCTCATCTTCAGGGAGATTAAAAGATTATCAAGTTTGGAAATACCCCCCATCCTGGGGTATTTATACAGTGAACTTTACATTCTTTGGGGCTGTCCCCCTAAATTCTGCCATTGAGGAATCTACAGACCCCACTGATACATAATGGGGAATGACAAATACATTTACTGCCTATCCAGAGGGTAGGAGATAAATGTGTGATTGCTGGGGGGGTACAAATGTTGGGACCCCCATTGATCCCATGGATAGGAGTCTCCAAACTTCACTGTGTGAGTGGAGCGGTAGTGACCACTGCCCCATTAACTTTTATTATAAGAGAGAGCCGTTCCACCAGGTCCCACAAAGGTTAATGATATGGTGGTGACACATGCTCACTACCGCTCTATACACTTAGAGAGCTTTTGGACCCCTGTTTTCAGGATAGGTGGGGGTCCCAGTAGTTGGACCCCCAACAATCACATATTTATCACCTATCCAGAGGATGGAGACAGAGTTTTCATGGAGACAGATATAAGTACTGAAAAAAACAATTCTTTATTGGCTTCTTGGACCGCTGCTGACAACCTGTTTGTCTGACATTAAAGCACCTAGAAAGTTGTCAGCTAAGAGGCTGAAGTATGCCAAATGTACCAACCTCCTCTGTGAACCTCATCCTGTCCCCCGCCATCCCTGGCTCTGCAAAAATGGAGTCACACCGGGCCGGCTAATTAGAAAAGGGGGTGGGGATGCGTCAGGCAGCAGGAGGTCCGCAGGGCTCTGGGCTTTTGGCCATGGACTATCAATGCGACTGCTCTACCAGGGTCCTGCAAATCTTTTTGCTTGACTATATCCCATTTTTTGTGGAAATATATATTAGTTCCAGAATGAAGCATTGATGAATGCTCTGTGCACTGACCTTATTCTTTCTCTCAGTCCTTGGCAGGTAAAACAAAAACTTTTTTTAGTGTTAGAAGCCCCGTCCGCTGCACTGAGCCCAATCCTGTAAAACTTGGTTTACTAATGATTTTTACTAGGATTTACATTTTAGGATTTGTGCAGAGATGTACATAAGGCCGAGCAGCAGGAGGAGGAGGAGATGCAGATGATCGTGGGAAAATTTTAGGGGGAAGTAACGATAACACCCCGTCCATTATCTGCACGGTTACGCCTGGCCTGAAGGTTAGGTATACGTCTGCACTCCTTGTCATTTTAACCTTTGTTCCCACCTTAAATCTGCAGTATAAATCAGTCAATCCTTCTGCTGTCCGGATGACAAAAATATGTTCTTGTGCGGCCGCTCATTGCAAAGATTCAGGGAATAATTACACGTGGCGGAAACAATCTGGTGTGGATTGTGGCTCTGATTTGTTGTGGATTTTACACTACGAATAGCAAAGAGTGAAATCCGCAGCATGTAGAAGAGATATTAGCAGGCAGATGGCGGTCAGCGACAAACCCAACAAAACAGAAAGTTATAAGTTGCCACTTGACATACTTTGGATAGTTAGCGCCAACCCGATTGAGCCACAACACACCTATGTCCAGACGACACATCCATTTTGGTCAAGGAGCCATCGCTACTCGTCCTTCCCCGGCGAGCAGATCCTTGCGGATGATCAGAAGAAGCAGGGGAGTCCAGTGGAGAGGATGGTGGTTGTAGTGGAAACTGGAAATGTTGGCTAGTTGTTGAGTTTGCGGAGTGGTCCTTGGAGTCCGGCATTGCGGGGGAAGTGCCCACGGACTGTGTAATGATCAGCTCCGGGTCCAGGACGTAGAGCTCGTCCTGGCAGATTTCCAGCACATAGTTCAAGTGTTCCTATAAAAGACGCACAAAGACGTAGCAGAGTAGCACAAAAAAACACGGACACAGATCTTTCTAGGTGCGGTGTATCAGGCCCTTCACCGAGAAAAAGTCATTTAGCTGCTGATGGAAAATAAATCAGAAGTAACGTCTGCCAAGTGCATTTTAGTGGATGGAAGATAAAGAACACTGGCAAGTTTTTTTTCTGGGACTTTAATATTGGTGACCTTCTAGCAGGATAGGTCAATATCAGATACCAGGTATCCCCACCGATCAGCCGATTAAAGGTGACGTGTCCCACCCAAACTGACACAGCTCCGTACACGGTGTAACGGCAGTGCAGTACCGCTCACAGACACTTTGCAATGGATCAGTGGAGATGCCGGTGTCTGATCCCCATTGATCTGACCTACCCTAAAGCCCCCATACATGCCCAATAGCTGTCGGCCGAATAAAGGTTTGGCGGTTCATTCGGCCGCCATGTATCTCTCCCGTGCACAGAAGCCCCCCTGGTTTTTTTTTTGGGTCTGGGAGAACAAAAGAATCTGTATCCCGAAATCGGACATGCCGTATCCTTAACTCCTCCGACAATCAATTGTCCAGGGATCCCCGTATACAACAGGCTCTCGGCCGAACCTGTCGCTATCGGCGGTTGTGGCCGCCATTAGTCTAATGTTTATGGGGGGGCTTTAGGGTACATCACCAATATTAAGCCCCAGAAGAACTTTTCAGTGTTCTTTACTTTCAATTTACTTAAAAGGCTTTTGTGTTACTTTTTATATATTGTTTTTCTTTTTGGCATGGGGAAAATCAACTTCTCTCCGTGACGGGGCAGATCCACAACAGAAAATATGAAAAAATAAAAAAAGACGTCGTATCTTTTCCTTGTCCTGAAGCCTAAGGCCGCCCTACTGACATCGGTCCTGTGGATTGTACCATCTCCAAATTACCTGCGCGCGGTCGATCCTATAGAAGCGATCAGCGGTGGTGGCTGGCGGAAGGAACGAGATACACTGGATTACTTTACAGTATTAAAAAAAAAAAGGCACAAAACACATGGAAATACATCTGTATGTATAGGTAAACTATGACGTGTAATCTGCATCACTTATCTATGAGGAATTAAAAGTCTGTAGCTTTCTGCAGAGCTGCATTCACAATTCTGTTTGCTGCCCATGGAATCCAGTCAGCAAGCTTAATGCAGCTGATCCTATAGGTCCCATACACATTAGATGAAGGTTGGACGATCTCAGCGGGGTCAGCCAATCATCTGATGATGTTGGGGTGTGTTTCAATAGAGCGTCCTATCCTTTATTCTCAGCCGCCGATGGAGTCTGGCAGCGGCTTTCTCCCCGTTCCCCCACTCCCTCGGCGTTGTCTTGTGTGTATGGGCACCTATATTTCCTCTTATGTCAGATATAAAGACTACATTCCCCATAATGCAAATCTCCAGGGCAAGATCTGTGCACACACCGAGCCGGCAGGGAATGCTGTGAGCTTTCAGCTCTGTCGTTCGCAGAATTGTGAATACAGCTCTGAAGTATACTAATCCTGATTTACAACCTATATTAAAGTTACAAGCTATGCACCTCATTTTTTTTATTATTATTACTGAGATGTATGTATTTTTGGCAAAAAAAAACAAAACTGCTGCTGGTACCATAAACCACATAATGATATTCCTAGACAAATCCGCCAGAGAGCGTCTGACACAGCGCCCCCCGATGGATCCTCATCTAATCTCTGTTCTGAACTGACAAATTAATAAATCCCAATTGAAGAAATTAATTTTAGCCAAATATAAAAGGCAACAAAAAGTGACCCCAGAGGAGCGTGTAGGTGATGTTAGCGCAGCGTCTGTGTGCGATACGGTGATGTACGCGCCACTCACAATCCAAGAAGCACCACTTCGGAGAGAGTTTCTGTGAGGACACGGTCTGAGGTCGGCTCGTTCCATCCTCCTGAAGGATCAAAACAAATCTTTAGTGTTTCAGCACCGATACGACGAGCGGCTTTCTCTATCGGGCGGTCACCGGTCCCGAGACGATGCCAACAAAAAAAAAGGCTGGATTGGTACGATGACCATAGACTGGGAATTGGACAGACGGACACACAGACAGAGCAATATCAGCGGAAGCATCTTGTAATGGGACTATCCAGGAATTATATAGGGATCCTATATCAGATCGGTGGGGATCCGACACCTGACCACCCAAACGATCAGCGGCGGCAAGTAAAGAGCGCCATTCACCGAGTAGTGGCTGTTCTTGGTACTGCAACTCAGATCCCATTCACTTTAGTAGGAACTGAGCCGCAGAACTGAGAGCAGCCACTACACTGTGTACGGAGCTGCACTCTTCCAGCTCTGCACAATACGTACATCAGGAAGCTACAAACAGTCGATTAGGAGAGGACTGAGTGTTGGACATCCACTGATCCACATAGAAGTTCTGGAGTTGTGTAAGGTCTGGTATTGCAAGAGAGCAGGGTTGGATGCAATACCATACAAAACCTAGCACAAGAGTGGCGTCATAGAAAATAAACGCAGACCGCCTTTCCCAGCACCAAGAAGAATTATGAATGCAGCTCTGGGCTCTACGATAAACTGTCTTTGAAGATCTGATATGAGATGGAAATGTTTTATATCTTAAGTACAAGCGAATAATGATCATATCCTTTAAGAATAAGAAAAGTCCAAGTACTAGGGGGCGAAATAAGAGCATGCAGACACAGCACGACCCACGTCAAGTCACATATCACACACGACACGTATACACAATGCACGAGATGGCACATGGCGTCCAGCTCCACACACCTTCAGGTCGAGACGCTGCAAGATTGTGGGGTACTCGGGAAAGTCCTGGGAACACAAAGTGATGTCGCCTTAACCCTCGGAGTCCGGGCAGGACAACCTGCAGCAATCTTATGAAGTTACAGGCGCTCCGTCACCGTTTACGTCGGCTTTTAGATGATCGAGTACAGATGTAGCAGAGCTGAATTCGCCTATTTGGGTGCCTGGTGTCAGCGCCTTGTTTTTTTTGGGGGGGGGGTTTTATTTGCACAATGCAAAATTTCGGCAACGTGTGAAACTCAACTCTGCTACATCGGTGCATACAGCGGCAACTCTGCTACATCGGTGCATACAGCAGCAACTCTGCTACATCGGTGCATACAGCAGCAACTCTGCTACATCGGTGCATACAGCAGCAACTCAGCTACATCGGTGCATACAGCAGCAACTCAGCTACATCGGTGCATACAGCAGCAACTCAGCTACATCGGTGCATACAGCAGCAACTCAGCTACATCGGTGCATACAGCAGCAACTCAGCTACATCGGTGCATACAGCAGCAACTCAGCTACATCGGTGCATACAGCAGCAACTCAGCTACATCGGTGCATACAGCAGCAACTCAGCTACATCGGTGCATACAGCAGCAACTCAGCTACATCGGTGCATACAGCAGCAACTCAGCTACATCGGTGCATACAGCAGCAACTCAGCTACATCGGTGCATACAGCAGCAACTGTGCTACATCGGTGCATACAGCAGCAACTGTGCTACATCGGTGCATACAGCAGCAACTGTGCTACATCGGTGCATACAGCAGCAACTCAGCTACATCGGTGCATACAGCAGCAACTCAGCTACATCGGTGCATACAGCAGCAACTCAGCTACATCGGTGCATACAGCAGCAACTCAGCTACATCGGTGCATACAGCAGCAACTCAGCTACATCGGTGCATACAGCAGCAACTCAGCTACATCGGTGCATACAGCAGCAACTCAGCTACATCGGTGCATACAGCAGCAACTCAGCTACATCGGTGCATACAGCAGCAACTCAGCTACATCGGTGCATACAGCAGCAACTCAGCTACATCGGTGCATACAGCAGCAACTCAGCTACATCGGTGCATACAGCAGCAACTCAGCTACATCGGTGCATACAGCAGCAACTCTGCTACATCGGTGCATACAGCAGCAACTCTGCTACATCGGTGCATACAGCAGCAACTCTGCTACATCGGTGCATACAGCAGCAACTCTGCTACATCGGTGCATACAGCAGCAACTCTGCTACATCGGTGCATACAGCAGCAACTCTGCTACATCGGTGCATACAGCAGCAACTCTGCTACATCGGTGCATACAGCAGCAACTCTGCTACATCGGTGCATACAGCAGCAACTCTGCTACATCGGTGCATACAGCAGCAACTCTGCTACATCGGTGCATAGAGCAGCAACTCTGCTACATCGGTGCATACAGCAGCAACTCTGCTACATTGGTGCATACAGCAGCAACTCTGGGGCATAACTTCATATAATAAGGCAAATAATCAGACTTTTGGGGGTACATAGAGGGGGGTTATGGGAAGCCCAATAGTCTGAAAATTCCTCAAAGTCTTTAAAAAAAAATAAAAAATCTGCTTTTCAGGTAAAAAGAAAAAAAAAGTGTTTGCTTAGAAGAGTGATGGTTTCTATAGGGCGAAGTGTTGCTCAATCCGTATTTCCGCCATTGTGAAGGAGAAGGTGTCGCTGCAGCCGGTTCCCCGTCGAGCGCTCGGGATTAGGCGCCAAATCAAATAAATCTAAATCCGTTTTGAGATGACCTCAGCGCTCAGGAGGGAGCGGGGGGGAGGGGACGACGACTGATGGCAGAAATAAAAGTGGCGGTTTTGGGATTCTGCCACATAAAACAGCTCAGTCTGGAATAATGTGCAATAACGAAGTGTTTCCATGATGTCAGCGAGTTCCTGAGTGACATGTGCTGCGACTCGGGAAGCAGGAACCTGCGGCGGCTGCTCCCTGCAGGGGGCGACACTGAGCTTACGGGACATGCGTCATCCTGCAAAAAGCAGAAGATCCAAAGACTGACAGCACAAATAGCCAGTCAGGGGATGATGGGAGTTGTAGTTGTAATTTAAGAAGGACAGCCAGAAAGCTGCAGATAACTGTCCTATGCAAGAGGCTTTACACGCTGCAGAACTACAACTCCTAGCATGCCCGGGCGCTATGCGCTCTCCTGCAGAGACATAGAGGCATGCATTGTGCAAACGCCACCGACAAATGTGTCCCCTGACACAATTCTGCTGGGGGACGCTGCAGCCAGCCGGGCATTACATGGAGCGGTAGGAAACGTAAGCAGTAGGGGTAGTATCGGCAGTAGGTGTTATAATGAAGGAGTAGTGCATGGGGGTAGTGTGCGGCGGTGCCGGTAGCGGAGCAGCCACAGTAGTGTTTGTATATCTATGTCTTTGGATTGTAATGTGCACACAATTGCCGTGAAATTACTGGGCATGGAGCGGGCACTGCAAAACAGGCTGCACAAATAAGTGCAATTCCTAGGCTTATTAGTTTCCAGCAGAAGCCTCCTATATTGCAGAACGCCTGGTACATACGGACACCGGCGACCCCGTCACGGCCTCACGGTGACAATGAGGATTCATCAGTCAGGTTCAGTGACACGGTGCAATAATGTGTGGGAAGATTCGGTGCGAGGTACAGGCGGCACTTCTCGGACCTGTTAGAGCCCATTAGTGCCTTTTTTTGCAAACTCTGGATCCGGTCAATACATAGTTAACATTTCTTTGAGCCAACAGCTTTGATGCCAAGGTAGCGATGCCCATATATACCCATCAATGCCTATACCAAGAGCGTCCAGTGATTAGTATGTGTGTACAGCGTGTCCTTACCTCCTGCAGCTGCTGTATGTGTATACGACATGTCTCAAGATCACTGTCTCCAGGGACCACAATAACTCCCAGTGGGAGAGCTGCAATCACCAAAAAGAGAGAAACAGGGAGCGAATTAAACCGAGGAAGAAAAGGGAAGGGGAGGGTGGGATAAAAGGGGGACAGGGGAGGGATGGTGGGGGTCCGTGGTGAGGACAAAGGGGGCATAAGGAAGGGAGAAAGAACAGAAAATAAGAGGACAGCACACATTCTCCATGCAGAATATTGGAGAAGAGGATCCTGGTGCAATAAATGACAGGTATATTACACCACACTCTTCATCATCATAAATGGCTAAAATTGCAAAGTGCCTGTAAGAATAAGAAACTTTGTCATTTACTTGTTATTAAAAATTCTGTAAGCAGCACAGCGATTACAAGCTCTTTCCAATGGAGGCTTGTAAGCGCCGCTCTGAAGCTGGTTATATCGTGGGATCCGACAAGCTTCAGTCCACCTACGTTCTCCCGGAGCTGCAGAGCGGCACAAGAAGAACCGGAATGGTGCAACTGGTCCGAATAAGGCAATTATTCAAGAGCGCAATCCCCCCCCCCCCAACGCGCGTGCAGGAGAGCAATCCAGAGAACAACCCTTTACAAGATGGAGTACCCCTGTAACGTGATGCCACATTACTAAGACAGGCAATCACTTATCCCCCCTCTAATTTCAATAATCATGACATGCACTTGACTGATCCAATCCTCCAATGTTTATAGGAGGGTGAAGACTGGGGAGACAACTGTACGACCAGCTTAGGACATGTGCTGTGTACAAATGGCGCCGTTAAACAACCATGCATGCAAGTCGATTGTTTAATAGCCTGTGTAGACAGACAGATCGCATATATATATATACACAGAATATCGCGATCGGCAGCACGTTACATTTACACGGACGACGTGCTGCTGAGAACGATGGGTTTTCAGCAAGCTTTATGCATTGGGTGAATTAAGAGTTTTGCTCATTCATCGGGTGTTTGCTGGATCGTTTTCCGAGCCCCCGTTCCCCGATTACTGCTTCCACAACATCCCGGATATAACATGACTGGTGCATTGACCATTTATTATACAGGTATATCAAAGTTGGTGACCTGCGGCTTTTCTGTGATCTCCGAGCTGCTGCGGGACCTTATACCGTCGTCTGATATACATTATGTCACACCTTCTTCATCGCTTCTGTTACCGAATTACTGCGAGGATGAGGTCACAGCTCTCCGGCAATAGAGTTTTATGTGACCTCTCACGGCTCGTAAATATAAACTGCACAGTAAATGGCTGCTGTAAATTAATAATGAGCAGGGACAATAAACCCCCCCCAACCCTTAAAACCTCAGGTTTATAGCAGGTTATGTGCATGCAATACTCACAGGCTTCCCGCAGCTTCTCCTTGTCATAGTGCAAAGCCTCGTAGTCGTGCATGGAGATACGGCTGACGCGGAGGCGCAATCTGTCCGGGACGGTCTGCTGACTAAACGGCAAGTAGAAGACCACAGAAGAAAAGTAAGTGCACTTCTGATAATGCATCATAAGCAATTCCCAAATATAAAAAAGCACAGGATTCTCGAAGGTTAATGGCTGCTTTTCAAATCAGCACGCTGAAAAAGTCAACGTGTGCAATGCAAAAAACACAGGCTGCCAAAAACAGCACCTGGAAGGAAGTCGATGATGATGATGACCCACTCAACCTTTATTAGAGAATTACAGCGGTTGTCATCCTATGGGAGAACTGCTCATAATGCAATTCCCAAAAGCCTGGGCATAGCACCAATGTAAGATATATAACGCACGCCGATCCTTACTCGTTCAGCGGAGTGACAGACGTCCGCCGCTTGGTTTTCTGGACGAGGTTGGCTTGGTTGCGCAGGCTGATCTTCACTACGGAGGGCCCCAACTTGCACGGTTCACCGTCAACCTGCATGGGAATCGACTTGTATGTCCGCAGCAGGACCTCCCGACACTGGTGCAGGCGCTCGCCGTGTCCTCCGACCTGGAGAGCAGCCTGCGGCAAAGAGGACCACAAGGACGTGAGCGGCATAGCAAAGCTAATGAAGGAATATGTCACAGCGTAAAGGCCGAGGACAGAACAGAATACAGTGTGCGCAGACCTAGCAAGCGACCGTGTCGTCATGCTCCAGGATATACGGCAAAGCCAGAAAAGATGGCACTGCTAAAGCTTACACAGGAAACTAATGAAACCTCCTGGTATAGTTATACAGATGTACAGTGGTGTGCGGAGACTATATTGTCTTGGTGGCAGCATATCGAGCTAGAGGGCATTAATGCAATGATGCTTGGCATTACTAGAGCATGTGCATTATATGGGAGTATTATATAGCGCAATGCACTGGCAGAATCATCTAGTATACACATGCCGTGCAACATCTGCAATCACTGCAGCGGGCACAGGAGCAGGAGAGCATGCACGGATTTCCATGTACGAGGGCAGCGCTGCCACCTTGTGGAAGCAGGAAGCTCCTGCGCCATTATAATGTGCGTGCAAGCAGCCACCTGAACGGCGTGCTGAGAGTATAGATTACAGGGAGAAGGGCAAAAAAAAAAAAGGCACAAAGGAACAAACAGAGCAAGGTGACGGTCGCAGGGACATGTACAGTACCAATGATGCCATAGTGAAGCCAATCACTTCAATACATCCGTCATCATGCCTCTGAGGTTCAAAGTCATGGTGCTCACCAGGGTTGCCCCACGGCATAGTGCCAGCACAGTACCTGGACGGGGCAAAAACACCAAAACCAACAGATGAGCGCAAACGTACAAAGCAGCAATTACCATATAATACAGTAATTACCATATAACGTCCGGAGAATCAGCCTCTGTCTAACCCACACGTGTCAAAAGCCGGGGCCAAATCTGGCCATCGACACCAGAAACACCATCCCTATGTGGGGCCCATTATACTGTATGGAGGGCTATGTGGGGCCCATTATACTGTATGGAGGACTATGTGGAGCCATTATACTGTATGGAGGACTATGTGGGGCCATTATACTGTATGGAGGACTATGTGGGGCCATTATACTGTATGGAGGACTATGTGCGGCCCATTATACTGTATGGAGGACTATGTGGAGCCATTATACTGTATGGAGGACTATGTGGGGTCATTATACTGTATGGAGGACTATGTGGGGTCATTATACTGTATGGAGGACTATGTGGGGCCATTATACTGTATGGAGGGCTATGTGGGGCCATTATACTGTATGGAGGACTATGTGGGGCCCATTATTCTGTATGGAGGACTATGTGGGGCCCATTATACTGTATGGAGGACTATGTGGAGCCATTATACTGTATGGAGGACTATGTGGGGTCCATTATTCTGTATGGAGGACTATGTGGGGCCATTATACTGTATGGAGGACTATGTGGGGCCATTATACTGTATGGAGGACTATGTGGGGCCATTATACTGTATGGAGGACTATGTGGGGCCATTATACTGTATGGAGGACTATGTGCGGCCCATTATACTGTATGGAGGACTATGTGGAGCCATTATACTGTATGGAGGACTATGTGGGGTCATTATACTGTATGGAGGGCTATGTGGGGCCATTATACTGTATGGAGGACTATGTGGGGCCATTATACTGTATGGAGGGCTATGTGGGGCCATTATACTGTATGGAGGACTATGTGGGGCCCATTATTCTGTATGGAGGACTATGTGGGGCCCATTATACTGTATGGAGGACTATGTGGAGCCATTATACTGTATGGAGGACTATGTGGAGCCATTATACTGTATGGAGGGCTATGTGGGGCCATTATACTGTATGGAGGACTATGTGGGGCCATTATACTGTATGGAGGGCTATGTGGGGCCATTATACTGTATGGAGGACTATGTGGGGCCATTATACTGTATGGAGGACTATGTGGGGCCCATTATACTGTATGGAGGGCTATGTGGGGCCCATTATACTGTATGGAGGACTATGTGGAGCCATTATACTGTATGGATGACTATGTGGAGCCATTATACTGTATGGAGGGCTATGTGGGGCCATTATACTGTATGGAGGACTATGTGGGGCCATTATACTGTATGGAGGGCTATGTGGGGCCATTATACTGTATGGAGGACTATGTGGGGCCCATTATTCTGTATGGAGGACTATGTGGGGCCATTGTACTGTATGGAGGACTATGTGGGGCCATTATACTGTATGGAGGACTATGTGGGGCCCATTATACTGTATGGAGGACTATGTGGGGCCCATTATACTGTATGGAGGACTATGTGGGGCCCATTATACTGTATGGAGGACTATGTGGGGCCCATTATACTGTATGGAGGACTATGTGGGGCCATTATACTGTATGGAGGACTATGTGGGGCCATTATACTGTATGGAGGACTATGTGGGGCCCATTATACTGTATGGAGGACTATGTGGGGCCCATTATACTGTATGGAGGACTATGTGAGGCCCATTATACTGTATGGAGGACTATGTGGGGCCATTATACTGTATGGAGGACTATGTGGGGCCATTATACTGTATGGAGGACTACGTGGGGCCATTATACTGTATGGAGGACTACGTGGGGCCCATTATACTGTATGGAGGACTATGTGGGGCCCATTATTCTGTATGGAGGACTATGTGGGCCCATTATACTGTATGGAGGACTATGTGGGGCCCATTATTCTGTATGGAGGACTATGTGGGGCCCATTATTCTGTATGGAGGACTATGTGGGCCCATTATACTGTATGGAGGACTATGTGGGGCCCATTATTCTGTATGGAGGACTATGTGGGCCCATTATACTGTATGGAGGACTATGTGGGGCCCATTATACTGTATGGAGGACTATGTGGGGCCCATTATACTGTATGGAGGACTATGTGGGGCCATTATACTGTATGGAGGACTATGTGGGGCCCATTAAACTGTATGGAGGGCTATGTGGGGCCCATTATACTGTATGGAGGGCTATGTGGGGCCCATTATACTGTATGGAGGACTATGTGTGGCCATTATACTGTATGGAGCACTATGTGGGGCCATTATTATGTATGGAGGACTATGTGGGCCCATTATACTGTATGTAGGATTATGTGGGCCCATTATACTGTATGGAGGACTATGTGGGGCCATTATACTGTATGTAGGATTATGTAGGCCCATTATACTGTATGGAGGACTATGCGGGGCCATTATACTGTATGGAGGACTATGTGGGGTCATTATACTGTATGGAGGACTATGTGGGGTCATTATACTGTATGGAGGACTATGTGGGGTCATTATACTGTATTGAGGACTATGTGGGGCCATTATTCTGTATGGAAGACTATGTGGGGCCCATTATTCTGTATGGAGGACTATGTGGGGCCATTATACTGTATGGAGGACTATGTGGGGCCCATTATACTGTATGGAGGACTATGTGGGGCCATTATTCTGTATGGAGGACTATGTGGGGTCTATTATTCTGTATGGAGGACTATGTGGGGCCATTATACTGTATGGAGGACTATGTGGGGCCATTATACTGTATGGAGGACTATGTGGGGCCCATTATTCTGTATGGAGGACTATGTGGGGCCATTATACTGTATGGAGGACTATGTGGGGCCCATTATTCTGTATGGAGGACTATGTGGGGCCATTATACTGTATGGAGGACTATGTGGGGTCCATTATTCTGTATGGAGGACTATGTGGGGCCATTATACTGTATGGAGGACTATGTGGGGTCCATTATTCTGTATGGAGGACTATGTGGGGTCCATTATACTGTATTGAGGACTATGTGGGGCCATTATTCTGTATGGAAGACTATGTGGGGCCCATTATTCTGTATGGAGAACTATGTGGGGCCCATTATACTGTATGGAGGACTATGTGGGGTCCATTATTCTGTATGGAGGACTATGTGGGGTCCATTATACTGTATTGAGGACTATGTGGGGCCATTATTCTGTATGGAAGACTATGTGGGGCCCATTATTCTGTATGGAGGACTATGTGGGGCCCATTATACTGTATGGAGGACTATGTGGGGCCCATTATTCTGTATACTGGTTTGCCCGTGACTTAGTCCCAAGGTTTTCATTTTGGCCCTCTGTGTGTTTGAGTTTGCCATCCCTGGTCTAACCCCTCGGGACATTATTACTGAAGACATATGCAGGTATTTTGTGTCTCGGTCTTTATTTTTGTCGCTGCATTCTAAGAGCCATAATAACCTTTTACTCTTTTCCGGGACTAATAGAAGCGTTTTCTTTTTAGTGTTCTCTGCACAATATAAATAACATTATAGAGTCACTCGATGGATCGCTACGACTACAGCAACATCAAATTAATAAATATTTTTTTTATGTTTTCCTACTAGGGAACAATAACAAATAAACATGTAAATAAATAAATAAAAAAACTGAAATAAAAAAATTGCTTCTGTTTAGTCAGTACATTTTTTATGTTTTCGTCGAAGGGCTTGTATATATTTTGCAGGAGGAATTGGAGGATTTCGTTGGCACCGTTTTGGGTGAACGGGACTTTTTGATCACTCAAAATATAATATTTAAATGTAGTAGGTGTAAT
The DNA here is from genome assembly GCF_046119375.1 of Phyllobates terribilis. NCBI lineage: Eukaryota > Metazoa > Chordata > Amphibia > Anura > Dendrobatidae > Phyllobates > Phyllobates terribilis. Next base: position 159,941,588 of record NW_027362773.1, on the reverse strand, counting down.
AATAATAATAATAATATTAGTAAATAGCCCCAATTCTAAATGTAGCATAGTTTTCCTGATAAGCCATGTTGCTTACCCTATGTCCAGGGCATTGCAGGAGCTTAGGTATCCATGGTTACGACCACTAACAACTAACTGTCACTATATCAGTGGTCGTAACCATGGATACCAACGCCACTGCAATGCTCTGCACAAGGAAAGCAAGATAGCAAATCAGAAGAACTATACTACATTTGTAATTGGAGGCATTTACTAACATTATTATTATTATTAGACGTACTACATATTGGGATAGTATCTTGGAGATGGGAATACCCCTTAAACTCCTGGACTGAAGCCGTTCCTTAAATGCTGGCGTTGCTGTGCCTCTCGGTGAACACATGATGGTGCTGTGTCACACAACCGCTGCAGTCAATCACAGGCTGCTGATCAGCTGCAGCCTTCGCTAGTTGTAAGACACAGCATGGACATTGGAGGTAAGTTTTCAGCTTCTTTTGTTCTGTGGAAGGGATTGTCCTGCAGTGGACAACAATTTTAACTCCACTGTTCACATTCACAATGTTTCCCATAAATTTTTATTTTCTTATTAATATTTTTTTGGTCCAAATATAGGATTGACACTGCGATACTTCCACAAGGGTGAAGTGTCACCGCGCCACCTTATCAGGCGGCAGAAGACGAGGGGGAGAACACCCGGCCGTCACCACTTACCGAGGGATATTTAGAAACACCAAACACTGTAACTTCAGCTCCTGAATTTTAGCCGTCAGGTCAGTGCCGTCACACTGCAAATATATATAAAGAAATACAAGTCAAGAAGACATGGAAAAAGCTAAAAATGTAATAATATGGCAAAGAGGAAATATTCCGCAAATAAGGATTTATTCCACTGCACATAATAATGTCTGTGAGTGCAGCTCTGGAGTATAATACAGGATGAAGCTCAGGATCACTAATGTAATGTATGTACTCAGTGACTGCACCAGCAGAATAGTGAGTGCAGCTCTGGAGTATAATACAGGATGTAACTCAGGATCAGTAATGTAATGTATGTACACAGTGACTGTACCAGCAGAATAGTGAGTGCAGCTCTGGAGCATAATACAGGAGGTAACTCAGGATCAGTAACGTAATGTATGTACACAGAGACTGCACCAGCAGAATAGTGAGTGCAGCTCTGGAGGATAATACAGGATGTAACTCAGGATCAGTAATGTAATGTATGTACACAGTGACTGCACCTGCAGAATAGTGAGTGCAGCTCTGGAGTATAATACAGGATGTAACTCAGGATCAGTAATGTAATGTATGTACACAGTGACTGTACCAGCAGAATAGTGAGTGCAGCTCTGGAGCATAATACAGGAGGTAACTCAGGATCAGTAACGTAATGTATGTACACAGAGACTGCACCAGCAGAATAGTGAGTGCAGCTCTGGAGGATAATACAGGATGTAACTCAGGATCAGTAATGTATGTACACAGTGACTGCACCTGCAGAATAGTGAGTGCAGCTCTGGAGTATAATACAGGATGTAACTCAGGATCAGTAATGTAATGTATGTACACAGTGACTGCACCAGCAGAATAGTGAGTGCAGCTCTGGAGTATAATACAGGATGTAACTCAGGATCAGTAATGTAATGTATGTACACAGTGACTGCACCAGCAGAATAGTGAGTGCAGCTCTGGAGTATAATACAGGAGGTAACTCAGGATCAGTAATGTAATGTATGTACACAGTGACTGCACCAGCAGAATAGTGAGTGGAGCTCTGGAGTATAATACAGGATGTAACTCAGGATCAGTAATGTAATGTATGTACACAGTGACTGCACCAGCAGAATAGTGAGTGCAGCTCTGGAGTATAATACAGGATGTAACTCAGGATCAGTAATGTAATGTATGTACACAGTGATTGCACCAGCAAAATAGTGAGTGCAGCTCTGGAGTATAATACAGGAGGTAACTCAGGATCAGTAATGTATGTACACAGTGACTGCACCAGCAGAATAGTGAGTGCAGCTCTGGAGTATAATACAGGATGTAACTCAGGATCAGTAATGTAATGTATGTACACAGTGACTGCACCAGCACAATAGTGAGTGCAGCACTGGAGTATAATACAGGATGTAACTCAGGATCAGTAATGTAATGTATGTACACAGTGACTGCACCAGCAGAATAGTGAGTGCAGCTCTGGAGTATAATACAGGATGTAACTCAGGATCAGTAATGTAATGTATGTACACAGTTACTGCACCAGCAGAATAGTGAGTGCAGCTCTGGAGCATAATACAGGAGGTAACTCAGGATCAGTAATGTAATGTATGTACACAGTGACTGCACCAGCAGAATAGTGAGTGCAGCTCTGGAGCATAATACAGGAGGTAACTCAGGATCAGTAATGTAATGTATGTACACTGTGACTGCACCAGCAGAATAGTGAGTGCAGCTCTGGAGTATAATACAGGAGGTAACTCAGGATCAGTAATGTAATGTATGTACACAGTGACTGCACCAGCAGAATAGTGAGTGCAGCTCTGGAGTATAATACAGGATGTAACTCAGGATCAGTAATGTAATGTATGTACACAGTGACTGCACCAGCAGAATAGTGAGTGCAGCTCTGGAGTATAATACAGGATGTAACTCAGGATCAGTAATGTAATGTATGTACACAGTGACTGCACCAGCAGAATAGTGAGTGCAGCTCTGGAGTATAATACAGGATGTAACTCAGGATCAGTAATGTAATGTATGTACACAGTGATTGCACCAGCAGAATAGTGAGTGCAGCTCTGGAGTATAATACAGGAGGTAACTCAGGATCAGTAATGTATGTACACAGTGACTGCACCAGCAGAATAGTGAATGCAGCTTTGGAGTATAATACAAGATGTAACTCAGGATCAGTAATGTAATGTATGTACACAGTGACTGCACCAGCAGAATAGTGAGTGCAGCTCTGGAGTATAATACAGGATGTAACTCAGGATCAGTAATGTAATGTATGTACACAGTGACTGCACCAGCAGAATAGTGAGTGCAGCTCTGGAGTATAATACAGGAGGTAACTCAGGATCAGTAATGTAATGTATGTACACAGTGACTGCACCAGCAGAATAGTGAGTGCAGCTTTGGAGTATAATACAGGAGGTAACTCAGGATCAGTAATGTAATGTATGTACACAGTGACTGCACCAGCAGAATAGTGAGTGCAGCTCTGGAGTATAATACAGGATGTAACTCAGGATCAGTAATGTAATGTATGTACACAGTTACTGCACCAGCAGAATAGTGAGTGCAGCTCTGGAGCATAATACAGGAGGTAACTCAGGATCAGTAACGTAATGTATGTACACAGAGACTGCACCAGCAGAATAGGGAGTGGAGCTCTGGAGGATAATACAGGATGTAACTCAGGATCAGTAATGCAATGTATGTACACAGTGACTGCACCTGCAGAATAGTGAGTGCAGCTCTGGAGTATAATACAGGATGTAACTCAGGATCAGTAATGTAATGTATGTACACAGTGATTGCACCAGCAAAATAGTGAGTGCAGCTCTGGAGTATAATACAGGATGTAACTCAGGATCAGTAATGTAATGTATGTACACAGTGACTGCACCAGCAGAATAGTGACTGCAGCTCTGGGGTATAATACAGGATGTAACTCAGGATCAGTAATGTAATGTATGTACACAGTGACTGCACCAGCAGAATAGTGAGTGCAGCTCTGGAGTATAATACAGGAGGTAACTCAGGATCAGTAATGTATGTACACAGTGACTGCACCAGCAGAATAGTGAGTGCAGCTCTGGAGTATAATACAGGATGTAACTCAGGATCAGTAATGTAATGTATGTACACAGTTACTGCACCAGCAGAATAGTGAGTGCAGCTCTGGAGCATAATACAGGAGGTAACTCAGGATCAGTAACGTAATGTATGTACACAGAGACTGCACCAGCAGAATAGTGAGTGCAGCTCTGGAGGATAATACAGGATGTAACTCAGGATCAGTCATGTAATGTATGTACACAGTGACTGCACCAGCAGAATAGTGAGTGCAGCTCTGGAGTATAATACAGGATGTAACTCAGGATCAGTAATGTAATGTATGTACACAGTTACTGCACCAGCAGAATAGTGAGTGCAGCTCTGGAGCATAATACAGGAGGTAACTCAGGATCAGTAACGTAATGTATGTACACAGAGACTGCACCAGCAGAATAGTGAGTGCAGCTCTGGAGGATAATACAGGATGTAACTCAGGATCAGTCATGTAATGTATGTACACAGTGACTGCACCAGCAGAATAGTGAGTGGAGCTCTGGAGTATAATACAGGAGGTAACTCAGGATCAGTAATGTAATGTATGTACACTGTGACTGCACCAGCAGCATAGTGAGTGCAGCTCTGGAGTATAATACAGGAGGTAACTCAGGATCAGTAATGTAATGTATGTACACAGTGACTGCACCAGCAGAATAGTGAGTGCAGCTCTGGAGTATAATACAGGATGTAACTCAGGATCAGTAATGTAATGTATGTACACAGTGACTGCACCAGCAGAATAGTGAGTGCAGCTCTGGAGTATAATACAGGATGTAACTCAGGATCAGTACCGGATCAGTAATGTAATGTATGTACACAGTGACTGCACCAGCAGAATAGTGAGTGCAGCTCTGGAGTATAATACAGGATGTAACTCAGGATCAGTAATGTAATGTATGTACACAGTGACTGCACCAGCAGAATAGTGAGTGCAGCTTTGGAGTATAATACAAGATGTAACTCAGGATCAGTAATGTAATGTATGTACACAGTGACTGCACAAGCAGAATAGTGAGTGCAGCTCTGGAGTATAATACAGGATGTAACTCAGGATCAGTAATGTAATGTATGTACACAGTGATTGCACCAGCAGAATAGTGAGTGGAGCTCTGGAGTATAATACAGGATGTAACTCATGATCAGTAATGTAATGTATGTACACAGTGACTGCACCTGCAGAATAGTGAGTGCAGCTCTGGAGTATAATACAGGATGTAACTCAGGATCAGTAATGTAATGTATGTACACAGTGATTGCACCAGCAGAATAGTGAGTGCAGCTCTGGAGTATAATACAGGAGGTAACTCAGGATCAGTAATGTAATGTATGTACACAGTGACTGCACCAGCAGAATAGTGAGTGCAGCTCTGGAGTATAATACAGGATGTAACTCAGGATCAGTAATGTAATGTATGTACACAGTGACTGCACCAGCAGAATAGTGAGTGCAGCTCTGGAGTATAATACAGGAGGTAACTAAGGATCAGTAATGCAATGTATGTACACAGTGACTGCACCAGCAGAATAGTGAGTGCAGCTCTGGGGTATAATACAGGATGTAACTCAGGATCAGTAATGTAATGTATGTACACAGTGACTGCACCAGCAGAATAGTGAGTGCAGCTCTGGAGTATAATACAGGATGTAACTCAGGATCAGTAATGTAATGTACACAGTGACTGCACCAGCAGAATAGTGAGTGGAGCTCTGGGGTATAATACAGGATGCAACTCAGGATCAGTAATGTATGTACACAGTGACTGCACCAGCAGAATAGTGAGTGCAGCTCTGGAGTATAATACAGGATGTAACTCAGGATCAGTAATGTAATGTATGTACACAGTGACTGCACCAGCAGAATAGTGAGCGCAGCTCTGGAGTATAATACAGGATGTAACTCAGGATCAGTAATGTAATGTATGTACACAGTGACTGCACCAGCAGAATAGTGAGTGCAGCTCTGGAGTATAATACAGGATGTAACTCAGGATCAGTAATGTAATGTATGTACACAGTGACTGCACCAGCAGAATAGTGAGTGCAGCTCTGGAGTATAATACAGGATGTAACTCAGGATCAGTAATGTATGTACACAGTGACTGCACCAGCAGAATAGTGAGCGCAGCTCTGGAGTATAATACAGGAGGTAACTCAGGATCAGTAATGTAATGTATGTACACAGTGACTGCACCAGCAGAATAGTGAGTGCACCTCTGGAGTATAATACAGGAGGTAACTCAGGATCAGTAATGTATGTACACAGTGACTGCACCAGCAGAATAGTGAGTGCAGCTCTGGAGTATAATACAGGATGTAACTCAGGATCAGTAATGTAATGTATGTACACAGTGACTGCACCAGCAGAATAGTGAGTGCAGCTCTGGAGTATAATACAGGATGTAACTAAGGATCAGTAATGTAATGTATGTACACAGTGACTGCACCAGCAGAATAGTGAGTGCAGCTCTGGAGTATAATACAGGATGTAACTCAGGATCAGTAATGTAATGTATGTACACAGTGACTGCACCAGCAGAATAGTGAGTGCAGCTCTGGAGTATAATACAGGATGTAACTCAGGATCAGTAATGTAATGTATGTACACAGTTACTGCACCAGCAGAATAGTGAGTGCAGCTCTGGAGTATAATACAGGATGTAACTCAGGATCAGTAATGTAATGTATGTACACAGTGACTGCACCAGCAGAATAGTGAGTGCAGCTCTGGAGTATAATACAGGATGTAACTCAGGATCAGTAATGTAATGTACACAGTGACTGCACCAGCAGAATAGTGAGTGGAGCTCTGGGGTATAATACAGGATGCAACTCAGGATCAGTAATGTATGTACACAGTGACTGCACCAGCAGAATAGTGAGTGCAGCTCTGGAGTATAATACAGGATGTAACTCAGGATCAGTAATGTAATGTATATACACAGTGACTGCACCAGCAGAATAGTGAGTGCAGCTCTGGAGTATAATACAGGAGGTAACGCAGGATCAGTAATGTAATGTATGTACACAGTGACTGTACCAGCAGAATAGTGACTGCAGCTCTGGAGTATAATACAGGATGAAGCTCAGGATCAGTAATGTAATGTATGTACACAGTGACTGCACCTGCAGAATAGTGAGAGCAGCTCTGGAGGATAATACAGGATGTAACTCAGGATCAGTAATGTAATGTATGTACACAGTGATTGCACCAGCAGAATAGTGAGTGCAGCTCTGGAGTATAATACAGGGTGTAACTCAGGATCAGTAATGTAATGTATGTACACAGTGACCGCACCAGCAGAATAGTGACTGCAGCTCTGGAGTATAATACAGGATGTAACTCAGGATCAGTAATGTAATGTATGTACACAGTGACTGCACCAGCAGAATAGTGAGTGCAGCTCTGGAGTATAATACAGGATGAAGCTCAGGATCAGTAATGTAATGCATGTACACAGTGACTGCACCAGCAGAATAGTGAGTGCAGCTCTGGAGTATAATACAGGATGAAGCTCAGGATCAGTAATGTAATGCATGTACACAGTGACTGCACCAGCAGAATAGTGAGTGCAGCTCTGGAGTATAATACAGGATGTAACTCATGATCAGTAATGTAATGTATGTACACAGTGACTGCACCAGCAGAATAGTGAGTGCAGCTCTGGAGTATAATACAGGATGAAGCTCAGGATCAGTAATGTAATGTATGTACACAGTGACTGCACCAGCAGAATAGTGAGTGCAGCTCTGCAGTATAATACAGGATGTAACTCAGGATCAGTCATGTAATGTATGTACACAGTGACTGCACCAGCAGAATAGTGAGTGGAGCTCTGGAGTATAATACAGGAGGTAACTCAGGATCAGTAATGTAATGTATGTACACTGTGACTGCACCAGCAGAATAGTGAGTGCAGCTCTGGAGTATAATACAGGAGGTAACTCAGGATCAGTAATGTAATGTATGTACACAGTGACTGCACCAGCAGAATAGTGAGTGCAGCTCTGGAGTATAATACAGGATGTAACTCAGGATCAGTAATGTAATGTATGTACACAGTGACTGCACCAGCAGAATAGTGAGTGCAGCTCTGGAGTATAATACAGGATGTAACTCAGGATCAGTACCGGATCAGTAATGTAATGTATGTACACAGTGACTGCACCAGCAGAATAGTGAGTGCAGCTTTGGAGTATAATACAAGATGTAACTCAGGATCAGTAATGTAATGTATGTACACAGTGACTGCACAAGCAGAATAGTGAGTGCAGCTCTGCAGTATAATACAGGATGTAACTCATGATCAGTAATGTAATGTATGTACACAGTGACTGCACCTGCAGAATAGTGAGTGCAGCTCTGGAGTATAATACAGGATGTAACTCAGGATCAGTAATGTAATGTATGTACACAGTGATTGCACCAGCAGAATAGTGAGTGCAGCTCTGGAGTATAATACAGGAGGTAACTCAGGATCAGTAATGTAATGTATGTACACAGTGACTGCACCAGCAGAATAGTGAGTGCAGCTCTGGAGTATAATACAGGATGTAACTCAGGATCAGTAATGTAATGTATGTACACAGTGACTGCACCAGCAGAATAGTGAGTGCAGCTCTGGAGTATAATACAGGAGGTAACTAAGGATCAGTAATGTAATGTATGTACACAGTGACTGCACCAGCAGAATAGTGAGTGCAGCTCTGGGGTATAATACAGGATGTAACTCAGGATCAGTAATGTAATGTATGTACACAGTGACTGCACCAGCAGAATAGTGAGTGCAGCTCTGGAGTATAATACAGGATGTAACTCAGGATCAGTAATGTAATGTACACAGTGACTGCACCAGCAGAATAGTGAGTGCAGCTCTGGAGTATAATACAGGATGTAACTCAGGATCAGTAATGTAATGTATGTACACAGTGACTGCACCTGCAGAATAGTGAGTGCAGCTCTGGAGTATAATACAGGATGTAACTCAGGATCAGTAATGTAATGTATGTACACAGTGACTGCACCTGCAGAATAGTGAGTGCAGCTCTGGAGTATAATACAGGATGTAACTCAGGATCAGTAATGTAATGTATGTACACAGTGATTGCACCAGCAGAATAGTGAGTGCAGCTCTGGAGTATAATACAGGAGGTAACTCAGGATCAGTAATGTATGTACACAGTGACTGCACCAGCAGAATAGTGAGTGCAGCTTTGGAGTATAATACAAGATGTAACTCAGGATCAGTAATGTAATGTATGTACACAGTGACTGCACCAGCAGAATAGTGAGTGCAGCTCTGGAGTATAATACAGGATGTAACTCAGGATCAGTAATGTAATGTATGTACACAGTGACTGCACCAGCAGAATAGTGAGCGCAGCTCTGGAGTATAATACAGGATGTAACTCAGGATCAGTAATGTAATGTATGTACACAGTGACTGTACCAGCAGAATAGTGAGTGCAGCTCTGGAGCATAATACAGGAGGTAACTCAGGATCAGTAACGTAATGTATGTACACAGAGACTGCACCAGCAGAATAGTGAGTGCAGCTCTGGAGGATAATACAGGATGTAACTCAGGATCAGTCATGTAATGTATGTACACAGTGACTGCACCAGCAGAATAGTAAGTGCAGCTTTGGAGTATAATACAGGAGGTAACTCAGGATCAGTCATGTAATGTATGTACACAGTGACTGCACCTGCAGAATAGTGAGTGCAGCTCTGGAGTATAATACAGGATGTAACTCAGGATCAGTAATGTAATGTATGTACACAGTGACTGCACCAGCAGAATAGTGAGTGCAGCTCTGGAGTATAATACAGGATGTAACTCAGGATCAGTAATGTAATGTATGTACACAGTGACTGCACCAGCAGAATAGTGAGTGCAGCTCTGGAGCATAATACAGGAGGTAACTCAGGATCAGTAACGTAATGTATGTACACAGAGACTGCACCAGCAGAATAGTGAGTGCAGCTCTGGAGGATAATACAGGATGTAACTCAGGATCAGTCATGTAATGTATGTACACAGTGACTGCACCAGCAGAATAGTAAGTGCAGCTTTGGAGTATAATACAGGAGGTAACTCAGGATCAGTCATGTAATGTATGTACACAGTGACTGCACCAGCAGAATAGTGAGTGGAGCTCTGGAGTATAATACAGGATGTAACTCAGGATCAGTAATGTAATGTATGTACACAGTGACTGCACCTGCAGAATAGTGAGTGCAGCTCTGGAGTATAATACAGGATGTAACTCAGGATCAGTAATGTAATGTATGTACACAGTGACTGCACCAGCAGAATAGTGAGTGCAGCTCTGGAGTATAATACAGGATGTAACTCAGGATCAGTAATGTAATGTATGTACACAGTGACTGCACCAGCAGAATAGTGAGTGCAGCTCTGGAGTATAATACAGGAGGTAACTCAGGATCAGTAATGTAATGTATGTACACAGTGACTGCACCAGCAGAATAGTGAGTGGAGCTCTGGAGTATAATACAGGATGTAACTCAGGATCAGTAATGTAATGTATGTACACAGTGACTGCACCAGCAGAATAGTGAGTGCAGCTCTGGAGTATAATACAGGATGTAACTCAGGATCAGTAATGTAATGTATGTACACAGTGATTGCACCAGCAAAATAGTGAGTGCAGCTCTGGAGTATAATACAGGAGGTAACTCAGGATCAGTAATGTATGTACACAGTGACTGCACCAGCAGAATAGTGAGTGCAGCTCTGGAGTATAATACAGGATGTAACTCAGGATCAGTAATGTAATGTATGTACACAGTGACTGCACCAGCACAATAGTGAGTGCAGCACTGGAGTATAATACAGGATGTAACTCAGGATCAGTAATGTAATGTATGTACACAGTGACTGCACCAGCAGAATAGTGAGTGCAGCTCTGGAGTATAATACAGGATGTAACTCAGGATCAGTAATGTAATGTATGTACACAGTTACTGCACCAGCAGAATAGTGAGTGCAGCTCTGGAGCATAATACAGGAGGTAACTCAGGATCAGTAATGTAATGTATGTACACTGTGACTGCACCAGCAGAATAGTGAGTGCAGCTCTGGAGTATAATACAGGAGGTAACTCAGGATCAGTAATGTAATGTATGTACACAGTGACTGCACCAGCAGAATAGTGAGTGCAGCTCTGGAGTATAATACAGGATGTAACTCAGGATCAGTAATGTAATGTATGTACACAGTGACTGCACCAGCAGAATAGTGAGTGCAGCTCTGGAGTATAATACAGGATGTAACTCAGGATCAGTACTGGATCAGTAATGTAATGTATGTACACAGTGACTGCACCAGCAGAATAGTGAGTACAGCTCTGGAGTATAATACAGGATGTAACTCAGGATCAGTAATGTAATGTATGTACACAGTGATTGCACCAGCAGAATAGTGAGTGCAGCTCTGGAGTATAATACAGGATGTAACTCAGGATCAGTAATGTAATGTATGTACACAGTGACTGCACCAGCAGAATAGTGAGTGCAGCTCTGGAGTATAATACAGGAGGTAACTCAGGATCAGTACTGGATCAGTAATGTAATGTATGTACACAGTGACTGCACCTGCAGAATAGTGAGTGCAGCTCTGGAGTATAATACAGGATGTAACTCAGGATCAGTAATGTAATGTATGTACACAGTGATTGCACCAGCAGAATAGTGAGTGCAGCTCTGGAGTATAATACAGGAGGTAACTCAGGATCAGTAATGTATGTACACAGTGACTGCACCAGCAGAATAGTGAGTGCAGCTTTGGAGTATAATACAAGATGTAACTCAGGATCAGTAATGTAATGTATGTACACAGTGACTGCACCAGCAGAATAGTGAGTGCAGCTCTGGAGTATAATACAGGATGTAACTCAGGATCAGTAATGTAATGTATGTACACAGTGACTGCACCAGCCGAATAGTGAGTGCAGCTTTGGAGTATAATACAGGAGGTAACTCAGGATCAGTAATGTAATGTATGTACACAGTGACTGCACCAGCAGAATAGTGAGTGCAGCTCTGGAGTATAATACAGGATGTAACTCAGGATCAGTAATGTAATGTATGTACACAGTTACTGCACCAGCAGAATAGTGAGTGCAGCTCTGGAGCATAATACAGGAGGTAACTCAGGATCAGTAACGTAATGTATGTACACAGAGACTGCACCAGCAGAATAGGGAGTGGAGCTCTGGAGGATAATACAGGATGTAACTCAGGATCAGTAATGCAATGTATGTACACAGTGACTGCACCTGCAGAATAGTGAGTGCAGCTCTGGAGTATAATACAGGATGTAACTCAGGATCAGTAATGTAATGTATGTACACAGTGATTGCACCAGCAAAATAGTGAGTGCAGCTCTGGAGTATAATAGAGGAGGTAACTCAGGATCAGTAATGTATGTACACAGTGACTGCACCAGCAGAATAGTGAGTGCAGCTCTGGAGTATAATACAGGATGTAACTCAGGATCAGTAATGTAATGTATGTACACAGTTACTGCACCAGCAGAATAGTGAGTGCAGCTCTGGAGCATAATACAGGAGGTAACTCAGGATCAGTAACGTAATGTATGTACACAGAGACTGCACCAGCAGAATAGTGAGTGCAGCTCTGGAGGATAATACAGGATGTAACTCAGGATCAGTCATGTAATGTATGTACACAGTGACTGCACCAGCAGAATAGTGAGTGCAGCTCTGGAGTATAATACAGGATGTAACTCAGGATCAGTAATGTAATGTATGTACACAGTTACTGCACCAGCAGAATAGTGAGTGCAGCTCTGGAGCATAATACAGGAGGTAACTCAGGATCAGTAACGTAATGTATGTACACAGAGACTGCACCAGCAGAATAGTGAGTGCAGCTCTGGAGGATAATACAGGATGTAACTCAGGATCAGTCATGTAATGTATGTACACAGTGACTGCACCAGCAGAATAGTGAGTGGAGCTCTGGAGTATAATACAGGAGGTAACTCAGGATCAGTAATGTAATGTATGTACACTGTGACTGCACCAGCAGAATAGTGAGTGCAGCTCTGGAGTATAATACAGGAGGTAACTCAGGATCAGTAATGTAATGTATGTACACAGTGACTGCACCAGCAGAATAGTGAGTGCAGCTCTGGAGTATAATACAGGATGTAACTCAGGATCAGTAATGTAATGTATGTACACAGTGACTGCACCAGCAGAATAGTGAGTGCAGCTCTGGAGTATAATACAGGATGTAACTCAGGATCAGTACCGGATCAGTAATGTAATGTATGTACACAGTGACTGCACCAGCAGAATAGTGAGTGCAGCTTTGGAGTATAATACAAGATGTAACTCAGGATCAGTAATGTAATGTATGTACACAGTGACTGCACAAGCAGAATAGTGAGTGCAGCTCTGGAGTATAATACAGGATGTAACTCAGGATCAGTAATGTAATGTATGTACACAGTGATTGCATCAGCAGAATAGTGAGTGCAGCTCTGGAGTATAATACAGGAGGTAACTCAGGATCAGTAATGTAATGTATGTACACAGTGACTGCACAAGCAGAATAGTGAGTGCAGCTCTGGAGTATAATACAGGATGTAACTCAGGATCAGTAATGTAATGTATGTACACAGTGATTGCACCAGCAGAATAGTGAGTGCAGCTCTGGAGTATAATACAGGAGGTAACTCAGGATCAGTAATGTAATGTATGTACACAGTGACTGCACCAGCAGAATAGTGAGTGCAGCTCTGGAGTATAATACAGGATGTAACTCAGGATCAGTAATGTAATGTATGTACACAGTGACTGCACCAGCAGAATAGTGAGTGCAGCTCTGGAGTATAATACAGGAGGTAACTAAGGATCAGTAATGTAATGTATGTACACAGTGACTGCACCAGCAGAATAGTGAGTGCAGCTCTGGGGTATAATACAGGATGTAACTCAGGATCAGTAATGTAATGTATGTACACAGTGACTGCACCAGCAGAATAGTGAGTGCAGCTCTGGAGTATAATACAGGATGTAACTCAGGATCAGTAATGTAATGTACACAGTGACTGCACCAGCAGAATAGTGAGTGGAGCTCTGGGGTATAATACAGGATGCAACTCAGGATCAGTAATGTATGTACACAGTGACTGCACCAGCAGAATAGTGAGTGCAGCTCTGGAGTATAATACAGGATGTAACTCAGGATCAGTAATGTAATGTATGTACACAGTGACTGCACCTGCAGAATAGTGAGTGCAGCTCTGGAGTATAATACAGGATGTAACTCAGGATCAGTAATGTAATGTATGTACACAGTGATTGCACCAGCAGAATAGTGAGTGCAGCTCTGGAGTATAATACAGGAGGTAACTCAGGATCAGTAATGTATGTACACAGTGACTGCACCAGCAGAATAGTGAGTGCAGCTTTGGAGTATAATACAAGATGTAACTCAGGATCAGTAATGTAATGTATGTACACAGTGACTGCACCAGCAGAATAGTGAGTGCAGCTCTGGAGTATAATACAGGATGTAACTCAGGATCAGTAATGTAATGTATGTACACAGTGACTGCACCAGCAGAATAGTGAGCGCAGCTCTGGAGTATAATACAGGATGTAACTCAGGATCAGTAATGTAATGTATGTACACAGTGACTGCACCAGCAGAATAGTGAGTGCAGCTCTGGAGTATAATACAGGATGTAACTCAGGATCAGTAATGTAATGTATGTACACAGTGACTGCACCAGCAGAATAGTGAGTGCAGCTCTGGAGTATAATACAGGATGTAACTCAGGATCAGTAATGTATGTACACAGTGACTGCACCAGCAGAATAGTGAGCGCAGCTCTGGAGTATAATACAGGAGGTAACTCAGGATCAGTAATGTAATGTATGTACACAGTGACTGCACCAGCAGAATAGTGAGTGCACCTCTGGAGTATAATACAGGAGGTAACTCAGGATCAGTAATGTATGTACACAGTGACTGCACCAGCAGAATAGTGAGTGCAGCTCTGGAGTATAATACAGGATGTAACTCAGGATCAGTAATGTAATGTATGTACACAGTGACTGCACCAGCAGAATAGTGAGTGCAGCTCTGGAGTATAATACAGGATGTAACTAAGGATCAGTAATGTAATGTATGTACACAGTGACTGCACCAGCAGAATAGTGAGTGCAGCTCTGGAGTATAATACAGGATGTAACTCAGGATCAGTAATGTAATGTATGTACACAGTGACTGCACCAGCAGAATAGTGAGTGCAGCTCTGGAGTATAATACAGGATGTAACTCAGGATCAGTAATGTAATGTACACAGTGACTGCACCAGCAGAATAGTGAGTGGAGCTCTGGGGTATAATACAGGATGCAACTCAGGATCAGTAATGTATGTACACAGTGACTGCACCAGCAGAATAGTGAGTGCAGCTCTGGAGTATAATACAGGATGTAACTCAGGATCAGTAATGTAATGTATATACACAGTGACTGCACCAGCAGAATAGTGAGTGCAGCTCTGGAGTATAATACAGGAGGTAACGCAGGATCAGTAATGTAATGTATGTACACAGTGACTGTACCAGCAGAATAGTGACTGCAGCTCTGGAGTATAATACAAGATGAAGCTCAGGATCAGTAATGTAATGTATGTACACAGTGACTGTACCTGCAGAATAGCGAGTGCAGCTCTGGGGTATAATACAGGATGTAACTCAGGATCAGTAATGTAATGTATGTACACAGTGATTGCACCAGCAGAATAGTGAGTGCAGCTCTGGAGTATAATACAGGGTGTAACTCAGGATCAGTAATGTAATGTATGTACACAGTGACCGCACCAGCAGAATAGTGACTGCAGCTCTGGAGTATAATACAGGATGTAACTCAGGATCAGTAATGTAATGTATGTACACAGTGACTGCACCAGCAGAATAGTGAGTGCAGCTCTGGAGTATAATACAGGATGAAGCTCAGGATCAGTAATGTAATGCATGTACACAGTGACTGCACCAGCAGAATAGTGAGTGCAGCTCTGGAGTATAATACAGGATGAAGCTCAGGATCAGTAATGTAATGCATGTACACAGTGACTGCACCAGCAGAATAGTGAGTGCAGCTCTGGAGTATAATACAGGATGTAACTCATAATCAGTAATGTAATGTATGTACACAGTGACTGCACCAGCAGAATAGTGAGTGCAGCTCTGGAGTATAATACAGGATGAAGCTCAGGATCAGTAATGTAATGTATGTACACAGTGACTGCACCAGCAGAATAGTGAGTGCAGCTCTGCAGTATAATACAGGATGTAACTCAGGATCAGTCATGTAATGTATGTACACAGTGACTGCACCAGCAGAATAGTGAGTGGAGCTCTGGAGTATAATACAGGAGGTAACTCAGGATCAGTAATGTAATGTATGTACACTGTGACTGCACCAGCAGAATAGTGAGTGCAGCTCTGGAGTATAATACAGGAGGTAACTCAGGATCAGTAATGTAATGTATGTACACAGTGACTGCACCAGCAGAATAGTGAGTGCAGCTCTGGAGTATAATACAGGATGTAACTCAGGATCAGTAATGTAATGTATGTACACAGTGACTGCACCAGCAGAATAGTGAGTGCAGCTCTGGAGTATAATACAGGATGTAACTCAGGATCAGTACCGGATCAGTAATGTAATGTATGTACACAGTGACTGCACCAGCAGAATAGTGAGTGCAGCTTTGGAGTATAATACAAGATGTAACTCAGGATCAGTAATGTAATGTATGTACACAGTGACTGCACAAGCAGAATAGTGAGTGCAGCTCTGGAGTATAATACAGGATGTAACTCAGGATCAGTAATGTAATGTATGTACACAGTGATTGCACCAGCAGAATAGTGAGTGGAGCTCTGGAGTATAATACAGGATGTAACTCATGATCAGTAATGTAATGTATGTACACAGTGACTGCACCTGCAGAATAGTGAGTGCAGCTCTGGAGTATAATACAGGATGTAACTCAGGATCAGTAATGTAATGTATGTACACAGTGATTGCACCAGCAGAATAGTGAGTGCAGCTCTGGAGTATAATACAGGAGGTAACTCAGGATCAGTAATGTAATGTATGTACACAGTGACTGCACCAGCAGAATAGTGAGTGCAGCTCTGGAGTATAATACAGGATGTAACTCAGGATCAGTAATGTAATGTATGTACACAGTGACTGCACCAGCAGAATAGTGAGTGCAGCTCTGGAGTATAATACAGGAGGTAACTAAGGATCAGTAATGTAATGTATGTACACAGTGACTGCACCAGCAGAATAGTGAGTGCAGCTCTGGGGTATAATACAGGATGTAACTCAGGATCAGTAATGTAATGTATGTACACAGTGACTGCACCAGCAGAATAGTGAGTGCAGCTCTGGAGTATAATACAGGATGTAACTCAGGATCAGTAATGTAATGTACACAGTGACTGCACCAGCAGAATAGTGAGTGGAGCTCTGGGGTATAATACAGGATGCAACTCAGGATCAGTAATGTATGTACACAGTGACTGCACCAGCAGAATAGTGAGTGCAGCTCTGGAGTATAATACAGGATGTAACTCAGGATCAGTAAT
The DNA here is from genome assembly GCF_046119375.1 of Phyllobates terribilis. Lineage (NCBI taxonomy): Eukaryota > Metazoa > Chordata > Amphibia > Anura > Dendrobatidae > Phyllobates > Phyllobates terribilis. The sequence goes on along the minus strand of NW_027362773.1, from coordinate 159,924,081 downwards.
GTAATGTATGTACACAGTGACTGCACCTGCAGAATAGTGAGTGCAGCTCTGGAGTATAATACAGGATGTAACTCAGGATCAGTAATGTAATGTATGTACACAGTGATTGCACCAGCAGAATAGTGAGTGCAGCTCTGGAGTATAATACAGGAGGTAACTCAGGATCAGTAATGTATGTACACAGTGACTGCACCAGCAGAATAGTGAGTGCAGCTTTGGAGTATAATACAAGATGTAACTCAGGATCAGTAATGTAATGTATGTACACAGTGACTGCACCAGCAGAATAGTGAGTGCAGCTCTGGAGTATAATACAGGATGTAACTCAGGATCAGTAATGTAATGTATGTACACAGTGACTGCACCAGCAGAATAGTGAGCGCAGCTCTGGAGTATAATACAGGATGTAACTCAGGATCAGTAATGTAATGTATGTACACAGTGACTGCACCAGCAGAATAGTGAGTGCAGCTCTGGAGTATAATACAGGATGTAACTCAGGATCAGTAATGTAATGTATGTACACAGTGACTGCACCAGCAGAATAGTGAGTGCAGCTCTGGAGTATAATACAGGATGTAACTCAGGATCAGTAATGTATGTACACAGTGACTGCACCAGCAGAATAGTGAGCGCAGCTCTGGAGTATAATACAGGAGGTAACTCAGGATTAGTAATGTAATGTATATACACAGTGACTGCACCAGCAGAATAGTGAGTGCAGCTCTGGAGTATAATACAGGAGGTAACGCAGGATCAGTAATGTAATGTATGTACACAGTGACTGTACCAGCAGAATAGTGACTGCAGCTCTGGAGTATAATACAGGATGAAGCTCAGGATCAGTAATGTAATGTATGTACACAGTGACTGCACCTGCAGAATAGTGAGAGCAGCTCTGGAGGATAATACAGGATGTAACTCAGGATCAGTAATGTAATGTATGTACACAGTGATTGCACCAGCAGAATAGTGAGTGCAGCTCTGGAGTATAATACAGGGTGTAACTCAGGATCAGTAATGTAATGTATGTACACAGTGACCGCACCAGCAGAATAGTGACTGCAGCTCTGGAGTATAATACAGGATGTAACTCAGGATCAGTAATGTAATGTATGTACACAGTGACTGCACCAGCAGAATAGTGAGTGCAGCTCTGGAGTATAATACAGGATGAAGCTCAGGATCAGTAATGTAATGCATGTACACAGTGACTGCACCAGCAGAATAGTGAGTGCAGCTCTGGAGTATAATACAGGATGAAGCTCAGGATCAGTAATGTAATGCATGTACACAGTGACTGCACCAGCAGAATAGTGAGTGCAGCTCTGGAGTATAATACAGGATGTAACTCATGATCAGTAATGTAATGTATGTACACAGTGACTGCACCAGCAGAATAGTGAGTGCAGCTCTGGAGTATAATACAGGATGAAGCTCAGGATCAGTAATGTAATGTATGTACACAGTGACTGCACCAGCAGAATAGTGAGTGCAGCTCTGCAGTATAATACAGGATGTAACTCAGGATCAGTAATGTAATGTATGTACACAGTGACTGCACCAGCAGAATAGTGAGTGCAGCTCTGGAGTATAATACAGGATGAAGCTCAGGATCAGTAATGTAATGTATGTACACAGTGACTGCACCAGCAGAATAGTGAGTGCAGCTCTGGAGTATAATACAGGATGTAACTCAGGATCAGTAATGTAATGTATGTACACAGTGATTGCACCAGCAGAATAGTGAGTGCAGCTCTGGAGTATAATACAGGGTGTAACTCAGGATCAGTAATGTAATGTATGTACACAGTGACCGCACCAGCAGAATAGTGACTGCAGCTCTGGAGTATAATACAGGATGTAACTCAGGATCAGTAATGTAATGTATGTACACAGTGACTGCACCAGCAGAATAGTGAGTGCAGCTCTGGAGTATAATACAGGATGAAGCTCAGGATCAGTAATGTAATGCATGTACACAGTGACTGCACCAGCAGAATAGTGAGTGCAGCTCTGGAGTATAATACAGGATGAAGCTCAGGATCAGTAATGTAATGTATGTACACAGTGACTGCACCAGCAGAATAGTGAGTGCAGCTCTGTAGTATAATACAGGATGTAACTCATGATCAGTAATGTAATGTATGTACACAGTGACTGCACCAGCAGAATAGTGAGTGCAGCTCTGGAGTATAATACAGGATGAAGCTCAGGATCAGTAATGTAATGTATGTACACAGTGACTGCACCAGCAGAATAGTGAGTGCAGCTCTGCAGTATAATACAGGATGTAACTCAGGATCAGTAATGTAATGTATGTACACAGTGACTGCACCAGCAGAATAGTGAGTGCAGCTCTGGAGTATAATACAGGATGAAGCTCAGGATCAGTAATGTAATGTATGTACACAGTGACTGCACCAGCAGAATAGTGAGTGCAGCTCTGCAGTATAATACAGGATGTAACTCAGGATCAGTAATGTAATGTATGTACACAGTGACTGCACCAGCAGAATAGTGAGTGCAGCTCTGGAGTATAATACAGGATGAAGCTCAGGATCAGTAATGTAATGTATGTACACAGTGACTGCTCCAGCAGAATAGTGAGTGCAGCTCTGGAGTATAATACAGGATGTAACTCAGGATCAGTAATGTAATGTATGTACACAGTGACTGCACCAGCAGAATAGTGACTGCAGCTCTGGAGTATAATACAGGATGTAACTCAGGATCAGTAATGTAATGTACGTACACAGTGACTGCACCAGCAGAATAGTGAGTGCAGCTCTGGAGTATAATACAGGAGGTAACTCAGGATCAGTAATGTAATGTATGTACACAGTGACTGTACCAGCAGAATAGTGACTGCAGCTCTGGAGTATAATACAGGATGAAGCTCAGGATCAGTAATGTAATGTATGTACACAGTGACTGCACCTGCAGAATAGTGAGAGCAGCTCTGGAGGATAATACAGGATGTAACTCAGGATCAGTAATGTATGTACACAGTGACTGCACCAGCAGAATAGTGAGTGCAGCTCTGGAGTATAATGCAGGATGCATTGTTTTTTAAATTTTTATTGGTCCATTCGCTTCATCTGTTCCTGCTGTTGACCATTTATCTGAAGCAATACATAGCATAAGTAACGATCAGGCGACTTACAACAACTCGGATGTGTTTGGCCAAATCTCGGGAGCTGCCGGTCAAGAAGTCAGAGAATGCGGTCTGGGTTGAAAGAGGGAAGAGCTGGTGAGAAGCTGCAGGACATGAGGACAACTGAACAATATGAAGAGACAGACTCACTCCGGCATAGAACATCTTATTGCGAAATCGGCTGTTAAACTTCTCGGGGTTCGCCTCTGCAGAGAGAAACAAACACCAAACACGGGTCAATGGTTTTCTGCAGAAAGCGGATGTTAATGTATAAAGTGTGCAACTATTACACGTCCACAGCACAGCACAAAGCTATACACTGCATAACAAAATAACACTGCTGTATTCCTGTCACCTACTAGCTATGGCGCCCCCTATTGTCACATACTTGTTATGGCGAATAAGATATAACATATAGGTGAATATGGTATAACATAAAGGTGAATTACCTCTGGACTCGTGGAATTCCAAGGTGACACGAGCGTCAAATCCCAGGCTGAAATAATTATTGAACACATCTAGAGGCAGCTGCAGGAAGAGAGGCAGAAGGTTAAACGCTAGGATTTCCTCTGAAAGGTAGTCCTGTAGGGGACGCGGCCCGCCCTCGCCAAGGGGACGCGGCCCGCCCTCCCAAGGGGACGCAGCCAGCCCTCGCAAGGGGACGCAGCCAGCCCTCGCAAGGGGACGCCGCCCGCCCTCGCAAGGGGACGCGGCCCGCCCTCGCAAGGGGACGCGGCCCGCCCTCGCAAGGGGACGCGGCCCGCCCTCTATCCTGCATCACTCACTTTATCGGTTGCTCCTTCTCCTCGGTCCTCTTCGCAGGCTTCAAGGTTTCGATCCACTTCCAAGTTCCACCTGTCGAGCTGGACCACGGATCCCTCCTCCACGTGGCTCAGGATTTTAGAGAGAGGCTCATCTGTGTAACCCTAGAGGAAATGTGGCAGACGCAGAACAATGAATCCAAAACTTCAGTAGAAAAGAAAGAATACGGCAAAGCCCAATCTGTGGGACCGCACCTCGCTCCAGCACGCAGCACCGCGCAGAATGAAGGCCGATTCTGACACATAGGAGAACGTCGAGAGATTACAGATCCAGGACTCATGAAAAGCGAGATCACAACTCAATCTAAAGCACAAAGTACTGAGTCTTAAAAGGGCGCTCCACTCTGGACAATCCCTTTTTGCTAGAAGTTTTTCCTGATCATCAGCCAATTATTGGGTATCACAGATCTCCTGAGATCAGTTCTAATCTACAGAGATCAGCAAACACGGCCACTGGCAGCCATTTATAGACTAGCCAGCTCCTTGTGATAGAGACAGACCCCAAAGATTGGGCTGGCACCATCTAGTGGATATGCCATACATGCTCAAGATGAGAATATATATTTAATGGGGTGATCCGTTTTTAAACTTTAATGTCCAACGCCTTCACCTGCGTAAAAGATATTGTACAACCTAAATAAAAAAAAAAATCCATGATGGCAGATAACAGAATAAAATAATAAATGCAAGTATTTATTCCAGGGTGAAGCCATATCACTCCAGTGCAGGCCGCTTCAGTGTTCTCCGAAGGCTCCATCCCATTTACAGTCACCTGACCACTGGGCTCTGTGATCGGCGGCAGTGGTCAGGTGACTGGGATGGTACGTTATTAGCGGTACCATTGGAACCACTGGGTTCAGCGATCATGCAGAGTTAGTTGGTATGAAAATACCAGCCAGTGATTGAGTGATTGGCTGCAGCAGTGACGTCACCGCTGCAAATGTGTCAACTAAGGCATGTGGGCAGCAGGAGAGACGGGAGAAGCAAGTACCATAAATATGAAAACTATAAAAGCCTTTTAAAGTCAGCCCTGATTACGGAGACTTACCCCGCCCCAGTTGAGAGTCCGAGCGAGGTCATTTCCGGTGCCAAGAGGGAGGATGGCGACAGGCGGAGGAGGAAAAAGGTGCAGCTGATCCAATACAGAGAGAATCCAGCCAACCTGGAGAAATAGCAAAAAAATATTTCATTACAAACATGCGGACAAAATACTAAGGACGTGGACGCTACACGGTGAGGCTGCGGCTGGGGTTCAATCTCTAGATAAAATGAAGGATGCGGATAGTAAATGATGATTTATCCGGGAGCTGAAGACAGATGATGGGGATCCGGCAACTGTCACGTCTCTGTCTGTCCTGCTAAATTTACCAGCCTGAATCATAGATGTATCTGGAGGAGGAAAACAAGATCGTCCACGGTACACGACGTCCCCGACCAAAGCAGAGAGGAACAGAAGACTCACCGTGCCGTCACCGCCACACGCCAGGATACGCAACGAGGGAACCTTCCGATACATCTCTAACCTGCCAGAGATACAAGGGGGCGGATGTGAGAGCGCTGGGACCACGCCAGCCATGACACAGGAGGACGGCGTCTCAAATTAAGGGACTGGTGCAACATTATAAAAACCAAATTGCTCCAATATTCTGGAAGGGATTAGAAGATGTGACTGTACTGAAATACGTACAGCTCTGCCTCAATGAAATAATAGACAAGCCCCAATTATTGTGCAGATCTGTATGATTCACCATGAAGAGCCTTTATATAAAGCATGTAGTGATATCCCCACATTTAATGCAAGCATATCACCATTGCATATGCTCCACCAACCACATCTGAATATATGCAGCTTGCATCAGCGACCACACTTTAAAGAGCTGTGTTGCCGGTGTTATAATTAATGATTTAATTATGCCGTCCAGACGGTCGCCACGTAAGCCGCATAGGCTATACGCAGTCCGCACAGCAGCTAAGGGCGCCATTTCTCTGAGACTGTCTGTACCAGCGTATAGTTCAGCCAGCTAAGGCGCATCCGCCGCGCCGATCTGTGTGCCGCTCGCACTGTACTTACAAGCGGAGTTCAGTATGTTTGCCAGATGATCACAGCCATAATAATCTACAGACTGTCAGTACTCAAAGGCGGAGGTGGCATATTCATTATACCATATTGGAATTCTGAGGTTTATTACATATAGACTCTCTCTAGAATCTGTTGTTCATAGGTTTATACAAAGACTCTCATCTAAGATGTGTCCCTGACGCGCGTTTCGCCGGGATAAAAGTTTTTTCTAAGGGCCTTTCTCCTAGTAGCCTGGTTCCAGTTCACCGGATCCCCGTTCTCCAGGATTTCGATGCTAAGAGATCAGTAAGTATACTGCTATCTTATGGATATTGGAAAATTTTATGTTCCGGGAATGCCCCCTTTGAATACAATTAACAAATCATTAAAAATAAAAACGAAAAAAAAAAAAAAAAAAATCCATATCCACATGCACCAATTTTGGATAAAGACATTTAGAATGGGAATCTGGTGCTCGGGCATTATTACATCCCTATCAGGCAGAACATAAAATAATCATCCCCGACAGAGAATTTTACCCCGGCACCATCTCCTTAAAAAAAATTCTGAGAATGGAAAATAAGGGAAATTAAATTTTGCTCTGTGTATGAAAGTTTAACCCCCCCCCCCCCCCCTCCGCTGGTCTTGAAAGGGTAAAAGAAGACATGGATGGATCTCGGGCAGGTACGGGGATCCCAATTTAGAGCTTTCCACCCAGAGAGGTACAGACCCTTCCTCCAGGAGTCACGCAGAGGAGCACGCGGCACATCCAGCGCTTATGGGCAGAGGCGTCTGATTCATACGTTATTTTTGCAGTAAAGTGAGCGATACCTATTTCTATAGTTGGAAGTGAAATCACACCATGAAGCAATGTCGTCAGCTCGTTATATAATGGGGAGGTGTTTGCTGAGCGAAATGTTCCATGTAAGTAACAGCGGATCAGATCCAGTCCCCAGAAAGCTGGAGAGCGTCCGCTGTCACCAAACCACACGTGATGCTTCTCCATCGCCTCTAATCCACTTTTCACTCCATATTAAAACTCCTCGTGTCCCACAAAAGGTAAAAGCCACTTACATATTACCCTTTAATAGTAAAATACGCAATAGTGTAACCTGTGTACTCACGCTTCCTTAGGACCACCCTGACTGAGGTCAAACACTTGCCGTGGATTCAGATACCACATGAAGGACTGAAGGATCTTCACACCCTATTGGGGGATAGACATCAAATACATCAGACAGCGCCCCCAACAGCACACATTATTCACCCAAACTGACATACCGCGCAGCTTGGCCAATCGTATAGTGATTGGGGGTGGTCTCAGCTCCGGGACCCCCCCCCACAATTAAAAGTAAACTGAAATAAATTCCGAGTTTTTGAAGCCCCATCTCTACCCTGGGGTAACAGGTAGGAGTCCCGAATTAGGGACCCCCACCAGTAATTCACAATGACCCAAGATGAATGGATTTGGTAAACCTGACTGACCCTATTTCACATTTCTCAGCTACTAATTCACTTTCCAATTGGCTTATCTATATAATCTCCAGAGTAAAAGGCAGCAGACGGAGCTGCAGCTCCCATATATAACAGTCCTCCCAATTTATACGGTTAGTAAGGAGAAGAAATAAGGAGACGAAATAGCCAAAGGATAAGACGAGCCTGATGGAGCGGGTAATGTGCTGCCATTAGAATTAGAAAGGGGAGGCATGTAAGGGACTATGAAGTGAAGCAGGCAGGACGATGGTGGTCCTGTGATGGTAGAATAAGGCTCCTTACTTGATTTCCTCCACTTTTTGGGTTGACGAATACCAGCACAGGTTTCATGAGAGGGCACGGAGCGGGTCTGATGATGAACGGTCGCATCCTGGGCTCCTAAAGGACCAAAGTATTACAGTTATTCAAGTACCAACAGACCAAACTATAGCCGCCACTCACATCTTCTTAAAATAATTGCTTTATTGATCCATTAGAATAAAAGGAACAAAAAAATGGTTGAACACAAAAGCACAAAAATGAAAAAGGTAGAACAGAAATATCCGCTCCCTCCCAGGCGACAGGTTTCAGACCTTCATTGTCCTTTATCAAGTCTGAGCAGAGCCTGACAAAGGACAATGCAGGTCTGAAACCTGTTGCTTGGGAGGGAGCAGATATTTCTGTTCTACCTTTTTCATTTTTGTGCATTTGTGTTTAACCGTTTTTTGTTCCTTTTATTCTAATGGATCAATAAAGCAATTATTTTAAGAAGATGTGAGTGCCGGCTATCGTTTGCACTGTTGCTATTACTGGAGTATTTTGCTGTGTACGTGGACAGGTGAGCTGATTGCTCCTTTTTCAGTTTTTCAAGTAGAGGACTGTTCTGAGTCGTCCCTATATTTTATAGCATTAGTTATCGCCTACGGGCCAATTCCAATGGCTGCAGTACACTCATGACACTTTTAAAGTACATGCTATAAGCTTAGGACAGGCGGCAGCACGACTTTAGCCCATTGGGAGCACAGAGGTTCCCTCACCCCCATTTACGCTCCAGGTAGAGAACATACATGCAACTTCCTCCATTGTACTTTATGGGAATTCTGGAGAAAGCCGACTGTTTCACGGTTCTCCTGACAGCCACAATGAAGGTAGTCACGTTCATGAATGGCCTCCATAACATGTCCTACACCCCCATTCTGATGATACATGGCCACGGTGCACCAGTAATGCTGATTAGTCCCTGTTCCTCTTCTGACGTAGCAGTAGCCCCCCAGACACAGCCGCTATGTCTGTGGCCAGAAGGTTGGGATCACATAAAATGAGCCACAAGCCACTTATGATCACCATTCTGCAGATTGGGCACCCCCATTTTATAGTATGAAGCCCACCTCAGCTCCCTTCTTGCTGGGCTTCCTCTTGAAAGACGGCCTCTTCTTTTTCTTACTTGATTTGATTGAGCTCTGCAAGGAATTAGAGAACCACATAAGAACCAGAGAAATGCCAAAGGACAAGAAGGAGGGAGTGCGAGGTCGCTTACCTGTGGTCGCCGCACTCGGATTATCCAAGTGGGGGGCACAATGACAGCAGCGTGAGCCCCTAAAGAGCAGGGCTCCTCTATGTGGTGGAGCATGAAGCACGAGACCTTGTTGTGGTACTGCGGGGGGGAAAAAGCACGTAATCAGGATGAATAAAAGGCACGGGAAGCACAGAAAGAAGAAAACGTAAAGAACTGATGGGGTATTGCCGTCTCAGCCATCAGTTGATGCTCCGACCATTGTGCCTCTTCACAGTTTGTTTTCCTGCAGAGCAGCGCTCACACTGCAGCAACGGGTGGCCGGACAAGCAGCACTAACCCTGCAATGCAACGCCTTAAATCTCATTTTTGCTTTTCCGATTTTTCCTCCCCTTCTTCCCAGAGCCAGAACGCTTATTTTTCTGTCCCCATAGGCATACGACGGCTCGTTTTTTTGTGGGACGAGTTCTACTTTTGAATGACACAATTCATTTTACCATATCGTGTACTGGAAAACGGGAAAAACAAAATTCCAAGTGCGGTGAAATTGTGAAAAAAAAAACCACAATTGTGACTTGTTTTTTGGGAATTGTTTTTACGGTGTACATTTTGTAGTAAAAATGACCCCACAATATGATTCTCCTCACCAATACGATTACGGCGATACCAAACATGTCCAGTGTTTTTTTATTAGTTTAGCGGTGAAAAAAAAATCAGACATTTGCAAAAAAAAAAAAAAAAGTTTTTACGGTTGTGTCACCATTTTCCGAGACCCGTAATATTTTTATATTTCAGCCGATGGAGATGCGTGATGGCTTATTTTTTGCAGGGGTGAGACAAAGTTTTTATTGCTACCACTTTGGGATAGATATGACTTTTTGATCGCTTGTTAGAGCATTTTGGGTGGAATTGCGGTGACCAAAAAAACTTCTTGAATTTTTCCATGTTCGGTGTTTACCAATAGGGTTAATTGTTTTTATATTTTGATAGATCGGACATTTCTGAACATGGCTATACCAAATGTGAGTATTTTTTTAATATCTTCATTTTCATGGGGGGAGGTGGGTGATTTGAACTTTTTTTTTTTTTCATATTTTTTTTAAAACTTTTTTTTTTTTTTTTTTTTTACTTTTTACTGATCTTGTTAGTTCCCTTAGGGGACTTGAATATTTGAGCCTCTGATTGCTTGTGCTATATACAGCGACGCCACAGCATCGCTGCACATAGCAGAAATCACAGACTCCTTTGAAGCTCAACCACAGCAGGTTTCAAAGGAGCTTCGTAATGTAAAGCACGGAGGTCATCAGCTGACCCCCCCGGCTGTCATGACAACCCGTCGGCGACCCGCGATCAAGTCATGGGCGAGCTCATGGGCGGAGGTAATGACATGCGGCACGTCGGCACGTGTTAAATGCCGCTGTCAGAGATTGACAGTGGCATTTAACAAGTTAGCAATCGCGAGCGGAGCTCCTCTCGACCCGCGATTACTAGGGGCAGGTGCTGGCTGTCATACACAGCCATCACCTGCCTGATATGGGGTGGGCTCGCTGCGGGAACCTGATCCATACTCCCAGTTCTGACATGCGCCGTATATATACAGCGCATGTCGTGAAAGCGTTAAAGACAGGTTACTGCATACTAAAAAGTTGGCGTTTCATGCTACCACCAAAACCACGGCCGCCTGTCCACAAACATTGCCATAGCACGCGGATGTGAAAACCTAGCCGAACTGAATGCAAATCTAGGTTATGTGGAAGCCCCAACATTGTGTATTTGATCAACCCCCGATATTATATATAAACACACACCTCAGCTACAGCTCACATTTTGGTTGGTCCCTCACCAATGGCACACTCAACATCCAGCAGATAGAAAGTAGCTTCATGGGAGTGTCAATTTCATAGCAAAACCCTACAGGTGCCTCTAATTCAGACCCAGCAGAGCTGGGATTTAACCCTGTCCTTCCCAGCTATGCTACTATATATATATATATATATATATATATATATATATATATATATATATATATATATATATATATATATATATATATATATATGTATAGTAGATCGATGACACATAAAATACTCACCGCCAGTTTGCACCATGAGCAGCTGATAGCAACAATCTCTTTGCTGTGAAAGGCAAACTTCTGCTGGAAACCCTGAGAAGAGCAAAGGAAACTCAGTGAGCTGAAATAGCGATAAAAAGACAAAATAGATCCAGTCTAAAAGACCGTGGTGGGCTCCGTTACTACTAGTCATCCTCTGCTGATGTGGAGAAAAATGGCAAAGTGCAAAGGCCGACTGGCAAGAAAATTATCCGAGAGAACTGACCCGTGTAAACAAGTAAACGTAAGTAAGTAAATCTGTACGAGGATCTACAGGACTGTGTGCACGAGGCTTTGGATTTTAGGAGAGCGTCAAGGTGAGTGCATTGTAATAATTGGCCCTTACACACATTCACAGGTCTGCAGGTAACAGGAGGCAATGTGATTAATCTCATCAGTAGCGTAATGTCACGGCGTGGGAGGAAGTGGTGAGACGCAAATTCACACCTGTTCCCTTCGTCATAACGAATTTGTTCAGTGAAAAGACGAGCACAGGAAATATAGAGACGCGCAGATACCAGGCTTCCATTGTAAAGAAATGTGCACCACGTATGGAGCGGCGGCCTCTCCCACACCGCCACATGCTGCAAAAAAGGAAACCCCGCGTGTACATTTTATTTTCTATATCCTCCGAGTTGGACTGTGTGTTGCTGGCTGCAGCAGAATGAGTGAACTGAGATCCCGTCAGAGAGTGTGCAATGCTTTTACCTGTCTTTTTCGGAGCTCTTCTCGGCAAATGGTCACAGAGCATGCTCACAACACTCCACCGTAGAAATCAATGGGTGACGGTCACAGAGCATGCTCACAACACTCCACCGTAGAAATCAATGGGTGACGGTCACAGAGCATGCCCACAACACTCCACCATAGAAATCAATGGGTGAGGGTCACAGAGCATGCTCACAACACTCCGCCATAGAAATCAATGGGTGAGGGTCACAGAGCATGCTCACAACACTCCGCCATAGAAATCAATGGGTGAGGGTCACAGAGCATGCCCACAACACTCCACCATAGAAATCAATGGGTGAGGGTCACAGAGCATGCCCACAACACTCCACCATAGAAATCAATGGGTGAGGGTCACAGAGCATGCTCACAACACTCCGCCATAGAAATCAATGGGTGAGGGTCACAGAGCATGCCCACAACACTCCGCCATAGAAATCAATGGGTGAGGGTCACAGAGCATGCCCACAACACTCCACCATAGAAATCAATGGGTGGGGGTCACAGAGCATGCCAACAACACTCCGCCATAGAAATCAATCGGTGAGGGTCACAGAGCATGCCCACAACACTCCGCCATAGAAATCAATGGGTGGGGGTCACAGAGCATGACAACAACACTCCGCCATAGAAATCAATGGGTGAGGGTCACAGAGCATGCTCACAACACTCCGCCATAGAAATCAATGGGTGAGGGTCACAGAGCATGACAACAACACTCCACCATAGAAATCAATGGGTGAGGGTCACAGAGCATGCCCACAACACTCCACCATAGAAATCAATGGGTGAGGGTCACAGAGCATGCCCACAACACTCCACCATAGAAATGAATGGGTGAGGGTCACAGAGCATGCCCACAACACTCCACCATAGAAATGAATGGGTGGGGGTCACAGAGCATGCCCACAACACTCCACCATAGAAATCAATGGGTGGGGGTCACAGAGCATGCCCACAACACTCCACCATAGAAATGAATGGGTGGGGGTCACAGAGCATGCCCACAACACTCCACCATAGAAATCAATGGGTGGGGGTCACAGAGCATGCCCACAACACTCCACCATAGAAATGAATGGGTGAGGGTCACAGAGCATGCCCACAACACTCCACCATAGAAATGAATGGGTGGGGGTCACAGAGCATGCCCACAACACTCCACCATAGAAATGAATGGGTGAGGGTCACAGAGCATGCCCACAACACTCCACCATAGAAATGAACGGGTGAGGGTCACAGAGCATGCCCACAACACTCCACCATAGAAATGAATGGGTGAGGGTCACAGAGCATGCCCACAACACTCCACCATAGAAATCAATGGGTGGGGGTCACAGAGCATGCCCACAACACTCCACCATAGAAATGAATGGGTGAGGGTCACAGAGCATGCCCACAACACTCCACCATAGAAATGAATGGGTGAGGGTCACAGAGCATGCCCACAACACTCCACCATAGAAATGAATGGGTGAGGGTCACAGAGCATGCCCACAACACTCCACCATAGAAATGAATGGGTGAGGGTCACAGAGCATGCCCACAACACTCCACCATAGAAATGAATGGGTGAGGGTCACAGAGCATGCCCACAACACTCCACCATAGAAATGAATGGGTGAGGGTCACAGAGCATGCCCACAACACTCCACCATAGAAATGAATGGGTGAGGGTCACAGAGCATGCCCACAACACTCCACCATAGAAATGAACGGGTGAGGGTCACAGAGCATGCCCACAACACTCCACCATAGAAATGAATGGGTGAGGGTCACAGAGCATGCCCACAACACTCCACCATAGAAATCAATGGGTGGGGGTCACAGAGCATGCCCACAACACTCCACCATAGAAATGAATGGGTGAGGGTCACAGAGCATGCCCACAACACTCCACCATAGAAATGAATGGGTGGGGGTCACAGAGCATGCCCACAACACTCCACCATAGAAATGAATGGGTGAGGGTCACAGAGCATGCCCACAACACTCCACCATAGAAATGAATGGGTGAGGGTCACAGAGCATGTCCACAACCCTCCACCATAGAAATGAATGGGTGGGGGTCAAAGAGCATGCCCACAACACTCCACCATAGAAATCAATGGGTGGGGGTCACAGAGCATGCCCACAACACTCCACCATAGAAATCAATGGGTGGGGGTCACAGAGCATGCCCACAACACTCCACCATAGAAATCAATGGGTGGGGGTCACAGAGCATGCCCACAACACTCCACCATAGAAATCAATGGGTGAGGGTCACAGAGCATGCACACAACACCCCACCATAGAAATGAATGGGTGGGGGGTCACAGAGCATGCCCACAACACTCCACCATAGAAATCAATGGGTGGGGGTCACAGAGCATGCCCACAACACTCCACCATAGAAATCAATGGGTGGGGGTCACAGAGCATGCCCACAACACTCCACCATAGAAATCAATGGGTGGGGGTCACAGAGCATGCCCACAACACTCCACCATAGAAATCAATGGGTGGGGGTAACAGAGCATGCCCACAACACTCCACCATAGAAATCAATGGGTGGGGGTCACAGAGCATGCCCATAACACTCCACCATAGAAATGAATGGGTGGGGGTCACAGAGCATGCCCACAACACTCCACCATAGAAATCAATGGGTCAGGGTCACAGAGCATGCCCACAACACTCCACCATAGAAATCAATGGGTGGGGGTCACAGAGCATGCCCAATGGGTGGGGGTCACAGAGCATGCCCACAACACTCCACCATAGAAATCAATGGGTGGGGGTCACAGAGCATGCCCACAACACTCCACCATAGAAATCAATGGGTGAGGGTCACAGAGCATGCCCACAACACTCCACCATAGAAATGAATGGGTGGGGGTCACAGAGCATGCCCACAACACTCCACCATAGAAATGAATGGGTGAGGGTCACAGAGCATGCCCACAACACTCCACCATAGAAATCAATGGGTGAGGGTCACAGAGCATGTCCACAACACTCCACCATAGAAATCAATGGGTGGGGGTCACAGAGCATGCCCACAACCCTCCACCATAGAAATCAATGGGTGGGGGTCACAGAGCATGCCCACAACCCTCCACCATAGAAATCAATGGGTGGGGGTCACAGAGCATGCCCACAACCCTCCACCATAGAAATCAATGGGTGGGGGTCACAGAGCATGCCCACAACACTCCACCATAGAAATCAATGGGTGAGGGTCACAGAGCATGCACACAACACCCCACCATAGAAATGAATGGGTGGGGGTCACAGAGCATGCCCACAACACTCCACCATAGAAAACAATGGGTGAGGGTCACAGAGCATGCCCACAACACTCCACCATAGAAATCAATGGGTGGGGGTCACAGAGCATGCCCACAACACTCCACCATAGAAATCAATGGGTGGGGGTCACAGAGCATGCCCACAACACTCCACCATAGAAATCAATGGGTGGGGGTCACAGAGCATGCACACAACACTCCACCATAGAAATGAATGGGTGGGGGTCACAGAGCATGCCCACAACACTCCACCATAGAAATCAATGGGTCAGGGTCACAGAGCATGCCCACAACACTCCACCATAGAAATCAATGGGTGGGGGTCACAGAGCATGCCCAATGGGTGGGGGTCACAGAGCATGCCCACAACACTCCACCATAGAAATCAATGGGTGGGGGTCACAGAGCATGCCCACAACACTCCACCATAGAAATCAATGGGTGGGGGTCACAGAGCATGCCCACAACACTCCACCATAGAAATCAATGGGTGGGGGTCACAGAGCATGCCCACAACACTCCACCATAGAAATCAATGGGTGGGGGTCACAGAGCATGTCCACAACACTCCACCATAGAAATCAACGGGTGAGGGTCATAGAGCATGCCCACAACACTCAACTAAAGAATTCAATAAATGAGGGTAAAGAGCATGCCCACAACCCTCCACCATAGAAATCAATGGGTGGGGGTCACAGAGCATGCCCACAACACCCAACTAAAGAATTCAATAAATGAGGGTAAAGAGCATGCCCACAACACTCCACCATAGAAATCAATGGGTGGGGGTCACAGAGCATGCCCAATGGGTGGGGGTCACAGAGCATGCCCACAACCCTCCACCATAGAAATCAATGGGTGGGGTCACAGAGCATGCCCACAACCCTCCACCATAGAAATCAATGGGTGGGGGTCACAGAGCATGCCCACCACACTCCACCATAGAAATCAATGGGTGGGGGTCACAGAGCATGCCCACAACACTCCACCATAGAAATCAATGGGTGGGGGTCACAGAGCATGCACACAACACTCCACCATAGAAATGAATGGGTGGGGGTCACAGAGCATGCCCACAACACTCCACCATAGAAATGAATGGGTGAGGGTCACAGAGCATGCCCACAACACTCCACCATAGAAATCAATGGGTGGGGGTCACAGAGCATGCCCACAACACTCCAACATAGAAATCAATGGGTGGGGGTCACAGAGCATGCCCACAACACTCCAACATAGAAATCAATGGGTGAGGGTCACAGAGCATGCCCACAACACTCCGCCATAGAAATCAATGGGTGGGGGTCACAGAGCATGCCCACCACACTCCACCATAGAAATCAATGGGTGAGGGTCACAGAGCATGCCCACAACACTCCACCATAGAAATCAATGGGTGGGGGTCACAGAGCATGCCCAATGGGTGGGGGTCACAGAGCATGCCCACAACCCTCCACCATAGAAATCAATGGGTGGGGTCACAGAGCATGCCCACAACCCTCCACCATAGAAATCAATGGGTGAGGGTCACAGAGCATGCCCACAACACTCCACCATAGAAATCAATGGGTGGGGGTCACAGAGCATGCCCACAACACTCCACCATAGAAATCAATGGGTGGGGGTCACAGAGCATGCACACAACACTCCACCATAGAAATGAATGGGTGGGGGTCACAGAGCATGCCCACAACACTCCACCATAGAAATGAATGGGTGAGGGTCACAGAGCATGCCCACAACACTCCACCATAGAAATCAATGGGTGGGGGTCACAGAGCATGCCCACAACAGTCCAACATAGAAATCAATGGGTGAGGGTCACAGAGCATGCCCACAACACTCCAACATAGAAATCAATGGGTGGGGGTCACAGAGCATGCCCACCACACTCCACCATAGAAATCAATGGGTGAGGGTCACAGAGCATGCCCACAACACTCCACCATAGAAATCAATGGGTGGGGGTCACAGAGCATGCCCACCACACTCCACCATAGAAATCAATGGGTGAGGGTCACAGAGCATGCCCACAACACTCCACCATAGAAATCAATGGGTGGGGGTCACAGAGCATGCCCACAACACTCCACCATAGAAATCAATGGGTGGGGGTCACAGAGCATGCCCACAACACTCCACCATAGAAATCAATGGGTGGGGGTCACAGAGCATGCCCACAACACTCCACCATAGAAATGAATGGGTGAGGGTCACAGAGCATGCCCACAACACTCCACCATAGAAATCAATGGGTGAGGGTCACAGAGCATGCCCACAACACTCCAACATAGAAATCAATGGGTGAGGGTCACAGAGCATGCCCACAACACTCAACTAAAGAATTCAATAAATGAGGGTAAAGAGCATGCCCACAGCACTGGGTTACCGGCCACCTCTGCAGTCTATCAGCAGAGGCAAGGAGTGCAGCGCTTGCATGCTGTTTGCTATATGTAAGCGCTGCTGTGAAGCTGGCCAGATCAATGCATAAACAGGACGACGTCACGGATATCAATATGGTGTATAAGGCCACGTTCACACAATCAGTATTCAGTCAGTATTTTACATTAGTATTTGTAAGCCAAAACCAGGAGTGGGTGAAAAATACAGAATTGGTGACTTGTTTCTTATTATACTTTTCCTCTGATTGTTCCTCACCTGGTTTTGGCTTACAAATACTGACTGTGTGAACATGGCCTAATGATAACGTTTCTATTCACTGACAGCAAGTCGTGGTCCTAATTACTCAAATACAAAATTATGCAACGTGTAATGACCAAAACACAGCCCCAGATCTGACTCTATAGACAAGTGCATATTGCCGCTCACCTTCCCACACTGCCGGCATTTCCCCGCCTGGCGCCTGCGGTGCACCCAATGATGCCGAACAATCACTGGCTACGGGACAGGAAAGACATGGGGGGGGGGGGAAACTGTTTATACATCACCAATAAATGATCATATTCATTGTATTTAAGGTGCAGATATTTACGCTCGTCGGTGGTTGTCCATGACTGGTGAGGAGGGTGGAAGGGGCATCCGTGGTCAATGGTGCAACCCCCACAGTACCGGGTCATGCCAACACCCTGCCCCTCATATAGCACAGCACATATAATGTCAGACCGGCTTTACCCCTTTAAGGACTTCTCATAGATACCTGTAATTAAAATGCATTTGCTACAAAACAGACGGGTTCCTTCTGCCCGGACTATATCGCGCCCCTTTTTCTAAGAGCCATAAGGTTTTTATTTTTGCATCTACATAGCCATTTGAGATCTTGTTTTTTTTTTTTGTGGGACAAATTGTAGTTGTGAGAAACATTATTAATTTTTACCATATAATGCACTGAAAAAAAAACAGGAAAAAAAAATCCTATAATTCTCTCCTTTATTTTATTTTTTTTACGCCGTTTGCTGCATGGGTTGCTTAAATTTATATATTTTGATAGATCCGACTTTTAGGGCCAAATATTCTTTTCCATTTCTTTGCTTTCAAATTGATACAACATTTTTAGGTTTCTTTTAGTATTGTTAATTTTTTTAAAAAAACACTTTTTTTTCATTACTTTTCAGTACCCATAGTCATCTCCTATGATAGGATTAAAAAGATGGCAGTAATGGAGCTTCTCTGTAGACCCCCCCCCCCCCAAAATGCTATGGCATCCCATCGGTACTTTGAGATCAAGTCTGTTAGCAACAGCATATACATGACCTATATAAAGTGGGCTCAGCTTCTGGGTCCACTCCATATACCCGTACCCAATGTGTGACATATGTACATCGCATATCGCAAAAGGGTTAAAGTGGGCATATAGTTCCCAAAAAAAAAAAAAAAATTTGCATGCTCTGCAGGTTCTGAGATGTCCCAGCAGTGTCAGGACCTGCAGTACAAGTGCAATCGATTTCAATTGGAACGGTGTAATGCTTCATTTCTCCTGTGGTGGAGCTGCAGGGAAAATGAACACTTGCCGCTGATTGCAGATGATCGCTGGGGATCTCAGCACTATGATCGTTCTTAAAAAGGATTTCTGAGAGCCTATACCAGGATGGGGGACATATATACCAGGATGGGAGACATATATACCTGGGTGGGGGGACATATATACCTGGGTGGGGGGACATATATACCTGGGTGGGGGGACATATATACCTGGGTGGGGGGACATATATACCTGGGTGGGGGGACATATATACCTGGGTGGGGGGACATATATACCTGGGTGGGGGGACATATATACCAGGATGGGGGGACATATATACCAGGATGGGGGGACATATATACCAGGATGGGGGGACATATATACCAGGATGGGGGGACATATATACCAGGATGGGGGGACATATATACCAGGATGGGAGACATATATACCTGGATGGGGGGACATATATACCTGGGTGGGGGGACATATATACCTGGGTGGGGGGACATATATACCTGGGTGGGGGGACATATATACCAGGATGGGGGGACATATATACCAGGATGCGGCCAGGCCTAGAACAGAAAGCAGGAGAATAAGCGTTGCCCCCTTACCTCCCGTATATTGCGAGATCCAGACTCGCGGAATGATGGCTTACATCGGAAATTTATCTGGAAAGGAAAGCACAAGAAGAGCTGAAGACACAAGTCTCCGCAGGGATTAGATGAGAAATTAGAAAAGCACTCACCTTCTCCAGCTGCTCGATGCAAGGAGTGTGAACCACGATCTTACACGCCGCGCACTTCCTCCGGGACGCCGACTTTTGCTGTTGAAAAGACAAAAATACCATTAATGTGGAAAAAAAAGCAACACGATGACGGAGAATAGCCGTACTATAAAGAATTCGAGATCTATAAAGCACCGGTGTGTGGGAAACTCACACAAATACCTCCTGTGCGAGCGGCTAATCGGCCGATCGTTCTCCATCACCCGCATGATCATAATAAGGATCCATCGATCCCCCCGCATCGGCCTCTATAAAAAAAAGCGTCTAATTGATGTTGTTAGGCCACGTGAGCGCTGCAGCCAATCAGCGGCCCCCAATGGGTCATTTACCTAGGATGAAACTCGGAAGTCCGGTGGAGGTGTGAGCGCTGCAGGCCATTGGCGGACGCTCTTATGGCAATAGTCTGCACTGCAAAAGTTTTTGGATACTTTTTTGTATTAGACCTTAAGTGTTTTTGTTTTGGGATAAAAAAAATTATTTGGAAAGAACCTAGTTTTGGCAAGAAACTGGATTTGGACGTTTAGCAAAACTGAAAGGTGTGTAAAGTGAACGGTAGCATCCAGTGCCAGGCGGCTGCGGCCAAGGCGAACAGGATCGTGGGAGGCTTTAAAGGCACAAAGCTGCAGATGAGAATATATTTTTACCTCTATACAAACTATTAGTCAGATTGGATACGAAATATTGTGGATTTTCACCTGGTTTAAAGGGTTATTCCCATCTTAAAAGAGCAGCGCAACTGGAAAGTTCTTGTAAAAACTTTCCACTTTATAGTTTACTTTTTATTAAAATTGTGCACAGTCCTCCAGATAACATTTTCTTTTTTTTTTTTATCCTTTATGGAATAAAGAACATATGGCATATATAATTTATGGCATACTAGCCCACGAGGCCTAGTATGCCGACCACTGCTGCAATCTACCCGCAGTGGACGAACATCAGCAGTGCTAACAAGCTGTTTTGCCGATGGTTTGAACTGTCAATCAATCAGGTGCGCGCCGCCTCCTACAATCAATCAGGTGCGCGCCGCCTCCTACAATCAATCAGGTGCGCGCCGCCTCCTACAATCAATCAGGTGCGCGCCGCCTCCTACCGCCCCCCAGCAAACAGGGAGTGGTAAAATCCACACCAATCTGTATGCTGGACATCCGACATATCTGCATGTGTTACAGGCGGAGGACACTGCAGATTTGGCTGTGACGCGACTATTTGTCCAATGTGCCGGACTCAGGAGGGCAGGCTCCGGATACACGTGAGCTGTTATACCCCGCTTCATAGCTTCCATAGAAGTGATTGGGAGTCACAGAGACGGCGCAGCACAGACATCTCATCTCTATCTCTATGACAAACAGAAGGCACAAGGTATAATTGAAGAAGAAGCTTTCTGCATGAACAGAAGGGATGTGTTTCCCCCATCAGGCGCAGTCATTATCGTGAAGTGGCCGCTTCCCGTGCGGCTGACACTATATGCCCTCCACCGTGCCGGGCACAGAGCACTTCACACGCACAGGACACGATTTTAAGGGGCACTCCATGTTCTACTGCGGAGCACAAAGTGAAGCCTAATGTCATCTGCAATTATTGTAATAACAGCAAAATTCAGATTATTGGTCTGCGTCATATATATACCTATGTTCAGGTCAAATTGTGATAGAGATGGGATGGATTAATAGATAGAATAGACAGATGGATAATAGAATAGATCTGTCTATCATCCGCCCGTCCGTCTATTCCGTCCTCCGTCCGTCCGTCTATTCCGTCCTCCGTCCGTCCGTCTATTCCGTCCTCCGTCCGTCCGTCTATCCGTTTACTCCGTCCGTCTATTCCGTCGTCCGTCTATTCCGTCCGTCATTCGTCCGTCTATTCCGTCGTCCGTCCGTCCGTCTATTCCGTCGTCCGTCCGTCCGTCTATTCCGTCGTCCGTCCGTCCGTCTATTCCGTCGTCCGTCCGTCCGTCTATTCCGTCGTCCGTCCGTCCGTCTATTCCGTCGTCCGTCCGTCCGTCTATTCCGTCGTCCGTCCGTCCGTCAGTCCATTCCGTCATCCGTCCGTCAGTCCATTCCGTCATCCGTCCGTCAGTCCATTCCGTCATCCGTCCGTCAGTCCATTCAGTCATCCGTCCGTCAGTCCATTCCGTCATCCGTCCGTCAGTCCATTCCGTCATCCGTCCGTCAGTCCATTCCGTCATCCGTCCGTCAGTCCAGTCCGTCATCCGTCCGTCCAGTCCGTCATCCGTCCATTATTCATTCATTGAGGCAGCTGAATGACAATCTCAGTTTTGCACTTCTTCCGTGCGTCGTCCGTCCGTCAATTCCGTCGTCAGTCCGTCTATTCTATCATCCATCCATCCATCATTCATTGAGGCAGCTGAATGACAATCTCAGTTTTGCACTTCTCCACTGACACAATTGTGCAAACAGAAAAAAAAAAATTAAACTGTTTCCTGTGGCGCGTGGGCTGAAATAGACTCCACAGTGGGAGGGATGAACACTGACTGTGGACCGTCGCTCTATCATTACAGAAAGGAGGCCGGTGGGAAGTGACTCCAGGAAGCCCTGTGACCTCTGTGCTGACACAGCGGTGTAAGGGCCACGTAGATGAGAGCCAGTCTGAGCGGCCACGGGCCGATGTACAGGAATATGAAGGACACAATCCACTGGCGGTTACGATGTAGACGATCACTGATCCCGACGCTCGCTGCACAGGAGGATCATTTACAAGCCTCTACTATATACATCGACCTCCTCTAGGAGGCCGGACTCAGGATAAATGGCTTTTAATACAGGCACTAAATGCCTCCAGCGGTAAACACAGAATTAACCGGAGCGTGAACCCGTTTAGTAGAACAATCCGTGTAAGAGAATTCCCTAAAATGGATTCAGACGGTTTAACTTGATCACATTAGTTCAGAGCCACTCAGCCGGGAACTGCGTCGAGGGGGTGAACAGGAGCGGTCTGGGGCTCTGTTCACACATCCAGCAGTTATTTGGATCCCTTTTGGGATGACAAAAACGACTGCAAAGTATACAGAGTCGTGTTGTTCAGCTCTGTAAATTATTTACATCGGCCTGCTGCGCAGGCAAAAAAAAAAGCTGAACTGCAGTGTAAAGCACTGGGGAAAATATATAGGGTAACATTATGAGAGTCTGACATGATCTGGTAGGCAGAGGACTGATTCCATTAGACACACAATAAATGAGCTGGAGTCACTAATCACAAGACCACAGCAATAACACTGCCCTCCCAATTCACTTTCCACACCCTGAAGAAAGTGCCCCCCTAAAGAAAGTGCCCCCCTCCCTCCCGAAGAAAGTGCCCCCCTGCAGCGCACATACCTGGATTTTAGCTGTACAATATTGCTCGCCAACATAACAGAAATCTCCAGACACGCTGGTCTCAAACCAGAGGTGATCGCCGTACAAAGCCGCCTCCTGTAAGGAGAGAGGACATCATTACATTACTCCCAGGCAACAATCATCAATATCAACGGTCTCTACCAGTAATGACCAGGGTCACCCTACAAAGGCGCACCCCACTGACTATAAATGGTGACACCCAGATGCATATGTACACAGTGACTGCACCAGCAGAATAGTGAGTGCAGCTCTGGAGTATAATACAGGAGGTAACTCAGGATCAGTAATGTAATGTATGTACACAGTGACTGCACCAGCAGAATAGTGAGTGCAGCTCTGGAGTATAATACAGGATGTAACTCAGGATCAGTAATGTATGTACACAGTGACTGCACCAGCAGAATAGTGAGTGCAGCTCTGGAGTATAATACAGGATGTAACTCAGGATCAGTAATGTAATGTATGTACACAGTGACTGCACCAGCAGAATAGTGAGTGCAGCTCTGGAGTATAATACAGGAGGTAACTCAGGATCAGTAATGTAATGTATGTACACAGTGACTGCACCAGCAGAATAGTGAGTGCAGCTCTGGAGTATAATACAGGATGTAACTCAGGATCAGTAATGTATGTACACAGTGACTGCACCAGCAGAATAGTGAGTGCAGCTCTGGAGTATAATACAGGATGTAACTCAGGATCAGTAATGTAATGTATGTACACAGTGACTGCACCAGCAGAATAGTGAGTGCAGCTCTGGAGTATAATACAGGAGGTAACTCAGGATCAGTAATGTAATGTATGTACACAGTGACTGCACCAGCAGAATAGTGAGTGCAGCTCTGGAGTATAATACAGGATGTAACTCAGGATCAGTAATGTAATGTATGTACACAGTGACTGCACCAGCAGAATAGTGAGTGCAGCTCTGGAGTATAATACAGGAGGTAACTCAGGATCAGTAATGTAATGTATGTACACAGTGACTGCACCAGCAGAATAGTGAGTGCAGCTCTGGAGTATAATACAGGATGTAACTCAGGATCAGTAATGTAATGTATGTACACAGTGACTGCACCAGCAGAATAGTGAGTGCAGCTCTGGAGTATAATACAGGAGGTAACTCAGGATCAGTAATGTAATGTATGTACACAGTGACTGCACCAGCAGAATAGTGAGTGCAGCTCTGGAGTATAATACAGGAGGTAACTCAGGATCAGTAATGTAATGTATGTACAGTCACTGCACCAGCAGAATAGTGAGTGCAGCTCTGGAGTATAATACAGGATGTAACTCAGGATCAGTAATGTAATGTATGTACACAGTGACTGCACCAGCAGAATAGTGAGTGCAGCTCTGGAGTATAATACAGGATGTAACTCAGGATCAGTAATGTAATGTATGTACACAGTGACTGCACCAGCAGAATAGTGACTGCAGCTCTGAAGTATAATACAGGATGTAACTCCGGATCAGTGATGTAATGTATGTACACAGTGACTGCACCAGCAGAATAGTGAGTGCAGCTCTGGGGTATAATACAGGATGTAACTCAGGATCAGTAATGTAATGTATGTACACAGTGACTGTACCAGCAGAATAGTGACTGCAGCTCTGAAGTATAATACAGGATGTAACTCCGGATCAGTAATGTAATGTATGTACACAGTGACTGCACCAGCAGAATAGTGAGTGCAGCTCTGGGGTATAATACAGGATGTAACTCAGGATCAGTAATGTAATGTATGTACACAGTGACTGTACCAGCAGAATAGTGAGTGCAGCTCTGGAGTATAATACAGGATGTAACTCAGGATCAGTAATGTAATGTATGTACACAGTGACTGCACCAGCAGAATAGTGAGTGCAGCTCTGGAGTATAATACAGGATGTAACTCAGGATCAGTAATGTAATGTATGTACACAGTGACTGCACCAGCAGAATAGTGAGTGCAGCTCTGGGGTATAATACAGGATGTAACTCAGGATCAGTAATGTAATGTATGTACACAGTGACTGCACCAGCAGAATAGTGACTGCAGCTCTGGAGTATAATACAGGATGTAACTCAGGATCAGTAATGTAATGTATGTACACAGTGACTGCACCAGCAGAATAGTGAGTGCAGCTCTGGGGTATAATACAGGATGTAACTCAGGATCAGTAATGTAATGTATGTACACAGTGACTGCACCAGCAGAATAGTGAGTGCAGCTCTGGAGTATAATACAGGAGGTAACTCAGGATCAGTAATGTAATGTATGTACAGTCACTGCACCAGCAGAATAGTGAGTGCAGCTCTGGAGTATAATACAGGATGTAACTCAGGATCAGTAATGTAATGTATGTACACAGTGACTGCACCAGCAGAATAGTGAGTGCAGCTCTGGAGTATAATACAGGATGTAACTCAGGATCAGTAATGTAATGTATGTACACAGTGACTGCACCAGCAGAATAGTGAGTGCAGCTCTGGGGTATAATACAGGATGTAACTCAGGATCAGTAATGTAATGTATGTACACAGGGACTGCACCAGCAGAATAGTGAGTGCAGCTCTGGAGTATAATACAGGAGGTAACACAGGATCAGTAATGTATGTACACAGTGACTGCACCAGCAGAATAGTGAGTGCAGCTCTGGGGTATAATACAGGATGTAACTCAGGATCAGTAATGTAATGTATGTACACAGTGACTGCACCAGCAGAATAGTGAGTGCAGCTCTGGAGTATAATACAGGAGGTAACTCAGGATCAGTAATGTAATGTATGTACAGTCACTGCACCAGCAGAATAGTGAGTGCAGCTCTGGAGTATAATACAGGATGTAACTCAGGATCAGTAATGTAATGTATGTACACAGTGACTGCACCAGCAGAATAGTGAGTGCAGCTCTGGAGTATAATACAGGATGTAACTCAGGATCAGTAATGTAATGTATGTACACAGTGACTGTACCAGCAGAATAGTGAGTGCAGCTCTGGAGTATAATACAGGATGTAACTCAGGATCAGTAATGTATGTACACAGTGACTGCACCAGCAGAATAGTGAGTGCAGCTCTGGAGTATAATACAGGATGTAACTCAGGATCAGTAATCTAATGTACAGTCATATGAAAAAGTTTGGGCACCCCTATTAATCTTAAGCTTAATGTTTTACAAAAATTGGTGTTTTTGCAACAGCTATTTCAGTTTGATATATGTAATAACTGTTGGACACAGTAATGTTTCTGCCTTGAAATGAGGTTTATTGTACTAACAGAAAATGTGCAATCTGCATTCAAACAAAATTTGACAGGTGCATAAGTATGGGCACCTCACCAGAAAAGTGACATTAATATTTAGTAGATCCTCCTTTTGCAAAAATAACAGCCTCTAGTCGCTTCCTGTAGCTTTTAATGAGTTCCTGGATCCTGGATGAAGCTATTTTTGACCATTCCTCTTTACAAAACAATTCCAGTTCAGTTAAGTTTGATGGTCGCCGAGCATGGACAGCCCTCTTCAAATGATCCCACAGATGTTCAATGATATTCAGGTCTGGGGACTGGGATGGCCATTCCAGAACATTGTAATTGTTCCTCTGCATGAATGCCTGAGTAGATTTGGAGCGGTGTTTTGGATCATTGTCTTGCTGAAAGATCCATCCCCTGCGTAACTTCAACTTTATCACTGATTCTTGAACATTATTGTCAAGAATCTGCTGATACTGAGTGGAATCCATGCGTCCCTCAACTTTAACAAGATTCCCAGTGCCGGCATTGACCACACAGCCCCAAAGCATGATGGAACCTCCACCAAATTTTACTGTGGGTAGCAAGTGTTTTTCTTGGAATGCTGTGTTTTTTTGCCACCATGCATAACGCCTTTTTCTATGACCAAACAACTCAATCTTGGTTTCATCAGTCCACAGGACCTTCTTCCAAAAAGAAATAGGCTTCTTCAAATGTGCTTTTGCATACCTCAGCCGACTCTGTTTGTGGCGTGCTTGCAGAAACGGCTTCTTTCGCATCACTCTCCCATACAGCTTCTCCTTGTGCAAAGTGCGTTGTATAGTTGACCGATGCACAGTGACACCATCTGCAGCAAGTTGATGCTGCAGCTCTCTGGAGGTGGTCTGAGGATTGTCCTTGACTGATCTCACCATTCTTCTTCTCTGCCTTTCTGATGTTTTTCTTGTCCTGACACTTCTGGCCTTAACAAGAACTGTCCCTATGTTCTTCCATTTCCTTACTATGTTCCTCACAGTGGAAACTGACAGGTTAAATCTCTGAGACAGCTTTTTGTATCCTTCCCCTGAACAACTATGTTGAATAATCTTTGTTTTCAGATCATTTGACAGTTGTTTTGAGGAGCCCATGATGCCACTCTTCAGAGGAGATTCAAACAGGAGAACAACTTGCAAGTGGCCACTTTAAGTAGCTTTTCTCATGATTGCATACACCTGGCTATAAAGTTCAAAGCTCAATGAGGTTACAAAACCAAAAAAAGTGCTTTAGTAAGTCAGTAAAAAGTAGGCAGGAGTATTTAAAACAAGAAAATGATAAGGGTGCCCATACTTATGCACCGGTCAAATTTTGTTTGAATGCAGATTGCACATTTTCTGTTAGTACAATAAACCTCATTTCAAGGCAGAAACATTACTGTGTCCAACAGTTATTACATAGATCAAACTGAAATAGCTGCTGCAAAAACACCAATTTTTATAAAACATTAAGCTTAAGATTAATAGGGGTGCCCAAACTTTTTCATATGACTGTATGTACACAGTGACTACACCAGCAGAATAGTGAGTGCAGCTCTGGAGTATAATACAGGATGTAACTCAGGATCAGTAATCTAATGTATGTACACAGTGACTACACCAGCAGAATAGTGAGTGCAGCTCTGGAGTATAATACAGGAGGTAACTCTGGATCAGTAATGTAATGTATGTACACAGTGACTGCACAGCAGAATAGTGAGTACAGCTCTGAAGTATAATACAGGATGTAACTCAGGATCAGTAATCTAATGTATGTACACAGTGACTACACCAGCAGAATAGTGAGTGCAGCTCTGGAGTATAATACAGGATGTAACTCAGGATCAGGAATGTAATGTATGTACACAGTGACTGTACCAGCAGAATAGTGAGTGCAGCTCTGGAGTATAATACAGGATGTAACTCAGGATCAGTAATGTATGTACACAGTGACTGCACCAGCAGAATAGTGAGTGCAGCTCTGGAGTATAATACAGGATGTAACTCGGGATCAGTAATGTAATGTATGGACACAGTGACTACACCAGCAGAATAGTGAGTGCAGCTCTGGAGTATAACACAGGATGTAACTCAGGATCAGTAATGTAATGTATGTACACAGTAACTGCACCAGCAGAATAGTGAGTGCAGCTCTGGAGTATAATACAGGATGTAACTCAGGATCAGTAATCTAATGTATGTACACAGTGACTACACCAGCAGAATAGTGAGTGCAGCTCTGGAGTATAATACAGGATGTAACTCAGGATCAGCAATGTAATGTATGTACACAGTGACTGCACCAGCAGAATAGTGAGTGCAGCTCTGGAGTATAATACAGGATGTAACTCAGGATCAGCAATGTAATGTATGGACACAGTGACTGCACCAGCAGAATAGTGAGTGCAGCTCTGGAGTATAATACAGGATGTAACTCAGGATCAGTAATCTAATGTATGTACACAGTGACTGCACCAGCAGAATAGTGAGTGCAGCTCTGGAGTATAATACAGGATGTAACTCAGGATCAGTAATGTAATGTATGTACACAGTGACTGCACCAGCAGAATAGTGAGTGCAGCTCTGGGGTATAATACAGGATGTAACTCAGGATCAGTAATGTAATGTATGTACACAGTAACTACACCAGCAGAATAGTGAGTGCAGCTCTGGAGTATAATACAGGATGTAACTCAGGATCAGTAATGTAATGTATGTACACAGTGACTACACCAGCAGAATAGTGAGTGCAGCTCTGGAGTATAATACAGGAGGTAACTCTGGATCAGTAATGTAATGTATGTACACAGTGACTGCACAGCAGAATAGTGAGTACAGCTCTGAAGTATAATACAGGATGTAACTCAGGATCAGTAATCTAATGTATGTACACAGTGACTGCACAGCAGAATAGTGAGTACAGCTCTGGAGTATAATACAGGATGTAACTCAGGATCAGTAATGTAATGTATGTACACAGTGACTGCACCAGCAGAATAGTGAGTGCAGCTCTGGAGTATAATACAGGATGTAACTCAGGATCAGTAATATAATGTATGTACACAGTGGCTGCACCAGCAGAATAGTGAGTGCAGCTCTGGGGTATAATACAGGATGTAACTCTGGATCAGTAATGTAATGTATGTACACAGTGACTGCACCAGCAGAATAGTGAGTGCAGCTCTGGAGTATAATACAGGATGCAACTCAGGATCAGTAATGTAATGTATGTACACAGTGACTGCACCAGCAGAATAGTGAGTGCAGCTCTGGAGTATAATACAGGAGGTAACGCAGGATCAGTAATGTAATGTATGTACACAGTGACTGCACCAGCAGAATAGTGAGTGCAGCTCTGGAGTATAATACAGGATGTAACTCAGGATCAGTAATGTAATGTATGTACACAGTGACTGTACCAGCAGAATAGTGAGTGCAGCTCTGGAGTATAATACAGGATGTAACTCAGGATCAGTAATGTAATGTATGTACACAGTGACTGCACCAGCAGAATAGTGAGTGCAGCTCTGGGGTATAATACAGGATGTAACTCAGGATCAGTAATGTATGTACACAGTGACTGCACCAGCAGAATAGTGAGTGCAGCTCTGGAGTATAATACAGGAGGTAACTCTGGATCAGTAATGTAATGTATGTACACAGTGACTGCACAGCAGAATAGTGAGTACAGCTCTGGAGTATAATACAGGATGTAACTCAGGATCAGTAATGTAATGTATGTACACAGTGACTGCACCAGCAGAATAGTGAGTGCAGCTCTGGAGTATAATACAGGATGTAACTCAGGATCAGTAATATAATGTATGTACACAGTGACTACACCAGCAGAATAGTGAGTGCAGCTCTGGAGTATAACACAGGATGTAACTCAGGATCAGTAATGTAATGTGTGTACACAGTGACTCCACCAGCAGAATAGTGAGTGCAGCTCTGGAGTATAATACAGGAGGTA
This sequence comes from Phyllobates terribilis, assembly GCF_046119375.1. NCBI lineage: Eukaryota > Metazoa > Chordata > Amphibia > Anura > Dendrobatidae > Phyllobates > Phyllobates terribilis. The sequence continues at coordinate 159,893,651 of NW_027362773.1, read as the reverse complement.
ACTCTGGATCAGTAATGTAATGTATGTACACAGTGACTGCACCAGCAGAATAGTGAGTGCAGCTCTGGAGTATAACACAGGATGTAACTCAGGATCAGTAATGTAATGTGTGTACACAGTGACTCCACCAGCAGAATAGTGAGTGCAGCTCTGGAGTATAATACAGGAGGTAACTCTGGATCAGTAATGTAATGTATGTACACAGTGACTGCACCAGCAGAATAGTGAGTGCAGCTCTAGAGTATAATACAGGATGTAACTCAGGATCAGTAATGTATGTACACAGTGACTGCACCAGCAGAATAGTGAGTGCAGCTCTGGAGTATAATACAGGATGTAACTCAGGATCAGTAATCTAATGTATGTACACAGTGACTGCACCAGCAGAATAGTGAGTGCAGCTCTGGAGTATAATACAGGATGTAACTCAGGATCAGTAATGTAATGTATGTACACAGTGACTACACCAGCAGAATAGTGAGTGCAGCTCTGGAGTATAACACAGGATGTAACTCAGGATCAGTAATGTAATGTATGTACACAGTGACTGCACCAGCAGAATAGTGAGTGCAGCTCTAGGGTATAATACAGGAGGTAACTCAAGATTAGTGTTGAGCGATACCTTCCGATATCAGGAAATATCGTATCGGATTGGATCGGGCCGATACCCAAAAAGTATCGGATATCGCCGATTCCGATACCGGAAACCAATGCAAGTCAATGGGACACAAATATCGGAATGAAAATAAACCCTTTCTTTCCTTGTAGGTTAATTCTACATGAAGTAAAACAACTAAGAATAATGTAGAATGACATGAAAAGCCGGCAATTCATCAGCGGCATTCACCGGTACCCGACAATTTACAACAGAAAGAATAGAGCATCACACATAGATTAGATAGATAGAAACATGTCAGTCACATATATATGAAGTACAGTAACAGTGTTGCTTACTGTAATTGTCATTTAGTGTTAAAATAAAGGATTTATTTAAAAAAAAATTGGCGTGGGGTTCCCCGGAATTTTAGGCTCTAGCGGAGGTTAAGCAGACGGCTGGGGCAGATGTTTGAAGCCTGGGAAGGGGGTAATACCCACGGAGCTTCCCAGGCTACTAATATCAGCCCCCAGCTGAATACATAGCCTTTACTAGCTATTAAAATGGGGGACCCCCCCAAAAAAATAACATGGGGTCCCCCCCTAATTTAATAGCTAGCAAAGGCTAGGCAGACAGCTGGGGGCTGATATTAATAGCCCAGGAAGGGTGCCATGAATATTGGCCCCCTCCCAGGCTAGAAACACCAGCCGTCAGCCGCCCCAGAAATGGCGCATCCATAGGATGCTCCAATTCTGGCACTTAGCCTCGCTCTTCCACGCTGCCCTGTAGCGGTGGCAGTGGGGTAATAGGGCTGGGGTTGATGTCAGCTTATAATGCCAGCTGACATCAAGCCCAGGTTAGTAATGGAGAGGCGTCTATAAGACACCCCCATTACTAACCCCATAGTCAAAGTTAAAAAAAAAACACAACACCCAGAATAAAGTCCTTTAATTGAAATAAACACACAATTCTTTATTGTTCTAAATTAAACCATACTTACCATCACACCCATTCCAGCTGAAGCCAACGATCTCCTGCAATAAAAGAAAAATAATAAAGCAACCTCATCCTTACCTTTCCATGGTTCCCACGACGGCACCAGCTCTGCTACATCGAGATGACTGGCTGGACCTGCAGAACGCTGCCATCCAGCCTGTCATCCCGCAGACACTGAGAAGCGCAGGCATGCTTGCGCTCCTCAGTGTCTGGCTGTGACGGCATAAAGATGAGCCGAGGTCATGTCCAATGATCTCAGCTCACCTCATGCACGTCACTGACAGCGTGGGAAAATTCTCCTGCACTCAGCGCTTCAGCATGATAATTTTCCCACGCTGTCAGTGACGTGCATGAGGTGAGCTGAGTTCATTGGACATGACCTCACCTCATGTATGTCACTGACAGCTAATTTATTGTAGGTAACCACTGGCCACCAATGACATGTATTTAAAATTTATTGGGGACACAGTAGGGCAATTTAAATAGCAGGATCAGGCTGATGGGAACTACTGCTCCCATCGAGCTGATCCTGCTGGCAGGAGTGGACGGGGGACAGATGGGAGTAGTAGTGTCACATCGGCCTATGTCTGCCTGCACGCACAGACACCGCGCACACCCGCACACACCCACAAACATCGCACAGACACCCCTCACACACACGCAGACATCGCACAGACACCCGCACACACCAATCATGACGGGTCTGGGAGGTGAGGCTGACCTGTGCGGCCGTAGGAAAGTTCATGTGAGTTCATACAATGCAGTCAAGCATGAACTCACATGAACCCTCTGAGGGCACCGCGGCTACTTCAAATGAACAGCTGATCGGCATCACCTAATACCTCAGCTGTTCATTTGAAAGAACCGGCGGGAAAGCGCAGCACAGAACGGGAAAGCCGGCGGTGATTTCTTTTCACTGCCGGCTTCCCCGCCCGGGTCCTTCGCTCCCCGCTCCTTGGTGCTGCGCTCCCCGCCCGGTCCTAACTTACGATCGGGATGGGAGGTGGCGAGGGGAGCGGAGGATCGGGGTGGGAGGCTGTGGGGAACCAGTATGGGGCTGTGTGATTGTTTAAAAGCCGGCGGCTTTTTACCGCGCGCCGGCTTTTAAACAATCAGGAGAATTCTCCCCCGCTGGGATGGCATTCTGATGACAGGCTGGATCGCAGCTGAGCGCTGCCATCCAACTTGTCATCCTTCACAGACACTGCAGAGCGCAAGCATTATGGGAATTTCCGATTCCGGTATTCGATATTGTAAAAGTATCGGAATGCTCAACACTACTCAAGATCAGTAATGTAATGTATGTACACAGTGACTGCACCAGCAGAATAGTGAGTGCAGCTCTGGAGTATAATACAGGATGTAACTCAGGATCAGTAATGTAATGTATGTACACAGTGACTGCACCAGCAGAATAGTGAGTGCAGCTCTGGGGTATAATACAGGATGTAACTCAGGATCAGTAATGTAATGTATGTACACAGTGACTGCACCAGCAGAATAGTGACTGCAGCTCTGGAGTATAATACAGGATGTAACTCAGGATCAGTAATGTAATGTATGTACACAGTGACTGCACCAGCAGAATAGTGAGTGCAGCTCTGGGGTATAATACAGGATGTAACTCAGGATCAGTAATGTAATGTATGTACACAGTGACTGCACCAGCAGAATAGTGAGTGCAGCTCTGGAGTATAATACAGGAGGTAACTCAGGATCAGTAATGTAATGTATGTACAGTCACTGCACCAGCAGAATAGTGAGTGCAGCTCTGGAGTATAATACAGGATGTAACTCAGGATCAGTAATGTAATGTATGTACACAGTGACTGCACCAGCAGAATAGTGAGTGCAGCTCTGGAGTATAATACAGGATGTAACTCAGGATCAGTAATGTAATGTATGTACACAGTGACTGCACCAGCAGAATAGTGAGTGCAGCTCTGGAGGATAGTACAGGAGGTAACTCAGGATCAGTAATGTAATGTATGTACACAGTGACTGCACCAGCAGAATAGTGAGTGCAGCTCTGGGGTATAATACAGGATGTAACTCAGGATCAGTAATGTAATGTATGTACACAGGGACTGCACCAGCAGAATAGTGAGTGCAGCTCTGGAGTATAATACAGGAGGTAACACAGGATCAGTAATGTATGTACACAGTGACTGCACCAGCAGAATAGTGAGTGCAGCTCTGGGGTATAATACAGGATGTAACTCAGGATCAGTAATGTAATGTATGTACACAGTGACTGCACCAGCAGAATAGTGAGTGCAGCTCTGGAGTATAATACAGGAGGTAACTCAGGATCAGTAATGTAATGTATGTACAGTCACTGCACCAGCAGAATAGTGAGTGCAGCTCTGGAGTATAATACAGGATGTAACTCAGGATCAGTAATGTAATGTATGTACACAGTGACTGCACCAGCAGAATAGTGAGTGCAGCTCTGGAGTATAATACAGGATGTAACTCAGGATCAGTAATGTAATGTATGTACACAGTGACTGTACCAGCAGAATAGTGAGTGCAGCTCTGGAGTATAATACAGGATGTAACTCAGGATCAGTAATGTATGTACACAGTGACTACACCAGCAGAATAGTGAGTGCAGCTCTGGAGTATAATACAGGATGTAACTCAGGATCAGTAATCTAATGTATGTACACAGTGACTACACCAGCAGAATAGTGAGTGCAGCTCTGGAGTATAATACAGGAGGTAACTCTGGATCAGTAATGTAATGTATGTACACAGTGACTGCACAGCAGAATAGTGAGTACAGCTCTGAAGTATAATACAGGATGTAACTCAGGATCAGTAATCTAATGTATGTACACAGTGACTACACCAGCAGAATAGTGAGTGCAGCTCTGGAGTATAATACAGGATGTAACTCAGGATCAGGAATGTAATGTATGTACACAGTGACTGTACCAGCAGAATAGTGAGTGCAGCTCTGGAGTATAATACAGGATGTAACTCAGGATCAGTAATGTATGTACACAGTGACTGCACCAGCAGAATAGTGAGTGCAGCTCTGGAGTATAATACAGGATGTAACTCGGGATCAGTAATGTAATGTATGGACACAGTGACTACACCAGCAGAATAGTGAGTGCAGCTCTGGAGTATAACACAGGATGTAACTCAGGATCAGTAATGTAATGTATGTACACAGTAACTGCACCAGCAGAATAGTGAGTGCAGCTCTGGAGTATAATACAGGATGTAACTCAGGATCAGTAATCTAATGTATGTACACAGTGACTACACCAGCAGAATAGTGAGTGCAGCTCTGGAGTATAATACAGGATGTAACTCAGGATCAGCAATGTAATGTATGTACACAGTGACTGCACCAGCAGAATAGTGAGTGCAGCTCTGGAGTATAATACAGGATGTAACTCAGGATCAGCAATGTAATGTATGGACACAGTGACTGCACCAGCAGAATAGTGAGTGCAGCTCTGGAGTATAATACAGGATGTAACTCAGGATCAGTAATCTAATGTATGTACACAGTGACTGCACCAGCAGAATAGTGAGTGCAGCTCTGGAGTATAATACAGGATGTAACTCAGGATCAGTAATGTAATGTATGTACACAGTGACTGCACCAGCAGAATAGTGAGTGCAGCTCTGGGGTATAATACAGGATGTAACTCAGGATCAGTAATGTAATGTATGTACACAGTAACTACACCAGCAGAATAGTGAGTGCAGCTCTGGAGTATAATACAGGATGTAACTCAGGATCAGTAATGTAATGTATGTACACAGTGACTACACCAGCAGAATAGTGAGTGCAGCTCTGGAGTATAATACAGGAGGTAACTCTGGATCAGTAATGTAATGTATGTACACAGTGACTGCACAGCAGAATAGTGAGTACAGCTCTGAAGTATAATACAGGATGTAACTCAGGATCAGTAATCTAATGTATGTACACAGTGACTGCACAGCAGAATAGTGAGTACAGCTCTGGAGTATAATACAGGATGTAACTCAGGATCAGTAATGTAATGTATGTACACAGTGACTGCACCAGCAGAATAGTGAGTGCAGCTCTGGAGTATAATACAGGATGTAACTCAGGATCAGTAATATAATGTATGTACACAGTGGCTGCACCAGCAGAATAGTGAGTGCAGCTCTGGGGTATAATACAGGATGTAACTCTGGATCAGTAATGTAATGTATGTACACAGTGACTGCACCAGCAGAATAGTGAGTGCAGCTCTGGAGTATAATACAGGATGCAACTCAGGATCAGTAATGTAATGTATGTACACAGTGACTGCACCAGCAGAATAGTGAGTGCAGCTCTGGAGTATAATACAGGAGGTAACGCAGGATCAGTAATGTAATGTATGTACACAGTGACTGCACCAGCAGAATAGTGAGTGCAGCTCTGGAGTATAATACAGGATGTAACTCAGGATCAGTAATGTAATGTATGTACACAGTGACTGTACCAGCAGAATAGTGAGTGCAGCTCTGGAGTATAATACAGGATGTAACTCAGGATCAGTAATGTAATGTATGTACACAGTGACTGCACCAGCAGAATAGTGAGTGCAGCTCTGGGGTATAATACAGGATGTAACTCAGGATCAGTAATGTATGTACACAGTGACTGCACCAGCAGAATAGTGAGTGCAGCTCTGGAGTATAATACAGGAGGTAACTCTGGATCAGTAATGTAATGTATGTACACAGTGACTGCACAGCAGAATAGTGAGTACAGCTCTGGAGTATAATACAGGATGTAACTCAGGATCAGTAATGTAATGTATGTACACAGTGACTGCACCAGCAGAATAGTGAGTGCAGCTCTGGAGTATAATACAGGATGTAACTCAGGATCAGTAATATAATGTATGTACACAGTGACTACACCAGCAGAATAGTGAGTGCAGCTCTGGAGTATAACACAGGATGTAACTCAGGATCAGTAATGTAATGTGTGTACACAGTGACTCCACCAGCAGAATAGTGAGTGCAGCTCTGGAGTATAATACAGGAGGTAACTCTGGATCAGTAATGTAATGTATGTACACAGTGACTGCACCAGCAGAATAGTGAGTGCAGCTCTAGAGTATAATACAGGATGTAACTCAGGATCAGTAATGTATGTACACAGTGACTGCACCAGCAGAATAGTGAGTGCAGCTCTGGAGTATAATACAGGATGTAACTCAGGATCAGTAATCTAATGTATGTACACAGTGACTGCACCAGCAGAATAGTGAGTGCAGCTCTGGAGTATAATACAGGATGTAACTCAGGATCAGTAATGTAATGTATGTACACAGTGACTACACCAGCAGAATAGTGAGTGCAGCTCTGGAGTATAACACAGGATGTAACTCAGGATCAGTAATGTAATGTATGTACACAGTGACTGCACCAGCAGAATAGTGAGTGCAGCTCTAGGGTATAATACAGGAGGTAACTCAAGATTAGTGTTGAGCGATACCTTCCGATATCAGGAAATATCGTATCGGATTGGATCGGGCCGATACCCAAAAAGTATCGGATATCGCCGATTCCGATACCGGAAACCAATGCAAGTCAATGGGACACAAATATCGGAATGAAAATAAACCCTTTCTTTCCTTGTAGGTTAATTCTACATGAAGTAAAACAACTAAGAATAATGTAGAATGACATGAAAAGCCGGCAATTCATCAGCGGCATTCACCGGTACCCGACAATTTACAACAGAAAGAATAGAGCATCACACATAGATTAGATAGATAGAAACATGTCAGTCACATATATATGAAGTACAGTAACAGTGTTGCTTACTGTAATTGTCATTTAGTGTTAAAATAAAGGATTTATTTAAAAAAAAATTGGCGTGGGGTTCCCCGGAATTTTAGGCTCTAGCGGAGGTTAAGCAGACGGCTGGGGCAGATGTTTGAAGCCTGGGAAGGGGGTAATACCCACGGAGCTTCCCAGGCTACTAATATCAGCCCCCAGCTGAATACATAGCCTTTACTAGCTATTAAAATGGGGGACCCCCCCCAAAAAAATAACATGGGGTCCCCCCCTAATTTAATAGCTAGCAAAGGCTAGGCAGACAGCTGGGGGCTGATATTAATAGCCCAGGAAGGGTGCCATGAATATTGGCCCCCTCCCAGGCTAGAAACACCAGCCGTCAGCCGCCCCAGAAATGGCGCATCCATAGGATGCTCCAATTCTGGCACTTAGCCTCGCTCTTCCACGCTGCCCTGTAGCGGTGGCAGTGGGGTAATAGGGCTGGGGTTGATGTCAGCTTATAATGCCAGCTGACATCAAGCCCAGGTTAGTAATGGAGAGGCGTCTATAAGACACCCCCATTACTAACCCCATAGTCAAAGTTAAAAAAAAAACACAACACCCAGAATAAAGTCCTTTAATTGAAATAAACACACAATTCTTTATTGTTCTAAATTAAACCATACTTACCATCACACCCATTCCAGCTGAAGCCAACGATCTCCTGCAATAAAAGAAAAATAATAAAGCAACCTCATCCTTACCTTTCCATGGTTCCCACGACGGCACCAGCTCTGCTACATCGAGATGACTGGCTGGACCTGCAGAACGCTGCCATCCAGCCTGTCATCCCGCAGACACTGAGAAGCGCAGGCATGCTTGCGCTCCTCAGTGTCTGGCTGTGACGGCATAAAGATGAGCCGAGGTCATGTCCAATGATCTCAGCTCACCTCATGCACGTCACTGACAGCGTGGGAAAATTCTCCTGCACTCAGCGCTTCAGCATGATAATTTTCCCACGCTGTCAGTGACGTGCATGAGGTGAGCTGAGTTCATTGGACATGACCTCACCTCATGTATGTCACTGACAGCTAATTTATTGTAGGTAACCACTGGCCACCAATGACATGTATTTAAAATTTATTGGGGACACAGTAGGGCAATTTAAATAGCAGGATCAGGCTGATGGGAACTACTGCTCCCATCGAGCTGATCCTGCTGGCAGGAGTGGACGGGGGACAGATGGGAGTAGTAGTGTCACATCGGCCTATGTCTGCCTGCACGCACAGACACCGCGCACACCCGCACACACCCACAAACATCGCACAGACACCCCTCACACACACGCAGACATCGCACAGACACCCGCACACACCAATCATGACGGGTCTGGGAGGTGAGGCTGACCTGTGCGGCCGTAGGAAAGTTCATGTGAGTTCATACAATGCAGTCAAGCATGAACTCACATGAACCCTCTGAGGGCACCGCGGCTACTTCAAATGAACAGCTGATCGGCATCACCTAATACCTCAGCTGTTCATTTGAAAGAACCGGCGGGAAAGCGCAGCACAGAACGGGAAAGCCGGCGGTGATTTCTTTTCACTGCCGGCTTCCCCGCCCGGGTCCTTCGCTCCCCGCTCCTTGGTGCTGCGCTCCCCGCCCGGTCCTAACTTACGATCGGGATGGGAGGTGGCGAGGGGAGCGGAGGATCGGGGTGGGAGGCTGTGGGGAACCAGTATGGGGCTGTGTGATTGTTTAAAAGCCGGCGGCTTTTTACCGCGCGCCGGCTTTTAAACAATCAGGAGAATTCTCCCCCGCTGGGATGGCATTCTGATGACAGGCTGGATCGCAGCTGAGCGCTGCCATCCAACTTGTCATCCTTCACAGACACTGCAGAGCGCAGGCATTATGGGAATTTCCGATTCCGGTATTCGATATTGTAAAAGTATCGGAATGCTCAACACTACTCAAGATCAGTAATGTAATGTATGTACACAGTGACTGCACCAGCAGAATAGTGAGTGCAGCTCTGGAGTATAATACAGGATGTAACTCAGGATCAGTAATGTAATGTATGTACACAGTGACTACACCAGCAGAATAGTGAGTGCAGCTCTGGAGTATAACACAGGATGTAACTCAGGATCAGTAATGTAATGTATGTACACAGTGACTGCACCAGCAGAATAGTGAGTGCAGCTCTGGAGTATAATACAGGATGTAACTCAGGATCAGTAATGTAATGTATGTACACAGTGACTGCACCAGCAGAATAGTGAGTGCAGCTCTGGAGTATAATACAGGATGTAACTCAGGATCAGAAATGTAATGTATGTACACAGTGACTACACCAGCAGAAAAGTGAGTGCAGCTCTGGAGTATAACACAGGATGTAACTCAGGATCAGTAATGTAATGTATGTACACAGTGACTGCACCAGCAGAATAGTGAGTGCAGCTCTGGAGTATAACACAGGATGTAACTCAGGATCAGTAATGTAATGTATGTACACAGTGACTGCACCAGCAGAATAGTGAGTGCAGCTCTGGAGTATAACACAGGATGTAACTCAGGATCAGTAATGTAATGTATGTACACAGTGACTACACCAGCAGAATAGTGAGTGCAGCTCTGGAGTATAACACAGGATGTAACTCAGGATCAGTAATGTAATGTATGTACACAGTGACTGCACCAGCAGAATAGTGAGTGCAGCTCTGGAGTATAATACAGGATGTAACTCAGGATCAGTAATGTAATGTATGTACACAGTGACTGCACCAGCAGAATAGTGAGTGCAGTTCTGGAGTATAATACAGGATGTAACTCAGGATCAGTAATGTAATGTATGTACACAGTGACTGCACCAGCAGAATAGTGAGTGCAGCTCTGGAGTATAATACAGGATGTAACTCAGGATCAGTAATGTAATGTGTGTACACAGCGACTCCACCAGCAGAATAGTGAGTGCAGCTCTGGAGTATAATACAGGATGTAACTCAGGATCAGAAATGTAATGTATGTACACAGTGACTGCACCAGCAGAATAGTGAGTGCAGCTCTGGAGTATAATACAGGATGTAACTCAGGATCAGTAATGTAATGTATGTACACAGTGACTACACCAGCAGAATAGTGAGTGCAGCTCTGGAGTATAATACAGGATGTAACTCAGGATCAGTAATGTAATGTATGTACACAGTGACTGCACCAGCAGAATAGTGAGTGCAGCTCTGGGGTATAATACAGGATGTAACTCAGGATCAGTAATCTAATGTATGTACACAGTAACTACACCAGCAGAATAGTGAGTGCAGCTCTGGGGTATAATACAGGATGTAACTCAGGATCAGTAATCTAATGTATGGACACAGTGACTGCACCAGCAGAATAGTGAGTGCAGCTCTGGGATATAATACGGGATGTAACTCATGATCAGTAATGTAATGTATGTACACAGTGACTACACCAGCAGAATAGTGAGTGCAGCTCTGGAGTATAACACAGGATGTAACTCAGGATCAGTAATGTAATGTGTGTACACAGTGACTCCACCAGCAGAATAGTGAGTGCAGCTCTGGAGTATAATACAGGATGTAACTCAGGATCAGTAATGTAATGTATGTACACAGTGACTGTACCAGCAGAATAGTGAGTGCAGCTTTGGAGTATAATACAGGATGTAACTCAGGATCAGTAATGTATGTACACAGTGACTGCACCAGCAGAATAGTGAGTGCAGCTCTGGAGTATAATACAGGATGTAACTCAGGATCAGTAATGTAATGTATGTACACAGTGACTGCACCAGCAGAATAGCGAGTGCAGCTCTGGGGTATAATACAGGATGTAACTCAGGATCAGTAATCTAATGTATGTACACAGTAACTACACCAGCAGAATAGTGAGTGCAGCTCTGGAGTATAATACAGGATGTAACTCAGGATCAGTAATCTAATGTATGTACACAGTGACTGCACCAGCAGAATAGTGAGTGCAGCTCTGGAGTATAATACAGGATGTAACTCAGGATCAGTAATGTAATGTATGTACACAGTGACTGCACCAGCAGAATAGTGAGTGCAGCTCTGGAGTATAATACAGGAGGTAACTCAGGATCAGGAATGTAATGTATGTACACAGTAACTTCACCAGCAGAATAGTGAGTGCAGCTCTGGGGTATAATACGGGATGTAACTCAGGATCAGTAATGTAATGTATGTACACAGTGACTACACCAGCAGAATAGTGAGTGCAGCTCTGGAGTATAATACAGGATGTAACTCAGGATCAGGATTGTAATGTATGTACACAGTAACTGCACCAGCAGAATAGTGAGTGCAGCTCTGGAGTATAATACAGGATGTAACTCAGGATCAGTAATGTAATGTATGTACACAGTGACTACACCAGCAGAATAGTGAGTGCAGCTCTGGAGTATAATACAGGATGTAACTCAGGATCAGGAATGTAATGTATGTACACAGTAACTGCACCAGCAGAATAGTGAGTGCAGCTCTGGAGTATAATACAGGATGCAACTCAGGATCAGTAATGTAATGTATGTACACAGTGACTGCACCAGCAGAATAGTGAGTGCAGCTCTGGAGTATAATACAGGATGTAACTCAGGATCAGGATTGTAATGTATGTACACAGTAACTGCACCAGCAGAATAGTGAGTGCAGCTCTGGGGTATAATACGGGATGTAACTCATGATCAGTAATGTAATGTATGTACACAGTGACTACACCAGCAGAATAGTGAGTGCAGCTCTGGAGTATAATACAGGATGTAACTCAGGATCAGGAATGTAATGTATGTACACAGTGACTGCACCAGCAGAATAGTGAGTGCAGCTCTGGAGTATAATACAGGATGCAACTCAGGATCAGTAATGTAATGTATGTACACAGTGACTGCACCAGCAGAATAGTGAGTGCAGCTCTGGAGTATAATACAGGATGTAACTCAGGATCAGTACAGGATCAGTAATGTAATGTATGTACACAGTGACTGCACCAGCAGAATAGTGAGTGCAGCTCTGGAGTATAATACAGGATGTAACTCAGGATCAGTAATGTAATGTATTGTACACAGAGACTGCACCAGCAGAATAGTGAGTGCAGCTCTGGAGTATAATACAGGAGGTAACGCAGGATCAGTAATGTAATATATGTACACAGTGACTGCACCAGCAGAATAGTGAGTGCAGCTCTGGAGTATAATACAGGATGTAACTCAGGATCAGTACAGGATCAGTAATGTAATGTATGTACACAGTGACTACACCAGCAGAATAGTGAGTGCAGCTCTGGAGTATAATACAGGATGTAACTCAGGATCAGTAATGTAATGTATGTACACAGTGACTGCACCAGCAGAATAGTGAGTGCAGCTCTGGAGTATAATACAGAGGGTAACTCAGGATCAGTAATGTATGTACACAGTGACTGCACCAGCAGAATATTGAGTGCAGCTCTGGGGTATAATACAGGATGGAACTCAGGATCAGTAATGTAATGTATGTACACAGTGACTGCACCAGCAGAATAGTGAGTGAAGCTCTGGAGTATAATACAGGAGGTAACGCAGGATCAGTAATGTAATATATGTACACAGTGACTGCACCAGCAGAATAGTGAGTGCAGCTCTGGGGTACAATACAGGATGGAACTCAGGATCAGTAATGTAATGTATGTACACAGTGGCTGCACCAGCAGAATAGTGAGTGCAGCTCTGGAGTATAATACAGGATGTAACTCAGGATCAGTAATGTAATGTATGTACACAGTGACTGCACCAGCAGAATAGTGAGTGCAGCTCTAGGGTATAATACAGGAGGTAACTCAAGATCAGTAATGTAATGTATGTACACAGTGACTGCACCAGCAGAATAGTGAGTGCAGCTCTAGGGTATAATACAGGAGGTAACTCAAGATCAGTAATGTAATGTATGTACACAGTGACTGCACCAGCAGAATTAGTGAGTGCAGCTCTGGAGTATAATACAGGATGTAACTCAGGATCAGTACAGGATCAGTAATGTAATGTATGTACACAGTGACTGCACCAGCAGAATAGTGAGTGCAGCTCTGGAGTATAATACAGGATGTAACTCAGGATCAGTAATGTAATGTATGTACACAGTGACTACACCAGCAGAATAGTGAGTGCAGCTCTGGAGTATAATACAGGATGCAACTCAGGATCAGTAATGTAATGTATGTACACAGTGACTGCACCAGCAGAATAGTGAGTGTCGCTCTGGAGTATAATACAGGAGGTAACGCAGGATCAGTAATGTAATGTATGTACACAGTGACTGCACCAGCAGAATAGTGAGTGCAGCTCTGGAGTATAATACAGAGGGTAACTCAGGATCAGTAATGTATGTACACAGTGACTGCACCAGCAGAATAGTGAGTGCAGCTCTGGAGTATAATACAGGATGTAACTCAGGATCAGTAAAGTAATGTATGTACACAGTGACTGCACCAGCAGAATAGTGAGTGCAGCTCTGGAGTATAATACAGGAGGTAACGCAGGATCAGTAATGTAATATATGTACACAGTGACTGCACCAGCAGAAGAGTGAGTGCAGCTCTGGAGTATAATACAGAAGGTAACTCAGGATCAGTAATGTATGTACACAGTGACTGCACCAGCAGAATATTGAGTGCAGCTCTGGGGTATAATACAGGATGGAACTCAGGATCAGTAATGTAATGTATGTACACAGTGACTGCACCAGCAGAATAGTGAGTGCAGCTCTGGAGTATAATACAGGATGTAACTCAGGATCAGTAATGTAATGTATGTACACAGTGACTGCACCAGCAGAATAGTGAGTGCAGCTCTGGAGTATAATACAGAGGGTAACTCAGGATCAGTAATGTATGTACACAGTGACTGCACCAGCAGAATAGTGAGTGCAGCTCTGGGGTATAATACAGGATGGAACTCAGGATCAGTAATGTAATGTATGTACACAGTGGCTACACCAGCAGAATACTGAGTGCAGCTCTGGAGTATAATACAGGATGTAACTCAGGATCAGTAATATAATGTATGTACACAATGACTGCACCAGCAGAATAGTGAGTGCAGCTCTGGAGTATAATACAGGACGTAACTCAGGATCAGTACAGGATCAGTAATGTAATGTATGTACACAGTGACTGCACCAGCAGAATAGTGAGTGCAGCTCTGGAGTATAATACAGGATGTAACTCAGGATCAGTAATGTAATGTATTGTACACAGTGACTGCACCAGCAGAATAGTGAGTGCAGCTCTGGAGTATACTGCAGGATGTAACTCAGGATCAGTAATGTAATGTAATGTACACAGTGACTGCACCAGCAGAATAGTGAGTGCAGCTCTGGAGTATAATACAGGATGTAACTCAGGATCAGTAATGTAATGTATTGTACACAGAGACTGCACCAGCAGAATAGTGAGTGCAGCTCTGGAGTATAATACAGGAGGTAACGCAGGATCAGTAATGTAATATATGTACACAGTGACTGCACCAGCAGAATAGTGAGTGCAGCTCTGGAGTATAATACAGGATGTAACTCAGGATCAGTACAGGATCAGTAATGTAATATATGTACACAGTGACTGCACCAGCAGAATAGTGAGTGAAGCTCTGGAGTATAATACAGGAGGTAACTCCGGATCAGTAATGTAATATATGTACACAGTGACTGCACCAGCAGAATAGTGAGTGCAGCTCTAGGGTATAATACAGGAGGTAACTCAAGATCAGTAATGTAATGTATGTACACAGTGACTGCACCAGCAGAATAGTGAGTGCAGCTCTGGAGTATAATACAGGATGTAACTCAGGATCAGTACAGGATCAGTAATGTAATGTATGTACACAGTGACTGCACCAGCAGAATAGTGAGGCAGCTCTGGAGTATAATACAGGATGTAACTCAGGATCAGTAATGTAATGTATATACACAGTGACTGCACCAGCAGAATAGTGAGTGCAGCTCTGGAGTATAATACAGGATGTAACTCAGGATCAGTAATGTAATGTATGTACACAGTGACTGCACCAGCAGAATAGTGAGTGCAGCTCTGGAGTATAATACAGGAGGTAACGCAGGATCAGTAATGTAATATATGTACACAGTGACTGCACCAGCAGAATAGTGAGTGCAGCTCTGGAGTATAATACAGAAGGTAACTCAGGATCAGTAATGTATGTACACAGTGACTGCACCAGCAGAATATTGAGTGCAGCTCTGGGGTATAATACAGGATGGAACTCAGGATCAGTAATGTAATGTATGTACACAGTGACTGCACCAGCAGAATAGTGAGTGCAGCTCTGGAGTATAATACAGGATATAACTCAGGATCAGTAATGTATGTACACAGTGACTGCACCAGCAGAATAGTGAGTGCAGCTCTGGGGTATAATACAGGATGGAACTCAGGATCAGTAATGTAATGTATGTACACAGTGACTGCACCAGCAGAATAGTGAGTGCAGCTCTGGAGTATAATACAGGATATAACTCAGGATCAGTAATGTAATGTATGTACACAGTTACTGTACCAGCAGAATAGTGAGTGCAGCTATGGAGTATAATACAGGATGTAACTCAGGATCAGTAATGTAATGTATGTACACAGTGACTGCACCAGCAGAATAGTGAGTGCAGCTCTGGGGTATAATACAGGATATAACTCAGGATCAGTAATGTAATGTATGTACACAGTGACTGCACCAGCAGAATAGTGAGTGCAGCTCTGGGGTATAATACAGGATGTAACTCAGGATCAGTAATGTAATGTATGTACACAGTGACTGCACCAGCAGAATAGTGAGTGCAGCTCTGGAGTATAATACAGGATGTAACTCAGGATCAGTAATGTAATGTATGTACACAGTGACTCCACCAGCAGAATAGTGAGTGCAGCTCTGGAGTATAATACAGGATGTAACTCAGGATCAGTAATGTAATGTATGTACGCAGTGACTGCACCAGCAGCATACTGGGTGCAGCTCTGATCAGCTGCTAGTCAGTGTGGTGATTACAGGTGTGGTGGCTGCAGATCCTGCTGTGAGCTCCTGATCTCTGAGAAACCAACACCTCTCCACCTGGGGACCTGCTCTCTCTCTCTTTCCCAGGGAGGGAGCGGGTTTCTGGGATGAGTGAGGGAGCCAAGCCCCAGGCTTCTGCTTCCCGAACCAGGCCGGCGGGGGGCAGAAGAAACCAGCAACCGGCCTGCACATCGGAGGACTCGGGGGTGAGACGCTCCACCAGGAGTCGCAGCAATGTGGCTCCTACTCCCCCTGGGATTGTGGAGACCCCTAGAAGCCGCAAGGCTTCCAGCATGGAGGAAAAGCCTGACAGCGGCGTGCATGTTGGCGCTCCTTCCGGAGGAAAGCTGAGTGCTCACGGAGGTGAGGCCGACCTCCCTGAGGGGGGGTGGGCGCTGCAGGGACCCCGGGAGTCTGTGTCCACCTATGCCTCCCGGGTCATGATCCACCTCCATCAGTATGAAGATGCCAGTAAGCTCATCAGGAGGCTCCGGGAGGAGCTGCGCTGCACAAGCGCAAAAGCTGCAGGGGCCTCCAAACCAAGGAAGGCCATGCTCCAAGCCGAGGTAAAAAGACTGACCAGCGAGATTCACCTGCTGGAAATAAGGAAAGCTGACATCAGGGAGCAGAGTGGTCCTTTCAAAGAAAAACTTATAAATGAAGACCACTTTAGAGAAATGGCTGATACCAGAGAGCAAAGGCAGATGGGGCTGCAGCCTGAGAGCCAGGTGGATGATGAGAGTGATGATGACCAGCAGGAAGCCCCACCTGGCAGCCTGCAAAGTCACCCGCAGGCCACGTGCAGCGAGCTCCCTGCAGGACAGGCGACAGTGACACCCGGTCGCAGTTCTGCCGGCTCTGGGGAGGACAGTGACAGCAGCGTTCAGGGAGGGGCGCTAATGGCGGAGATTAAGCTCCTGGAGTCCCCAGTGTGCCTCCAAAACTTCCATCTTGGTGACGATCTACCAGAAGAGGCACCTGGGGGCCACAAAAAGGCAAAGAAGACCAAGCCAAAGCTGCAGGAAGCGGTAAGATACGTATATGCCCCCTCCCTGTACCCCCTGAGTCGGCGGCAGGCTCAGCTCGCTGTATAAGCCCCGTTGCCCAGCCCAGCCCGGGTTCTGCTGTGGATCCGGTGCAAAGGCGCGGGGAGATTACAGAGCGCGGTAGTGAGGCGCAGAGCTCCGTCTCTGCTTTTAGTAGTGGGGACGTAGCAGGAGGTGCATCAGCCGAGAGGCTGGACAGTGAGGGCGGCCCGGCGGCGGACGTTCCATCAGGCCACGATGCTGTGGTGCGCTCCTCAGTGGGAGGGGGGAGCAGCCCGGTGTCGGGGGCAGCTCCGGTAGCCTCGGCGCCTCTGAATGCTGTTGCCGCTGATCACTTAGTTGAGAAGCGGCGGCAGTGTGAGGGGGCAGTTGGGGCTGAGCGTTCCGGTCCTCCCACGAAAGTGCTATTTTGTGTTGACGACGCTGGTCCGGAAGATCCTGATGCTAAAGATCAGCGGCGCCTAACTGCAGCTAGAGATCAGCGGCACATTATACCAAATGCCAAACAACGGAAATTACCGACCGATGATGTGGAGGGCACACATAAGACCGGGGGTGAGGTCGCCTCCAGTTCTATGGAGGTGACTGAGCCCCTTGTGCCTGATGCGGAGGTCAAAAGGTCATCCACCATTGTTACTGGTCCAGCAGGAATGAATGTGGTGGTGGGGGTGAATGAGGCTAATTCATTGTCTAGTGGTGTGGTTGCTGGTTTGGTGGAGGGTGGATGGAGGTGGGTAATGGTGATACTGTTGGGGCTGATGTGGTCACTGGTCCGGTTGCCCCCCCGGGGGTGGCAACACCTGTCCAGAGTTATGCCAGTGTCACCTCCGGGGCAAATAGGGCATCCTCCTCGTTTCCGGGCTTTGGAGACGGCATGTTGCAACGGCGCCTTCTGGAGGCTCTAAAGAAGGGGGAGAGATCACTAATGGTAGAGGGTCGAGAGGTTGATCTATCCTTCTGGATAGAGAGGCATGGCCTCGGGGCCTTCCGAGAGCAAAAGGGGGGGGGGATACAGTGTGGTCCCTCCCAACAGCCGGGCCAGGCAGTGTGCGTAGGAATGTGGCCCGTCTTCGGTGGAGGGGCAGTGATGCATGTCCGCCAAGGTCTAAAGTTGTGGAGCTCCTGCTGAGGATGGGCTTCAAGGCGATTGACATCTACGCCTTGATACATCCCTATTCCACGCCTGAGTTTGATGTCAGCTTTGTTCAGCCGGAGGGGCTTGAGCTCTTCTGGGCGAATTATGAATTGGCAAAAAATGAGCCCGGCTGGCGAGACTTTGCCGTTCAGGCAGTGTCTCGCCAAAACCAGATCAAGAAAGTGACCGTGATGACTCGTAACGAGTCGCTTTCTTGCTATGACATCATGACGTGGCTTGGTCGGTATGGAGAAGTAAAGGAGATGCCAAAGAAAAACCGCGACGAGTTTGGTATCTGGTCAGGGGCCTGGACGTTTATGGTAAAACTTAAGCGTTCAGGTGGTACGGTTGCCCACATTCCATCGTCTGCCTTCCTGGGTAGGGATCGTATCCTGGTCTTCTACCAGGGGCAACCGAAGCTCTGGCACAGGTGCGGCGACCCCACACACTTCAGTGCAAACTGCACCGTGCAGAAATGCGCGTTGTGTGGGGGTGTCGGTCATCTTGCTGCCTCTTGTGTGGAGATTAGGTGCCACCTGTGTGGTGAGTTAGGTCACCCATTCAGCCGTTGTCCTCGCTCCTTCGCTAATGCAGTCGAGACCCCGGTGGGAGTAAGCCGTGAGGCCGATTCTGCTAGGGAGGGGACTAGCAGGGGTGGGGGAGCTGAGGGGCCAGGGAAGAAAAGCAATAAAAAGACGCCTGCCCAGCTGAGGCGTCTAGACAAGCGCAGACAGGAGAGGGAGCGGGGCGAGCCCCAGACTACCGGGGCAGCCCCTGTCCTGGATGCCAGTCTTGCTGCTGAGGCCCCGAGGGATGATGAGTTGGATGAGGAGGTCAGGAGGATCCACAGGGAGGAAACCGCCTCTGCCTCAGAATCCTCCCATTATGAAAGTATGGATGAGGATAATAAGCGGTGGCTAGAGCACAAGCGTAAGCTCGGCACCAAAAAGAAGAGAAAGAAGGGAGATAAAACATCTTCTCCCGCTCTGACCAAGGTACCTAAGGAAGGTAAAACCGACTCCCCTCTGGTTGGTCTTTCTAACCGGTTCCAAGCCCTTGATAACATCTCTTCCTCTGAGGAGGAGGCTGAGGGTGAGGTTCCGGCTTCAGCGGAGCTTACAGGGGGCGCCGAGTCTCCTTCTCCTGGGGATGCAAGGTCCTTGGGGGGAGGGACTGGCCCAGAGTCCGGAGACTAGGACGAAAAAAGAAGGAAAAATGTGGGAATGGACACCTCTGTGTCATTAAAGAGGGGGAAGGATTCATCCTCTGAGGCAGAGGATAAGGGGAGTGGGAAGAAGAAAGCCATCTAACTCAATCACCAATGATGGCGGTACCCACTCCGTTGACGCTGGCGTCCATTAATGTCGCCAGCATTAAGTCAAATATGGCTAGATTTGCGGCCTTTGATTTTCTCAGCCGGGTTGAAGCTGACACTTTCTTTTTGCAAGAGACCAGGCTGCCAAATATGGCAGAGGTGTTTATAGCTAAGAGGGAGTGGAGATCGGGCCTTCCTATTGGTCTCTTGCGGCTGAGCCGTATAGCGGAGTGGCGGTCCCTTTTACCGCACCGGTAGAATGCCGACGGGTTATTGAGTTAGAAATGGGGAGGTGCCTGATATTAGATGTCCTCATGAAGGGACAGGAGCTTCGGCTCATTAACATTTATGGTCCCCAATCTAAGTGGGACCGGAAGTGTCTCTTTACGAGGATCAAGCCCTACCTTTTTACGAGTCGGCAGGTCGTCTTTGGAGGGGACTTCAACACTGTCACGAGGCCCCGGGATAGAGGAGGTTCCAGAGACAAGCTGACTTATGATAGCGTCGCCCTTAATAGTATAGCTAGTGAGGCTCGCCTGGTGGATGTCCACATCCGGCACACCCCAGGCCACGAGGGGTTCACCTATCATAGAGGTAACTGTAGGTCCAGGATAGACAGGTTTTATTTAAAGGAGGAAGCCGTCTCTTCAGCAGTATCTGTTGTTGAGGTGGAGTTCTCCGATCACTGTATGATTTTGTTTTCCCTGAATGTTACAGAGACCCCCCCGGATGGGAAGAGGCTTTTGGAGGCTCAATTCTTCTCTCTTGGAAGAAGCGGAGATAAGACAGTCCTTTGAGGATTTTCTTCAGAGCCAGGTACCCTTACTGGATCTTTGTAGTAGTAAGTCAGAGTGGTGGGAGATGTTTAAGAAAAGGGTGGCGAGATTCTTCCGCCAGCTCTCGAGCCTCAGGAGCCTGGACAGGTATCGCCTGTATCAGGGCCTGAGGAGGAAACTCGAGCATCTTGTCTCAACTGGAGGTAGCCGCGAGAAGATCTCCAGAGTGAAATCTTTGCTAATGAGGTGTCAGTATGATAGACACGCATCTTTGGTTTTTGAGAGGGATTACGGGAAGTACCGCTCGCCCGACCCTTACAGAAACAGCAAGATGTCAGTGAATAGTAAAGTTATTAAAGGACTGGTTGACACTGCGGGGTCCCTGAAAAGATCCAGATCAGGGATCTTGGAGGTCGTCAGATCCCTCTACTCGCACCTCTTGGGGAAGAGGGATCTGGATTGGGATGAGATGTCGGCTTTTCTGGCTGAAGCCGTCCCCGAACAAGGGGTAGACCCCTTTCTTGGCGTTTTGACAGAGATGATCAGGGAAGAGGAAGTTAAGTTGGCGATTGAAGGGCTTGCCCTAAAGAAATCTCCAGGTCCGGATGGCTTAACATCTGAATTCTATAAGACCTTTAAGGACGCCTAGGTTCCCCTCTTGACTGAGGTATTCAATGAGTGTCTTTCCTCGGGCACTCTGCCAAAGTCAATGAGGAGGTCTGCCCTGATCATCTTGTCAAAGGGTAAGGACCCATCTTGCATTGAGAATTGGCATCCCATAGCGCTTCTCAATGCAGACAGGAAGGTTTTGGCAAAGGTGCTGTTTAATCGGCTGGTGAAACTTGCACCCCAGCTCCTTTCGGGGGCCCAGCATTGCTCTGTTCCGGGCCGCAGTACAATTAGTGCTGTACTCTGTGTCCGAGAGGCGGTGGAGCAGGGTAGGGCTGGCCACTGGAAGGGGTACATGCTGTCATTGGACCAGGCAAAAGCGTTTGATCAGGTTAATCATGAGTACCTCTGGTCTGTCCTTCTGAGGTATGGCCTGCCGGGGGGGTTTGTTGATTGGCTTAAGACCTTGTACGCTGGGGCAGAGAGTTTCCCGCTTGTGAATGGTTGGATTGGCAGCTTTTTTGAGGTTGGGTGTGGTGTTCTCCAGGGTTGTCCCTTGAGCCCGCTACTGAACGTGTTTGCGATTGACCAACTTCTTAGGAGGGTGGAGCGTGGACCGTTGGCTGGGATCGGGATGGACCGAGCAGCACCGGAAGCCACTCTGAGAGTGGTGGCGTATGCCGATGACGTCACCGTTTTTGTTTCCTCTGATGGGGAGACAGAATGGCTGATGTCAGAGGTAAATCGCTACTCGGAGGCATCCGGGTCTAAGATCAACCGGGATAAGTGTGAGAGTCTCTGGCTGGGAGGAGGAGATCCTGTTTTTGATCTCCCGGACACCCTTCCAGAACCCAAAGTCTCTGCAAAAGTTCTTGGCATCGAATTTGGCCAGGGGGATTACCCCAAACAAAATTGGGACAGCAGGCTAGAGATCGCCACTCAGAAGGTGAACCAATGGAAGGGTTGGTCCTTGACCCTAAGGGAAAGGGTAAACCTGATCAAAACTTACCTGCTCCCTTTGCTGATCTATCTGGGCAGTGTGTGCATCTTGCCAGAGCATCTCTGGACTCGGGTCTACAGTTTGTTCTTTCAACTGTTATGGGGGAATAGACTGAACCTGGTCAAGAGGGAGGTTACTTACCGTACGAGGAGACTAGGAGGGTTGGGTATGGTCAACCCTGTGGTATTCCTTGTGAATACCTTCATTAAGATCAATATTGCAAACCTCTGGAAAGAGAGGGCTCCTCCGTGGGTATTCTCCTGTAAGGGATGGTTTCAGCCTTTCTTCCAGGAATGGGAGACAGGAGGGCAAGTGAAGGATCTCCGCACACCGCATGGACATCTCCCGGCTTACGCTACCGTGGTTCTGAAGGTAATTCGCCGGTGGGGTCTGGGAATGTGGGAGGTCAGGACTCTGTCAAGGAAGCTCATTGACAAAAGGGTTCTGTTGACCCATTTTCAGACGCCTCTGGCGCTCAGAGATTGCCCAAGTCGGGATCTTGGGGTGGGTCTGCATCTTTTGAATTCTATCAGGATCCCCTCGAAGGTTTGGGACTTGGCTTGGTGCTGCTTCCATGGGAAACTGTGTGTGAGGGACAATCTGAAGTGTAGGAGCTCTGAGGACAGGAACTGTCCTCGGGAGCATTGTGGTACCATGCTTGAAAGCATGGACCACTTCCTGCTTCATTGTCCCTTTAACACAGAGGTGTACAACAGGGTGGGCGCCTCCATTGGCTGGCCCCGGCTGGCCGGTCTCTCTTATGCGGAATGGGCCTATGGAGCATTGGGGGACCTGGGTGGTCGGGACCGCTGCACCTTATTTCTAGTTAGCGCAGTGGTTAGGTATCACACGTGGAACGCACGGTGCTTAGTATCGACGCAGCGGAAAATCCTCCCAGTGGACGATGTGTTTAGGACCATACTCGGTGACCTGGTGAAGGTGCGTTCTCTGGAGTATGAGAGACTGGGTACACGGAGGGCCGCTCTCCTCTGGAGGGGCTTTTCTTTTAGTGTGCCCTAGTCTGGTCATCTCCTCTCCTGGTGGTGGGCTGCTGCTGACACCATAGATTTTTGTTTTATTGATCAGTAGACAGTGATGTAGGGCTGCAGGCGCCGAACTTGGTCTTTGTCAGTTGTGGTTATTGTATTGTTTGTTTCTGTATATATTGTATATATGGGTTTGGGTGTAGGTGTTAGGTTGGGTGGAGGGAAAAGGGGGGAGGTGGGTTCATCTTGTGGGACACTGGTTATTTGGGTGAAAAACTGGCACTGCCTGATCTGTCCTATGGACGTTGGACATGGACTGAGGCATGAGACGCAGGACCAGCTCTCAGGTCAGTGCCGGGGAGGGACTGGTGGGCTCGAGTGTGGGGGGTTTTGTTTTGTCTTGTATATATTTGTATAGTTCGTATTTATTTTATTTAAAAAAAAAAAAGAAAAAAAGAATGTATATATTAGTTTGTATATAATTTGTCGGTTATTGTTTATTATATTGTTATTATTTGTTTGGTAACCGGACCAGATGTCATGGTGTAGATAGTTATTATTGAGTATATATGTATAATATGTGTGTGAGGAGAGAGGGAGCGGCTGGAACAGCAGAATAGTGAGTGCAGCTCTGGAGGATAATACAGGATGTAACCCAGGATCAGTAATGTAATATATGTACACAGTGACTGCACCAGCAGAATAGTGAGTGCAGCTCTGGAGTATAATACAGGATGTAACTCAGGATCAGTAATGTATGTACACAGTGACTGCACCAGCAGAATAGTGAGTGCAGCTCTGGAGGATAATACAGGATGTAACCCAGGATCAGTAATGTAATGTACGTACACAGTAACTGCACCAGCAGAATAGTGAGTGCAGCTCTGGGGTATAATACAGGAGGTAACTCAGGATCAGTAATGTAATGTATGTACACAGTGACTGCACCAGCAGAATAGTGAGTGCAGCTCTGGAGTATAATACAGGATGTAACTCAGGATCAGTAATGTATGTACACAGTGACTGCACCAGCAGAATAGTGAGTGCAGCTCTGGAGGATAATACAGGATGTAACCCAGGATCAGTAATGTAATGTACGTACACAGTAACTGCACCAGCAGAATAGTGAGTGCAGCTCTGGGGTATAATACAGGAGGTAACTCAGGATAAGTAATGTAATGTATGTACACAGTGACTGCACCAGCAGAATAGTGAGTGCAGCTCTGGAGTATAATACAGGATGTAACTCAGGATCAGTAATGTAATGTATGTACACAGTGACTGCACCAGCAGAATAGTGAGTGCAGCTCTGGAGTATATTACAGAATGTAACACAGGATCAGTAATTTAATGTATGTACACAGTGACTGCACCAGCAGAATAGTGAGTGCAGCTCTGGAGTATATTACAGAATGTAACACAGGATCAGTAATTTAATGTATGTACAGTGTGATATATCTGAAAGAGTAATGAGTTCAGCTGTGAAGTGTTACACCGTAATATGTTAAAAGATTAGAGTTATTACAGGGCAGATGACGTCAGCTCCTTTACCACATTTTTCAGGACTCTGCTAGGTTCTACCTATAAAATGTAGAAAGCAGTCGAAGAGGAAGTATTCTTAATTATAACTGGAACCAGAGAAGGAAACCATTAAGGAAGCAGCAAGAAACTACTTGACATTAAAGACTTGGAATAAAAAATTGAATATTAAAATCTCTTTGTTTCCTTTGTTAGAACGACCGACATGGGACCCTGTAAACTTATAATAAAACTATGGCCAAAATACAAACAGGAAATAGGAGTAACAGCAAACGCCACAGGAAACCAGAACCTGAAGACGTCTGGAGACAAACGTTACTGCCTGGCAACCTGGGCCATACAAACCGAGCCACTGGTCCGATAAGGAAGGAAAATCTTGCCAAAGAGAAGCCCACCACCAGCCAAGCGCTCAGCGTCCCCCCGAGAGGAAGGAGCAAAATAACAGATCGCAGAACTGGTGGGGAAAACACAAAGTCCGAGATTGTGTAAAAGCTGCCAAAAGATTAGTATCCAGCAGAAGCCACAGAACAGAACTCATCCTCCCTATGGAGGAAGGATGGACCGTGTGAACCATTCTAGAGGGACAAGATAACAACCAAAACAAGATCAAAAAAGAACTGAAAGGAAAAGGCCAAATAAGAAATATTTTCAATTGTGGACGTTAAAAATACCTGCACATTATAAGAAAAAAAAAACTATTGCTCCATGTCATCTTTGCCCTCCGTCTAGTGCCAGTAAATATGAATCATTAAGAAGTGTAAAATTAATAGCAATAGAACCAATAACCTCTCCCTGGAAGATACCAGCATTTTCTGCTTTGTGTTGGTCACCACTGCGGCCAGTGATTGGCTGCAGAGGTGCCTCAGTCCAGATGAAGCAGGAAGTTCAGGCATGGGAGCGGTAAGGCGAGTTTTACTTTATTATTTTTTTACAATTATAAAAAGTTTTTAAAAAACAAAACAAAAAAAACTTCAAGTGGTTAACGTGATCATCAGTGGAACCTGTGGCCACCCACAAGTTTATCCTGTTGTGTCCATTGAGGGTGGAAAATGTACAAGCTGATTATTTAATCCCCTAAAGACCAGGATAACTTTTCATTTTTGTATTTTCATTTTTCACTTACTTGGAATTTCAATGACTTCCACCCCGTATTTACCTTGTGGGTTAAATAATTTTATGCTTTCATACATCCAACTTTTACGGATGTGGCGATTCCAAATATACTTAGATTTTATTTTTTACTTTTCTTTACCTTTTAACTTGATTATCTGTACTATATACTATTTTATACTTCAGTGTTGCAGCAAATATTTTGCAGATATAGCCAAAATAACGATCTCCTATGTGGACAGCGGTTGGACGTCATAGGTGTACCAAGATGGCAGCGATGGGGTACACGTCAAAGGGCCCTCAGTTGCCATGATCAAATATCAGCACCCTGTAATTGCGTCAAGGGAGCCTGCCACAAATTCGCAACCATTTAAATGCGGCTCGAGAGATTGACAGCAGCATCTAAATAGTTAACGGCAGTAATGGAAGTTAGTTCTGATCCAGTTAGAGTTTGGTGTTGGCTCAATCCCAGAGCTGGCACCATACAAAAGGTTCCTATCTATGACGAAAATATATGTCACAGGTTGTTAAAGGTTTCCCCATCACTCAAAGTGATGACATATACCATAACTTTGATGTTGGTTTGACTTCTGAGACGCTCACCAATCCCTGAGATTGAAGGGGCTGCAGCCTTCTTTTTTTCCCAGCCATCCACTATGCAAATGATTGCAGCACGTCCCCGTGCAAGTGAACGGTGCTGTGCTTCAGCTCCTTGTAATGCCGGTGTGCGGTGGATGCTCTGAATTGAACACTAAACTGGCATTACACCCAGAATTAGTGGGGGTTCAGGCATTAAGGCCTCACATGATGGTATATCATTGCAGTATGGCCACAGGATGGCAATATAATGGCGGATACTCACACTCCAGTCCACGGTACTGCGGATTTGTGTTTCCGAGTCGATGTGCACCACGCTGGATGACGATGACGATGTGAGATGCTGGGCTCCAGATTTGGCAATAGCTTTTCTGCAAAACATAAAGACGAATCTGAGATTGTGTAAGAGATACAAAACGACCGGCTCACGTGGTCCGTAGAGTCTAAAGACCAGACAGGAGATCCTCACTGGGCAAAAGTGGCCATGAGGCCAACGATCAAGTGAGTTATCTCGATGGCAGATTTACAAGATGCCTGGTGACTACAAACAAACATGGCTGACCAATTAAAAAGCTTCATATATTTATTAGATACTCTGACCATGAGCGATCGGAAATATACAGGTGATTGATCAGATGTATCCAACATAACAGATTTCTGGAAGCCTCAAGTTTGGTCCTGAGGACCTCTGGGCTGAAGTACTAGGGGCCCCCGTTCTCAGCTAGTTGTAAAGATGGGGCCACACATCATGACGACTTACCACAACAACAATGGCCGCTACTCATGCCGCACGACCAAAGACTGCACTGTGGCAATGCGACATCGCGCTGTAATGGCAGTGAATGCAGTCTTGTTGCAAGCAGCAACATGGGACCACCTTCACTTTTATGACGCCGCGATGCAGCACCCCCATAGGGTCGTCTTTGGCCATGTAATGGGGGTCGTGGCCAAGAAAGCAGTTTAGCTCCAGCCACAATGCAAGATATGGTGGCAATATTTTACTGAAAACCCCTTTCCAAGGTCATTGCCATCAATGTAAGGACAAGCCATTGCTTTCTGATCAGTCAGAGGTCCGGCCATCGATCCCAACTGGTTTAGCATTGCTGCCCCTCACTGTTTTACCCTGCACAGCGGCACTTGAATGTGGCCATTCTGCACTTCCTTCAGCGGGGTCTGTGCAAGGCAAAAACAATGTTGCATCCCCCTCATTATCAGGATCAGACCCCAATAAGAGAAAAAAAGTGTGAACCCAAGCAATATAAACGTAACTTTACAACAATATTGAGATAACTCTTACAACAAAGCCAATCTAATTGTCGCCATGTAAAGAGACATCTGCTATATACTACAATATTTATTTTCTTGCGAGCCACTAGGCCTCAAAAAAATGGTGTTCCCCATAGCAACCAATCAGCACTCAGCTTTCATTTTTAAAACTGCTCTGGTAAAATGGAAGCTGAACTGTGATTGGTTGCTATGTGAAATATCACTTGAGCTCAGGTTGGTTGCTAAGGGGATATGACTTGTGTTTGTTATGGCCTGATTCTCGTCTGCCTGACTTCATAGACATCCTTCATTTTTAGGCCCAATTTATTGTAACTGTCAAAAAAAAAAAAAAGAGAAAATATCTTTGTTACCTCCAGCAACCAATCACAGCGTAGTTTTAAATTTTACCAGAGCAGTTTAAAAAATTAAAGCGGAGCTCCGATTGGTTGCTATAGACAGTTTTTTTTAGTCTAGGTAGTTGATAAATGTGACCATAAATTTGGGAAGACACATCTGAGATGAGAATCAGGCCACGCAAGGGGCAATAAAAAAGCACAGGTGGTATTGCCAACAGCAACCAATCAGAGATGAGCTTTCATTTTTAAAACTGCACTGGAAACATGAACACTGCTCTGTGATTGGTTGCTATGGGCAGCCAGAAGAAACTCACCATTTTGATGGACTAGGCCCAATTAATTGTGGGCACCTTCACTGTTAAGATGAGATTTATACAATACCTTCTAAGACGGGACACCTTGGTATCTTGTACAGAGCGCGGGTGTCAGGGCAGAACATTCCTGCTTCTGTACGAGATATTACACAGGTGCCCATTAATGCTGCCAGCACAGAGCACTTTCTAAAGCCAAAATAAACAAAGCACCAATCCCTCCCTTGAGTGATACATGGCAGGGGGAAAACATGCTCAAATATCACTTTCTAAAGATAGGACTGGGCCAAACAAAGCTAAAGGTTGAGCGGAGAAAAGGCTCTGCCAAACCCCAATATGAATGCTCTGTATACACAAATATGGGGCACTCCCCGAGCGGGAACCCAGAGGTGAACACATCGTACTTCCTTTAAAGGGGTTGTATCACCTCTCACACAACCGGCGCCTTATATAACGATGATCATCCAGTACACTAAATCGGCCATTTCTAAGTAGTCAGGAGCCAATGTGACCAGTACAGGGGCCGATATGGCTTTCACGTTAGTGGACGGGCAGTTAGTGGTCCTCACTAGCGTCCAACCTTGTAACTAGTGGGTACAATGGCTCTGACTAAATGGCCCCCTGAAATACCACCAATCAGGACGTTCACACACATCCAAATCCCAACTCGTAGGACATTTAAATCCCAACCACATTTTGAACAGGAAAGTACTAACAACCCTTTAATGAAAATTTTGGCAAGTAAGGGTACCAGAAAATCAGCCTGACTCTTAAAAGCGGACCGGTTTCTAGGTCAAAAAAGGTCCTTTTTATTCTTATTTTGTTCCCGCTGCTCCCAAATATTCTGGTTTTTGCTTTTTTAAAATCTGCCGTACGAGTCCGGAGATATGGGCCTTTTTATTTTCTGCAATCACGCCCTTTTGTATAATGACACAGTATAATCTCTATTACTGGCCAGAAAACCCATAACAGACTACAGGCTGCTGTTTATGGTGGCCTGTAATCTGGACAGGACGCCATAAACAGCTACTGCTGACTGTTTCTACATTCTAGCAATTACCTAGTATAGTCGTAGAGGTCCATTAAGTTATTCCAAAATTGGCAAGTTATCATTTGTCCACAGGGCAGCCGCTGGGACCCCCCTTGATTTCAATAATGGGGCTCTGAAACGGTAGTAACCTCCCAATAATTTCTCCAGCGATAGCAATGGATATATACAGGACTGCATATGAGCAAAGTGATTTCTTCATGCACTTTATGGCAAAGCTTTTTTAGAATGGGGTATCAGTCGCACATGCGCAGCTCTGCTCCATTCACTATCTATAGGACTGAAGATTGCCGAATGCAGTACAGAGCTCACCTATCCCATAGACAATGAATAGGAGTATGGTGCGCATGCGCAGCTCTGCTCCATTCACTGTCTATAGGACTGAAGATTGCCGAATGCAGTACAGAGCTCACCTATCCCAATAGAGTCTATGGCATAGACAATGAATGAGAGTATGGTGCGCATGAGCAGCTCTGCTCCATTCACTGTCTATAGGACTGAAGATTGCCGAGTGCAGTACAGAGCTCACCTATCCAATAGACAATGAATAGGAGTATGGCACGCATGCGCAGCTCAGCTCCATTCACTGTCTATAGGACTGAAGTATGCTGAGTGCAGTACAGAGCTCACCTATCCCATAGACAATGAATGAGAGTATGGTGAGCATGCGCAGCTCTGCTTCATTCACTGTCTATAGGACTGAAGATTGCTGAGTAAAGTACAGAGATCACCCATCTTTGATAGTCCTACAGAAAATGAATGCAACTACAGCGCACATTCCTCTTTTATAACAGAGCCCCATTCTCTGGGATCAATTGGGGTCCCAGCTGTTGGACCCCCAACGAGCAGCAAGTTATTACCTCCCCTGTTGGTAGGTGCCAAGTTAGGAATAACCCTTTAATAAGGGGTTCACCCTTTATAATATAATGGTAGGTGTCGTAATAATCATGTTTAATGGTGGTATATCATTTAAAAACAATGCAGACACGCTAACCCCCCTTTACTAGTCCCCTGCGTACAGTTTTCGTTGGTCAGTGGTAGAGTTGGTGCAGAGTGGTGGGTCACATATCTCCATGCTTTCTTGGTCACTTCCTTCCTCTGATGTCTCCTCCATCTCCTCTTCGTCAGAGTTTATCTCTTTGGTCTCTGCCCCTTTTTTCATTTGGATAAGGCTTGCAAGTAACATAGAAGGCCCCAAGAGCTGACGATCTATGCAGTGTAACTTCCCTCCACGTCTCTTCTGAACAGCAAACCTCGGACTTAAGCCCGGTGTGGTCGTACTCGACCTTCTACGTCCGTCCTTTCTTCCCCCATGTGACGGAGTGGCCGTACCAAGGGGGAGAGCTGGCGGTTGAGTCACAGAGCAACGTCTCTGCATAGAGAGGGTGGTGGACGCCAAACCAGCGCTGGATCTGCGGCGGGCTTTGCCAGTGGTTATGACAACGCTGCTCTTCCGCAAAGCCGGGGGGCAAAAAGTTTCCGAAGGAGGAGGAGCAGGTTTCTTCTTGAAGTGCCTTTTAAAAAAGGTTTCCATACTGTTCCCGTCGTGGAGGGGGTATGGTACGGAGTGGTCAGCGGAGGAGGGGGCTGTTAACGTACAAACCGCCATGTTAGAATTCAGAAAATGCTAAGCTGTAACTTATACAGAGGAGCGTAAAACCCTAAGCACAGAAACTACAGACGCACTATATAAAGACCCCATGAAATCAGGATTACATGAATGAATGATCTGTAAACTATCCAGCACTGGACGGCCGCGACACTAAATCTAGAACCCAAAGAGCTATTCCAGAAGATCCTGATAAGCTGCAACCATGGATGCATCATCACCATTCAATGACCTACAGCACTACTTGTACTGTTTATCCACAGCCTCCTGGCTTATGTCATAAAGCAGTCCCTTGTCTGCCAGGCACCTATGGCATTGCTCAGAATAAGCTTCTTGCAATGGCTATAGTCCCTAACACTTACAGCTCTTCATTACTCTGTCAGCACTAAAGGTGCTGGGACTTCCGTTCTTTCACTTAACAGTATACATTGCTCCTGCTTTTATCTAATGGCTTTCAATAGGAGTAAAAGCCGATTGTTCCTGATCACTGTCGCATGTAAAAAAAGACGGCGATCAGCTGATGAAGGAGCAAAATGGTCACATCTTTACGCAGAACGAAAATCATCGTCAGCAGCATATCTTCCGGTGTAAATGTGCTGCTAAAAATATTGGCGGCCAAACAAATATTAACAATTGCCATTGGCCGTTGTACCTCGAAAAAGGACCTGCATTGTAATCAAAGGGGGGTAGGGAGCTGGCCTAAGTGTCATGAAAGGGCACGAAGGGTTAACCCTTCGTCGCAGCTCATGCTTCCGAGTGTCAGCCCAGGCTTCATGGGCCTTTGATGTAGGTGATACGTGGCCTCAGGAGATGCGTTTATGTATATATTAATGAGGATCTTTCATATGGTAATTCAGTGTCAGACCCCCCAGCGGTGCCTGCGCAGGAAGGGAGGAGGAGAGGGCAACCAGCGCCGCACACTGTGCCACCAACGGGGACGGCTCACCCACATTACATGCTGACATCGTCACTATCGAACGTTTCGCTGCAAAAATCTGCAACTATAAAAGTCTTCAGAGCTGCTGTTCTCTTACAGTGCTGTCCAAATTAAAACTTTAGGGGGCGCAGCAGTACAGATGCACTGTGCACTTATATCATGTGCAGGGTCTCCTGAGCAGGGTCAGTGGGTCGGGGGACCCCAGTCAGGTGTTCAGATCTATGATGGGACCCATTACCTCCCCTATGATGTTTTACTGGAGCATCTTTTGTCACTTTTCCTCTTGTAAATGTGCTTTTATGTTTCCAGGAAGAATAATAGAGGAACAAAAAAGAAAAGATTATCTGGAATTTTTAGCAAATTTGATAGGGGGAAGGGGGGGGGGGATACAAGAATTAGCTAAAACCGGGGCATGTCAGGAGAGCGGAGGTCATGAAGGAATCCAGGTGAAGTGGCACCGCGTGCAAAGATCTTCACACCTCTCTCATAAAACGCCCAATTATCCGACCCCCTCGCGTCTATGTGGCACGCACTACGGGTTGGATCTCTTTTGCAAGCAGAACAGCTGGAAAGGAGAAGGTTTAGTGGCCAAATCCGACATGCTGGCAGAGGAGGGGGGAGATTAGCTTCAGCTCCCCAGACATCAGGCGAAAGATGAGCATACACAATGTACAGAGTCGCCATAGACGAGCGGTGACCTTCCCTAACCCATGACTGCCAAAAAGTAGCCACGGAGCAATCGACTGGAGCATAATCCTGCCTCCTGTTTGCAGGGACGTTCTCTGCCTTTTTTCCTAAGGCCATTTTGGATTGCAGCCCAGAAACGTCCAAAAAGGACACAGGTTAAAGGTCATCTCCTTGCAAAAGAATGAGCAGGAAACCACTTGGAACGAGCATTTCCTGTGCACGATCTCCTCGACCGGCCCGAATTAAAGCTCCACATCTGCGCGCCGGTTTTAATCACCCTCCATTATTCGCCGACCGTTAAGTCAAAAGCTGGAATCTCCCATTAATCTGGTGTCATGTCCGTGCGGGAAAACTTCTGGTTACATATACGGTGTCAGCTATCGGGCCGGGGATACAATGTCACTTATTGCATTACACTGAGGAGGAAAAGTAACCGGACGCTGGGCGACCGCAATAAATAAAAAAACGAGTTTGTGTTGGGGGAAGAGGAGAGGGGTTAACCTGGAAGCGGCAAAGAAAAGCATAACCCCGGCTATTTATAGGGAGCAGATCTCAGATACACGGACGGTTATTAATAGTGCAGAGCCCGAGATGACACGGCACAGAGCGAAACGTCACCGCGCACACAGGGCTGACGGACGGCCCTACTGCCCGAGCCGAAACACAAAGCATAGGGGCCCGGCTATATACAGGCAATATACGCACGCCGCTGCTCCGTCTGATGGGAGACGCCTGCAGGGCTGATTCATAAGGGAGAATCCTAAGAAGATAATAGAAGATTAATTGAGCTACTAATTAAAATTGGCGTCCGTTCAGCCTGAAAATGCAATCATGGATTATTAAGGGACTGATAGATACGGCTGGTGATGAGCAGTACGCACGAATAGCGTTATATATACGGGCGCACAAACATTTACATGCTGGAAGCTCAGTTTACAAAGGTTGGGGGTGCACACGGGTCCCAAGTGTCAGCATTTGCAATTTCTGAATGAGAAGTGTCAGTGTTGCCTTGTTCTCAGACCCCATAATGGTGATTGTTAATTCATCGAAGACCCCAGTTAGCCATGCATTGCTCACAGATCCCAGTGGTCAGTGTGGTCAAGTTTGTTGACCGCTGTGTAGTAAGGGACGCCGGCTGCAGAGAGCGAGAGTCGGGAGGGACGCCGGCTGCAGAGAACGAGAGATGGGGGGGGACGCCGGCTGCAGAGAACGAGAGACGGGGGGGACGCCGGCAGCAGAGAACGAGAGACGGGAGGGACGCCGGCAGCAGAGAACGAGAGACGGGGGGGGGGGGGGCGCCGGCAGCAGAGAACGAGAGACGGGGGGGCGCCGGCAGCAGAGAACGAGAGACGGGGGGGGGGGCGCCGGCAGCAGAGAACGAGAGACGGGGGGGACGCCGGCTGCAGAGAACGAGAGACGGGGGGGACGCCGGCTGCAGAGAACGAGAGACGGGGGGGACGCCGGCTGCAGAGAACGAGAGACGGGGGGGACGCCGGCAGCAGAGAACGAGAGCCGGGAGGGACGCCGGCAGCAGAGAACGAGAGACGGGGGGGGGGCGCCGGCAGCAGAGAACGAGATACGGGGGGGGGGGCGCCGGCAGCAGAGAACGAGAGACGGGGGGGGGGACGCCGGCTGCAGAGAACGAGAGCCGGGAGGGACGCCGGCTGCAGAGAACGAGAGCCGGGAGGGACGCCGGCAGCAGAGAGCGAGAGCCGGGAGGGACGCCGGCTGCAGAGAACGAGAGCCGGGAGGGACGCCGGCAGCAGAGAACGAGAGACGGGGGGGGGGGGCGCCGGCTGCAGAGAACTAGAGACGGGGGGGGCGCCGGCTGCAGAGAACGAGAGACGGGGGGGGGCGCCGGCTGCAGAGAGCGAGAGCCGGGAGGGACGCCGGCTGCAGAGAGCGAGAGCCGGGAGGGACGCCGGCTGCAGAGAGCGAGAGCCGGGAGGGACGCCGGCTGCAGAGAGCGAGAGCCGGGAGGGACACCGGCTGCAGAGAACGAGAGACGGGGGGACACCGGCTGCACAGAACGAGAGCCGGGGGGCACCGGCTACAGAGAACGAGAGCCGGGGGGGGGCGCAGGCTGCAGAGAACAAGAGCCGGGGGGGGGGGGCAGTTGCAGAGCCCGGTAGTCGGCGGGGTGGTCTGCAGAGCCCGGTACTAAGTGAGGTGGTCTGCAGAGCCCGGTAGTCAGTGGGGTGGTCTGCAGAGCCCGGTACTAAGTGAGGTGGTCTGCACAGCCCGGTAGTCAGCGGGGTGGTCTGCACAGCCCGGTAGTCAGCGGGGTGGTCTGCACAGCCCGGTAGTCAGCGGGGTGGTCTGCACAGCCCGGTAGTCAGCGGGGTGGTCTGCACAGCCCGGTAGTCAGCGAGGTGGACTGCACAGCCCGGTAGTCAGCGGGGTGGTCTGCACAGCCCGGTAGTCAGCGGGGTGGTCTGCACAGCCCGGTAGTCAGCGGGGTGGTCTGCACAGCCCGGTAGTCAGCGGGGTGGACTGCAGAGCCCGGTAGTCAGCGGGGTGGACTGCAGAGCCCGGTAGTCAGCGGGGTGGACTGCAGAGCCTGGTAGTCAGCGGGGTGGACTGCAGAGCCCGGTAGTCAGCGGGGTGGTCTGCAGAGCCCGGTACTAAGTGAGGTGGTCTGCAGAGCCCGGTAGTCAGCGGGGTGGTCTGCAGAGCCCGGTACTAAGCGAGGTGGTCTGCAGAGCCCGGTAGTCAGCGGGGTGGTCTGCAGAGTCCGGTACTAAGTGGGGTGGTCTGCAGAGCCCGATAGTCAGCGGGGTGGTCTGCAGAGTCCAGTAGTCAGTGAGGTGGTCTGCAGAGTCCAGTAGTCAGCGGGGTGGTCTGCAGAGTCCAGTAGTCAGTGAGGTGGTCTGCAGAGTCCAGTAGTCAGTGAGGTAGTCTGCAGAGTCCGGTAGTCAGTGAGGTGGTCTGCAGAGTCCGGTAGTCAGTGAGGTAGTCTGCAGAGCCTGGTAGTCAGTGAGGTGGTCTGCAGAGCCTGGTAGTCAGTGAGGTGGTCTGCAGAGCCTGGTAGTTAGTGAGGTGGTCTGCAGAGCCTGGTAGTCAGTGAGGTGGTCTGCAGAGCCTGGTAGTCAGTGAGGTGGTCTGCAGAGCCTGGTAGTCAGTGAGGTGGTCTGCAGAGACCGGTAGCCAGTGAGGTGGTCTGCAGAGTCCGGTAGCCAGTGAGGTGGTCTGCAGAGTCCGGTAGCCAGTGAGGTGGTCTGCAGAGTCTGGTAGTCAGTGAGGTGGTCTGCAGAGTCTGGTAGTCAGTGAGGTGGTCTGCAGAGCCTGGTAGTCAGTGAGGTGGTCTGCAGAGCCTGGTAGTCAGTGAGGTGGTCTGCAGAGACCGGTAGCCAGTGAGGTGGTCTGCAGAGTCCGGTAGTCAGTGAGGTGGTCTGCAGAGTCTGGTAGTCAGTGAGGTGGTCTGCAGAGTCCAGTAGTCAGTGAGGTGGTCTGCAGAGTCCGGTAGTCAGTGAGGTGGTCTGCAGAGTCCGGTAGTCAGTGAGGTGGTCTACAGAGTCTGGTAGTCAGTGAGGTGGTCTGCAGAGTCTGGTAGTCAGTGAGGTGGTCTACAGAGTCTGGTAGTCAGTGAGGTGGTCTGCAGAGCCTGGTAGTCAGTGAGGTGGTCTGCAGAGCCTGGTAGTCAGTGAGGTGGTCTGCAGAGACCGGTAGCCAGTGAGGTGGTCTGCAGAGTCCAGTAGTCAGTGAGGTGGTCTGCAGAGTCCGGTAGTCAGTGAGGTGGTCTGCAGAGTCCGGTAGTCAGTGAGGTGGTCTACAGAGTCTGGTAGTCAGTGAGGTGGTCTGCAGAGTCTGGTAGTCAGTGAGGTGGTCTACAGAGTCTGGTAGTCAGTGAGGTGGTCTGCAGAGCCTGGTAGTCAGTGAGGTGGTCTGCAGAGCCTGGTAGTCAGTGAGGTGGTCTGCAGAGACCGGTAGCCAGTGAGGTGGTCTGCAGAGTCTGGTAGTCAGTGAGGTGGTCTGCAGAGTCTGGTAGTCAGTGAGGTGGTCTGCAGAGTCTGGTAGTCAGTGAGGTGGTCTGCAGAGTCTGGTAGTCAGTGAGGTGGTCTGCAGAGTCTGGTAGTCAGTGAGGTGGTCTGCAGAGTCCGGTAGCCAGTGAGGTGGTCTGCAGAGTCCGGTAGCCAGTGAGGTGGTCTGCAGAGTCTGGTAGTCAGTGAGGTGGTCTGCAGAGTCTGGTAGTCAGTGAGGTGGTCTGCAGAGTCTGGTAGTCAGTGAGGTGGTCTGCAGAGTCTGGTAGTCAGTGAGGTGGTCTGCAGAGTCCGGTAGTCAGTGAGGTGGTCTGCAGAGTCCGGTAGTCAGTGAGGTGGTCTGCAGAGTCCGGTAGTCAGTGAGGTGGTCTGCAGAGTCCGGTAGTCAGTGAGGTGGTCTGCAGAGTCTGGTAGTCAGTGAGGTGGTCTGCAGAGTCTGGTAGTCAGTGAGGTGGTCTGCAGAGTCTGGTAGTCAGTGATGAGGTTTCCATAGCACATTGATAAGCGATGCAGTTTGCTATCCCCCTACCCATCCAGTAGTCAGTGTTCCAATGCTCGCAGACCCCGGTCACCGATGTAGCACAGTTATTCTATCCCCATATAGCATTGTATAGTTTTGCAGACCCCAATATTGAGCATTGTATAGTTTTGCAGACCCCAATATTGAGCATTGTATAGTTTTGCAGACCCCAATATTGAGCACTGTACTACTTTCACGTTTCCTAGCAGTCAGAATTGCCATATTTGCAGCCTTTAGCAGTCAGCGCTGCACATGTTGCCGCCCGTCCCCCACTGTAGTCGGTGTTGCACAGTTTTGGGACCTCAAATGCCATCTGAGTCATAACAAAAAGAAAAAACAGAAAGAAGAATTCACCAAACTATGGTGAAAATGTGAATAAGAAACAACTTTTTTTTTTTTTTTTGGAACTCCCCAAATTTATATCCCCGTCACTAATCACTAAAGAGCAATGTACATACATGGTCACATACTACACAAGGCATATACAAAAGATAAAGCCTCGGCTCGGTCCATTACTGTGACGGACATCGCGCGTCTCGCCGCACTTAGGTCATGCTCACAAGTGACGCTGAGGAGCTCCGGCAGGAAGATTTGTATAAATGGAAAGCGCTGAAGTCATCGGTGGGAATCGGCGCTACAAGATAAAAGTCATGCAAATTCATGCAAAGCAGCGGAGAGAAGGGTATAAATGGTATATATGGTATACAGCAGCCGTCCATCATCAGTGGGGAAGTCCCGGCCGGACATAGAATTAAATGTATACGTTTCAGCCTTCGCAGATCTGACCACAGGGTTTTCTTGGTTTTGGTTCACTGGACCCCAAAAGTCGACCACTGCTAATATAAGGTTCCAACCAAATGGTGACGATTCTGGTGGGACCAGACGACTACTTAATGCCTATGGCCTAGTCTAAACTCTCCTCAGGTTGGAGAAACAACGATTGGACATCTTGAATTTCGACATGACCAATCCCTTGTTTTCCCAAGAAATGATCTTTGATGAATAGAACTTTTCCTGCTCCCCATTATCTGTAGGGAATCAGGACAGGTCGGCTGTTGGTCCTACCAGAGTTCGATCGAAAGCGATCTAAGGCGTATGGCCAATTTTTGGAACAGGTTTTCAAAAACGCTGCTTTTCTTTCTACGGGTGTCACCGCCAAACTGTGCTCTGGTTACTGCGGTGACTTTTTTTTTTTGGTGCAGATGTGTGTGTAAATGATATCTGTCTATCTACACACACACCATATATATTCTATACATACACACACACACAGACAGACAGTAAACACACTTTACATACATACACACACAGCACACACATAAAATATCCACATTATATATCCATACATATACACACACACAGTAAACACACTTTACATACATACACAGCACACACATAAAATATCCACATTATATATCCATACATATACACACACACAGTAAACACACTTTACATACGTAAACAAATGCATATATATACACACACATAAAATATACACACATTATGCATCCATACATATGTATACACACAGTAAACATATTTTACATACAAACACAAAATATACACATATATGAAGAAGAGAATGGTGAGGAGAACAATCAATGGGCCAGGACTTCTGGCATAGATATAAATGCATTCATTATTCATGATGGCTTCAATGAGATATAAGACATACTGTCAACTAATTCATTTTGTTGTTTGTTATAATCTGTTATACCAATTAAATATGTGAATAGAGTTGTTATAGACCCAGTCTGCGTACGGCCACTCTGACCTCTCTATGTACCAGATTACATGTAGGTTATGTATTCATGTTTTGAAAAATCAAATAAAAATGATGTTGGAAAAAAAAAAAAAAAAAAATTATATATATATATATATATATATATATATATATATATATATATATATATATATATATATATATA
The DNA here is from genome assembly GCF_046119375.1 of Phyllobates terribilis. Classification (NCBI taxonomy): domain Eukaryota; kingdom Metazoa; phylum Chordata; class Amphibia; order Anura; family Dendrobatidae; genus Phyllobates; species Phyllobates terribilis. The sequence goes on along the minus strand of NW_027362773.1, from coordinate 159,854,469 downwards.
TATATATATATATACATGCACATATAAAATATGCACTTCTATATAGTTACACACATTACACATACATCCATACATATACATGGCACCTATATATACACACAGTAAACACATTTTACATACATAAATGCATATATACACGCACATATAAAATATACACACATTATGCATCCATGCATATACACAGTACATACATATGTATACACACAGTAAACACATTTTACATACAAACATACACAAAACATACCCATATAAAATATGCACTTCTATATAGATACACACATTATATATCCACACATTTACATGGCACCTACATATACACACACAGTAAACACATTTTACATACATACACAAATGGATGTACAGTATATGCAAAAGTACACACCTAAAATACACACACCGCATACATATACACGATCACAACTCATAGATATATAAGTATACACACCCCAGCACGTTTATATGCACAGTACACACATAAAATTATAAATACATCCAGTTTTCAGAGCGGATATTTCACAGATTTCCCTTAATACCGGGGTCTACAGAATATAAAGCTCAAACAAAAGGTCGTCCAAATGTGACCCCCCACAGACACAATCCCATCCTTATCTCCAATAACGACTCCCAGCTCCGTGCTGGATAGTTACAAATTATTGCTTCATAAATGTTCCCGACTCCAAGATACCGACACCCCCCCCTCCCCTCGATACTTTCATCAATTACTTTTAAAAATACAAGCAGCCCCCATCCCGCCCGCACCCCCCGAATAAAGAAATAAAAGTCTGTGACCTGATCCGCCGGCGGGCAGGAGATTGAGCGCAGTCAGAGACTGGGAGCGATCCACTGTGTGAGGAGAGACGAGGAGGATTAGTAATGAGGAAGAGCGAGTGCGGCGAGTGCAGCCGGGTGAGCCCCGCCGAGTGTCAGCGTGAGAACGAGGAAACCGTCAGCCTGTCTGTGCCAGAAAGTCAGAGTGAAAGGTGAGTGTGCCGTGTAGGCGTGCGACCGCCGGCGTCCGGGGTGCAAAGCTGCCGCAAACGATGACTAAAGAGTTAATAGGGACGAAGACGCGGCGCATTACAGCTGGTGATGGGGGGCGAGCATTGCACCCCGGGGCGTCCGGTGTGAGATGTGGAGGGCAGATATGGGGCCGAGAGTCCAAATTGTGAGGTCTGAAAAAGTTTAGTGTGTTATATAGAAGTCACCCACAATGCACCTGGGTGCAGGGTATACAGGAAATCTAGAAGGTGTAGGGTGCGCGAGTGTATAGGGAGAGTGGAGGACGCTGCCCATTCTCCCAAATCGCAGGCACCGGACTTCAGTCCTAGTTTGGAGTTTGGGTTAGGAGGTTCCCCCCTCCAGCGCAGGACGACACAGAAGCCTTGAGAGAGAACTGCGAGGAGGAGCATGGAGGGAGGAGGGGGAGATGAAGGAGCAGGTGAGCAGGAGACACAGCAAACTGCCTGCCAGGGGGGTCCAAAATACCAGACGGGAGGGCTGGAGGGCATGGTGGAAGGCACCTGCAGGGTACAAGAGGGAGCGCAGAGGAGAGGGAGCATAGGGGGCAGCGAGGGGCGCTGCAGGATGGGGATGACGTAGGGTCCTGCTCTGCTTCATCTCCAAAGAGCAACTGCGCCGTTAACCATCCGGTGACCAAAGTCCCCTAAGCCCCATTGCAACAAAGAAAGTCAAAAAGTCCTGGGGTCGTCATTTCAATGGAGCTAAACTGCAATACCAGACAAAACCTATCGACAGGGGGTGTCGCTGTGCTTGGAAGAAAGAAGCATAGTTTTGTGTTTTTAAAACCCTGTGCAGCCCCCCCTGGAAAAGTAAATTATCAGAAGGGAGAAAGTCAATTTTGGGACATCTGGAATCAGACTATAGACATAGGGCAATATAAAGAAGCTATGGGAAAACCATCCGTCACATCCGATATATCACAACTACTAATCACTACTCCCTCATGGAGCCCAGCAGGTGGAGTCATGAGAGATTATGATTATTACTGTATGCTAGAATATAGAACAAGTGATCAAATCATGGAGGTTCAAGTCCCCTAGAGGGACTTAAAAAAAAATGGGTTAAATATAATTTAATATTATAAAATATTACATAGATACAGTAGATAGTAGGGTTCTACTCACTCAGCTGCTTTTGAGGTAGGCACAGGAAGCGGTTTCTTTAAAATGTCCAAGGCAGGTTTACTGTAACTTCATAAACCGCACAAAACACAGCCTTGTCCAACACAGAGTAACAAAACAGAATATAAACAGTCCATGTTGTACTGTGGGTTCGCCCGCTCATGGTCAGTGTCCTTTAGCACAAACCCACTGGAGGTGTCCACACTTCCAGCCACAGACACTGAATGAGACACTTGGTCTCCATTTTATTCACAAAGACCACGCCACCGGGGGTGGGGATATGTGAGCAGCCATTCCCTCCCATCTCTTATGACTGCTTGTAAAACGGCCCCGGTGAGCCCTATTAACCCTCTCAGCACTATACATGCTGGAGCATGCTTTCCTGGTTTTACATCACCAAAGCTACCAACCTCAGTGATACATATCTCCCCTCAAGGACCTGTCCGGCGGCCATCTTACATACCCCCCCCTGCCCAAAGCCGGGAGGATTGGCAACTCCCGCTATCATACAGTGGACCCTCGACAGTGCGTCAGCATTGCCATGCAGTTTCCCAGGCCTATGCTCTACATGGAAGCTTAAATTCTGAAGGGCTAGGAACCACCTGGTCACTCGGGCATTGTTCCCCTTCTTCTCGCTCATCCATCTTAGTGGGGCATGGTCTGATACCAGCCTTAACTTCCTGCCTAAGAGGTAGTACCTTAGGGTGTCCAAGCCCCACTTGATGGCCAAACATTATTTCTCCACTATGGAGTAAGGCTGTGTGCCCACGATGCGTTTTTTAAGCGTTTCCGCAGCGGCAAAAATGCTACAGAAACGCTTAAAAAACGCTTGGTAGAAGGTCTGCCATGTTCCCCAATGATAATCCCCATGTGCCGTGCACATGCTGCGGAAATTTCCGCTGCAGATTATCATTGTGGAAAAAAAACACAGCATTACCAATTATTTTGCGGAAGCGCTGCGTTTTCGCCGCCATTGACTTGCATTGGAACGCATGGATTCGGCATCACTGGATCTGTACATGCGGATTCCATGCGTTTCAATGTGCGGATGGTACCCGGGTCTGGAGAAGAGGAGACTCTCCTCCAGACCCGGGTACCATAGAACCTGTAAAAAAAAAAAGAATAAAATAAAAAATAAATATTATACTTACCTTTTGATGGCCTCCGGTCTCCTTGTCTTCACTTGCCGGCAGATCGCGGTGGACTGAAGGACCTGCGCTGACATCATAGTCATGCGACGGCAGGTCCTTCAGTCCTTCAAGCCAGGACGGAGCGAAGCAAGACTCCGGGGGACATCGGAAGGTAAGTATTGATTTTTTAATTTTTTACCATTCTTTACGCTTGGAAAGTGCTTGCCAACCCCCATGCGGAAATGCATGTGAAGAACGCTTCACATCCGCATGTCCCTGGCAGGAAAAACGCATGTACAATCCGCATGCACAATCCGCATGTACTATGCGCATGTACAATCCGCATGCGTTTTTTCTGCCAGGGAGATGCAGAAGCGCTCAAAAAAAATCCGGATAATTTCTGCATTGTGGGCACATAGCCTAATTCTTCTCACAAGATGGCAGTTTCCAGCTTAAATACATTATGGGGTGCTCTTCCTCGTTCACCACTTGTGATAGGACAGCACCCAGCCCAGTATCTGACACATCCGTCTGGATCACAAACTCCTTAGAGAAATCCGGTGCCATCAACACCGGCTGTTCACACCTAGCTTGCTTTAGTTCCTGGAAGGCGGTCTCAGCTTCTGGAGACCACTTAGCCATAGCCAATTTTGTCCCTTTAAAGGAGGTCTGTCAAAGGGGCAAAGTTAAGGATGAACCGGCGGTAGTAGCCAACGATGCCCAGGAACGCTCTGACCTGCTTTTTTTGCGAGAGGTTGTGGCCAACTCTGGATCGCGTCAACTTTATTTATTTGGGGCTTTATCTCGCCTCTGCCCACGACATAGCCCATATATTCGGCTTCCTCCATGCCCATGGCACATTTCTTCGGGTTGATGGAAAACCCCACCTTCCGTAGAGCATCAAATATCGCCTGGACTTTACTCAGATGGCTTCCCAATCCTGGCTGTAGATCACGATATCATCCAGGTAGACCGCTGCATACTTCTCGTGGGGAGCTAGGATACGGTCCTTGGCTCTCTGGAAGGTAGCTGGATCTCCTTGCAACCCAAAAGGCATCTTTGTGTACTGGAAACAACCATCAGGTGTTGAAAAGGCCATCTTCTCCTTAGCATCTTGGGACATAGGAATTTGCCAATACCCTTTTGTGAGGTCAAGCGTGGCAATGTACCTGGCCGGCCCTAGCCTCTCAATCAGTTAATCTACCCTGGGCATTGGGTACAAATCAAACTTAGACCTCATTCAGTTTCCTACAGTCATTGCAAAACCGCCATTTGGTTTCAGCACTAAGATTATGGGACTGGATCAACCACTCTTGGGACTCTTCAATGACTCCCAGACTTAGCATCTGCTTCACCTCTTTCAAGATCACCTCTCGGAGGGCTTCGGGAATCCTATACGGCTTCAGGTTCACTCGGACATGAGGCTCCGAAAGAACCTCATGCTCTAGGATTTGGGTACAACTTGGTAGTTCGGACAGCAGGTCCCTGTTCCGCTGTACCAACTCTTGGCACTGTTGCTTTTGAGCATGTGACAGCGATTCTGCCTCCTTGACTTCTTTCACGTCGGCTTCAGACTTAGCCACCAAACATGGAGCTTCCACGGGCTCCCTATCTCGCTATGGCTTAATCAGGTTGACATGGTACACCTGGTAGGGCTTCCTTCTCCCTGGTTGGTCAACTTTATAGCTGATGTCGCCAACCTTTTCAACTACACTGCTCAAAAAAATAAAGGGAACACTCAAATAACACATCCTAGATCTGAATGAATGAAATATTCTCATTGAATACTTTGTTCTGTACAAAGTTGAATGTGCTGACAACAAAAATCACACAAAAATCATCAATGGAAATCACATTTATTATCCAATGGAGGCCTGGATTTGGAGTTATCCCCAAAATTAAAGTGGAAAAACACACTACAGGCTGATCCAACTTTGATGTAATGTCCTTAAAACAAGTCAAAATGAGTCTCAGTATTGTGTGTGGCCTCCACGTGCCTGTATGACCTCCCTACAACGCCTGGGCATGCTCCTGATGAGGTTGCGGATGGTCTCCTGTGGGATCTCCTCCCAGACCTGGAATAAAGCATCTGCCAACTCCTGGACAGTCTGTGGTGCAATGTGACGTTGGTGGATGGAGCGAGACATGATGTCCCAGATGTGCTCAATCGGATTCAGGTCTGGGGAACGGGCGGGCCAGTCCATAGCTTCAATGTCTTCATCTTGCAGGAACTGTTGACACACTCCAGCCACATGAGGTCTGGCATTGTCCTGCATTAGGAGGAACCCAGGGCCAACGGCACCAGCATATGGTCTCACAAGGGGTCTGAGGATCTCATCTTGGTACCTAATGGCAGTCAGGCTACCTCTGGCGAGCACATGGAGGGCAGTGCGGCCTCCAAAGAAATGCCACCCCACACCATTACTGACCCACTGCCAAACCGGTCATGCTGAAGGACGTTGCAGGCAGCAGATCGCTCTCCACGGCGTCTCCAGACTCTGTCACGTCTGTCACATGTGCTCAGTGTGAACCTGCTTTCATCTGTGAAGAGCACAGGGCGCCAGTGGCCACTTTGCCAATCCTGGTGTTCTGTGGCAAATGCCAAGCGTGCTGCATGGTGTTGGGCTGTGAGCACAACCCTCATCTGTGGATGTCGGGCCCTCATACCACCCTCATGGAGTCGGTTTCTAACCGTTTGTGCAGACACATGCACATTTGTGGCCTGCTGGAAGTCATTTTTCAGGGCTCTCGCAGTGCTCCTCCTGTTCCTCCTTGCACAAAGACAGAGGTAGAGGTCCTGCTGCTGGGTTGTTGTCCTCCTACGGCCCCCTCCACGTCTCCTGGTGTACTGGCCTGTCTCCTGGTAGCGCCTCCAGCCTCTGGACACTACGCTGACAGACACAGCAAACCTTCTTGCCACAGCTCGCATTGATGTGCCATCCTGGATGAGCTGCACTACCTGAGCAACTTCTGTGGGTTGTAGAGTCCGTCTCATGCTACTGACTCGCCCCCTGGGCCGTGGGGTACTCGGAACCGGGCCTTCTAGTGTACGGTGCTGATGGGGGTAGTAGTAGCAACCCGGTCAAGTGGCTCAGGGTGGTCAGACCAGTGGCAGTCTTCTATATGGTTTGCAATGTCCGATTACGCCACCCGTGGATTGCGGTCAGAGTGAACAGCCGCTGCAGAGCAGACCGCTGAGGCTGGTGTTGTGAGTGCAGCAGGGAATAGTACAACTCCCCACGGGAGGAGTGCAGCCTCAGGGCAGTGAGCGTAGATGGTGGGGGTTGTGGTGCGGGGCGTCCCCGTATCGTTAGTGCTGACACGACGAGGAAGCACAAAGACAAGGTGTTGCAGTTCAGGTTCTTTTACTCACAGTTGTTATCCAAGTCACTTTTGCGCGAGTAGGACTGCTCAAGCCGTGCTGCGTCCACCAGGTGCGGGGCTCGGTCAACCCCCAGGCAATTCAGGAGCATGGCACAGAACTCCCTTCTATCCTTCCTCTGGCCGTGCCCCACCAGTGACCAAACTTCTGTCCGGCTGCCTCGGGCCTTCTCTGGGAGAACTTGGTGCCAGCTTCCCTGGCCCTATGTGGTGCCTTCCTAGTAGGTTTAGCGAGGGGTCGCACCAATAAATGATCACGACCTCCGGTCTTTGGCTGAGGATTATTTGCCTCCACCAACTTGGGATCCGGTACCCTTTTCTTGCCTGACCCGTCACCCATAATCTCCTGGGTCCTTAGGGTCCCTTCTACCTTCGTGTTCCTGGGCCTTTCTATTTTTTGATTCCTTCTCCTTCTGTTCTGTTCCTTTCTCCTCTCTCCCTCTCGCCCTGCCCGTGTCCCTGGGCCTGGCTCTGGAGCAGAACTCCAGCGGAGCCTCTGCTCCCCTTCTCCTCCACTCTCACTTTCTCCTCACAGACTGGACTGAACTCTAAGATGGTGCCCACCTTTTATACCTCCTCCTCCGTGTCTGAACCCAGGTGACCTGCATCCAATGAGCTCTTTCCTATGCCCAGAAACCAGCCCCTATCTGCTCCCACATCACTAGGGCCCCCCCCCTCCCCACTCCAGCCAGGGACATAGTCAGTCGTGCCTGAATACTAATGGGAGCACCGTAGAGGTGTCCCCCGGAAATGGGGCGAGTGTGTGTGTGTGTATGCAGCTAACTGAGCCCTGGTCCACACTCCATCCTTACCCGGGAGTGGAATACCATACCTCTGGTTGAGGTGCAATACCCCTGTAGCAACCGAGCCCTCGGGGCGCTACACTACCACGAGTGTGAAAGCACAACCAACATTCAAAAGTGACCAAAACATCAGCCAGAAAGCATTGGTACTGAGATGTGGTCTGTGGTCCCCACCTGCAGAACCACTCCTTTATTGAGGGTGTCTGGATAATTGGCAATAATTTCCATCTATTGTCTATTCCATTTGCACAACAGCATGTGAAATTGATTGTCAATCAGTGTTGCTTCCTAAGTGGACAGTTTGATTTCACAGAAGTTTGATTTACTTGGAGTTATATTCTGTTGTTTAAGTGTTCCCTTTATTTTTTTGAGCAGTGTACTTCATACGGGCCCTGCCACTAAGGCTATGTGCCCACGATGCAGAAATGCTCCGGATTTTTTCCTGAGCGTTTCTGCATCTCCCTGGCAGAAAAAAACGCATGCGGATTGTCCATGCGGATTGTCCTGCCAGGGACAAGCGGATGTGTAGCGTTCTTCACTTGCATTTCTGCATGCGGGCTGTCAAGCAATTTTAGCATCACTTGGAAAGTGCTTGACAACTTGGTCACACTATATAAATCCATGCAACCGGCATGGATTTATATAGTGTGGCCGAAAGAATGGTAAAAAATAAAAAATAAATATATACTTACCCTCTGATGGCCCCCGGTGTCCTGCTTCCCTCCGTTCTCCCTTGCCGGCAGCGGTACACTGAAGGACCTGCCGACGTCAGCGTCGCGTGACCCGTCACATGACTATGACGTCAGCGCAGGTCCTTCAGTCCATCGCGAAATGCCGGCATGCGAGGAGGAGCGCACCGCGGGCCGCCAGAAGGTAAGTATAATATTTATTTTTTATTTTATTCTTTTTTTACAGGTTCTATGGTACCCGGGTCCGGAGGAGAGTCTCCTGTCCTCTAGACCCGGGTACCATCCGCACATTAGAACGCATGGATTCTGCATCTACATATACAGTGATGCGTAATCCATGCTTTCTACTGCAAGTCAATGGCGGCGAAAACGCCGCGCTTCCGCAAAATAATTGGCAGTGCTGCGTTTTTTTCCGCAATGATAATCCGCAGCGGAAATTTCCGCAGCATGTGCACAGCACATGGGGATTATCATTGGGGGACATGGCAGACCTTCTACCAAGCGTTTTTTAAGCGTTTCTGCAGCGTTTTTGCCACTGCGGAAACGCTTAAAAAACGCATTGTGGGCACACAGCCTTAGCCAGGAATTTGCTCTCCACTGTAGGTACCAGCACCAGTACCCGATTCCCAGGGTTGAAGTGTCTCACTCTCGCCGATCTATTGTACACCCTCGGCTGTGCCTCTTGTGCTTTGAGGAGGTGTCCTTTCACAATGGGCATCATCTCTGCAATTCTCTTGCATCTGTGCCACATGTTCAATTACGATCCTGTAGGGTGTAGACTCAGCCTCCCAAGTCTCCTGGAGTCCGCGGGGGTGTCGGCCATACAACAGCTCAAAAGGGGATAATCCAGTAGAGGGCTGTGGGACTGCTCTGATGGAGAATAGAAGGTACGGTAGTAGACCGTCCCAGTCCTGGCCGTCTTTCTCTACGACCTTCTTCAACATGGCCTTCAAGGTTTTATTAAACCTCTCTACCAAGTCATCTGTCTGGGGGTGGTAGACTGAGGTCCTGAGTTGTGTGATTTGCAGTGTCTTGCACAACTCCCTCATCACCTTTGACATAAATGGAGTCCATTGGTTCGTTAGGATCTCTTTCGGCAACCCCGTCCTGGAAAAGATATGGACCAGCTCCCGGGCTATGCACTTGGAAGAGGAGTTTCATAGTTTTACGGCCTCCGGGTACCGCGTAGCATAGTCTAGTACCACCAGAATATACGGATGTCCTCTGGCAGACCCGACCAAGGGTCCCACTAGATCCATGGCGATGCGATGGAATGGGACCTCAATGATAGGCAGAGGCACTAAAGGGCTACGAAAGTGGGCCACCGGGGAGGTCAGCTGACAGGTGGGACAGGACCTACAATAATTCACGATCTCTTGGTGACACCTGGGCCAGGAGAACCTCTGGCGGATACTTTCCTGGGTTTTTTCTACCCACAGACGACCACCTAAGACATTGGCCATATCTAACACCTTGTGTTTGTACGGCCCTGGCACTAGTAACTGTTCTATTACCTCTCCTCTGAGCTTGGTGACCCGATATAGTAGCTCCCCATTTACGGCAAAGTGCGGATATCGAGTGTAAGCCCCCGGCTCTTGAGCAACACCATTCAGAACAGTGACATTATCAAACGCCCCTTATAGAGTCAAGTCTCTGAGCTGGGTGGTTCCAAAGTTTCCCCCAGACCCCTCCAGCACAGGGATGTGGGCATCTGGGGATGTTGCCTCATCCTTATCCCCAACAAGCACACAAAAAGGAACCCATCGGCTCGTAAAACCCGGTCCTGGTACGCCTTATTAACCCTCTCAGCACTATATGCTCTGGAGCATGAGCTACCAACCTCGGTGTTACATATCTCCCCCTCAAGGACCTGTTTGGCGGCCATCTTACTATATATTATATTTATTATATTATATTATTATATATATATTTATAGTATTAAAAATAAATAAAAGGAAATAGAATTATCCCACCAATTTCCCAATCCAAAAAGAATTGATCATTCAAAATACAAAAAGAAACAAGAAGCATTTGGTATGACTGCATTGGTGAGGCCGGGGCAAAGCGGCGACATGCGTCACACAATAAGTCGCACAATGTCTGCGACCATTATTAGAGCTCCGATTACGCCGTAAATAAAACCGACCGGCAAGTTGTAGACAAGTCGCATGTGAGTTGTATTGGAGTCTATGACAAGTGTGTCGCGCGCGACCAGCGACACATACGGGAAATCATTACATTCAATGTTGCAAAGTGTCGCTGCGATTCCAGTGTCGCTGTGTAACCCTGGTATAAAATTCCAATCTATGCCATGTAAAATTAATTAACCCATATTATAAACAGCACAAAAAAAAAAAAAAATCGCAATGGCCAGAATTGCCATTTTTCAATCACCGTATCCCCCAACGGTGCCGTTCAAAACTACAACTTGTCCTGCAACAAACAAGCGCTCGTACGGCCGTGCCGGCACCGAAATGCAAAGAAACGTATGATCCGTTACGATGCATAGAAAAAAGGGGAGGTAAAAAGAGGGCGAAAAAAAAAAAAGGAAATTCACCCATCAGGGAGGGGTTAAAATTGATTTAATTTGTACTTTGTTGGGAGCAGAAAAACTTTCCAATGAGACATAAAACGTCTTCAGCAGAAGGTATCTACTATGAACAAAAGGTGAAACAAAGTCCAAGGGTGAATCTGCTATTTCCTGAAGAAAACGCTTTGTAAGCGCGGAGCTCGCTGGGCATCGCCGGGGTGAGCGGAGGCGGCTGCGTAGGTACAGATGGCGCCGGATGTGCACAAACTGAATGATGGTCATCACTTACTGCCACCAGCACATGACTGGCACCCGACAGACTGCATTGACTATATTGGGTTCTGTTAAAGCCCCATTGAAACGTATGGATTTTTTACTGGATCTGTTTGGGAAAAAAAAAATTAAAAACATCCAAACTTGACCCTTATTATCCCCTAGTTACCTACAGCTGCCACTAGAGGGAGCCAAGTCTGCATCTTGCGCAGATACTGAGCTCAGTGTATAAACAGTATGCAGGGAGCTCCCTCTAGTGGTGGCTTCAGGTAGTAAGGCGATCATGATTCAGCACAGCGTCTATGTAGAGGACCTGGAGCCTCAGATGAAAAAAAAACAGAGCTCCGACCGCAATAAAGATATGTTGTATATGAGGAAATTATGTCAGGATTTTAGTACTTAATACAACATGGTGTTAGGAGGCAGAGAAACACTTTCTGCTTTATTACATATACAGCGTGATTACTTCTATGGCTGAGATCAGCAAAACATCATCTACACAAATCTACAACTCAGAAACATCTGGGAAGAGCAACCCCAGACCCACCAGAACCTACGAAGCCCCCGGACAGTCGCCTCACACACCCCAAGATAAAGAGGGAGTCACGGGCAGAGTCGTCCATCTGTAGGCCCCGATAGAGAGGGAAGGGACCGCCATAAAAGAGCAGCCTCCTCTCCCAGATAATCGGGGGTATGGCAGGGGCAACGGAGAAACAGATAATGGGAGACAAAACATTGGAAGGGGGCATGGAGTGGAAGAAAGCAGGAATGTGTCACAGAAAGCTGAGGAAGGGAAGGAGGGGAAGGAGGGAAAAGAGAAAGAATAAGAAAGAAAGAGAGAAAGAAAGAAGAAAAAGAAAGAAAAAAAGAAAGAAAAAAAAGAGAGAAAGAAAGAAACAGAAAAACAACAAGAAAGAAAGAGAAAGAAAGGAAAGAAAGAAATTGAGAGAAAGAAAAAGAGAAAGGAACAGAGAGAAAATCAGAGAAAGAAGAAATGTGATATGTAGGTGTGAAAGACAAATAGAAATGCAATGGATATATAGATATGAGATAGATAATAGATAGATGACAGAAAGATAGATAATAGATAGATGACAGATAGATAATAGATAGATGACAGATAGATAATAGATAGATGACAGATAGATAGATAATAGATAGATAGATGATAGATAGAGGGATAGATAATAGATAGATGACAGATAGATAATAGATAGATGACAGATAGATAGATAATAGATAGATAATAGATAGATAATAGATAGATGACAGATAGATAATAGATAGATGACAGATAGATAGATAATAGATAGATAATAGATAGATAATAGATAGATGATAGATAGATAATAGATAATAGATAATAAATAGATAGATGATAGATAATAGATAGATAGATAATAGATAGAGAGATAATAGATAGATGACAGAAAGATAGATAATAGATAGATGACAGATAGATAGATAATAGATAGATAATAGATAGATGATAGATAGATGATAGATAATAGATAGATAATAGATAGATGATAGATAGATGATAGATAGATGACAGAAAGATAGATAATAGATAATAGATAGATGACAGATAGATGACAGATAGATAATAGATAGATAATAGATAGATAATAGATAGATAATAGATAGATAATAGATAGAGAGATGATAGATGATAGATAGATAATAGATAGATGATAGATGATAGATAGATAATAGATAATAGATAGATGATAGATAATAGATAACAGATAGATAATAGATAGATAATAGATAATAGATGATAGATAGATAGATAATAGATGATAGATAGATAATAGATAGATAATAGATAGATAATAGATAGATAATAGATAGATAATAGATAGATAATAGATGATAGATAGATAATATATAATAGATAGATGATAGATAATAGATAGATAATAGATAGATAATAGATGATAGATAGATGATAGATAGAGGGATAGATAATAGATAGATGATAGATAGATAATAGATAGATGATAGATGTCAGATAAATAAGATAACAGATAATAGATAGATAATAGATAGATGATAGATAGATAATAGATAGATAATAGATAGATGATAGATAGATAATAGATAGATGATAGATAGATGACAGATAGATAATAGATGATAGATAGATAATAGATGATAGATAGATAATAGATAGATAATAGATAATAGAGAGATGATAGATAATAGATAGATGATAGATAATAGATAGAGAGATGATAGATAATAGATAGATGATAGATAGATGATAGATAATAGATAGATGATAGATAGATAATAGATAATGGATAGATGATAGATAATAGATAGATGATAGATAGATAATAGATAGATGATAGATAATGGATAGATGATAGATAATGGATAGATAATACATAGATAATGGATAGATAATGGATAGATGATAGATAATAGATAGATAATAGATGTCAGATAAATAAGATAACAGATAATAGATAATAGATAGATGATAGATAGATGATAGATAATGGATAGATGATAGATAATAGATAGATGAATGATAGATAATAGATAGATGAATGATAGATAGATGATAGATAATAGATAGATAATAGATAGATGATAGATAGATGATAGAGAGATAATAGATAGATGATAGATAGATGATAGATAGATGATAGATAGATGATAGAGAGATAATAGATAGATGATAGATAATAGATAGATGATAGATAATAGATAGATGATAGATAATAGATAAATAGATGATAGATAATAGATAGATAATAGATGGATAATAGATGATAGATAATAGATAGATAATAGATAGATAGATGATAGATAATAGATAGATGATAGATAGATAATAGATAGAAGACAGATAGATGATAATAGATAGATGATAGATAGATGATAGATAATAGATAGAAGACAGATAGATGATAGATAGATAGATGATAGATAGATGATAATAGATAGATGATAGATAATAGATAGATGATAGATAGATAGATAATAGCTGTATCTCACTGCTGTGGGGCGGACAGCTGCGGTGGATGAGGGGCTCCAGTCAGCTGCTGAAGACTATAAGGAGATTAGCAGCACAGTGTGTTTAAGCCGTTCTCTTGCAGGGTCGCCGTCGCCCCCTCGGCCTCCACCAATCACACCGGCCCCTCACTGCACCATCCCCTGCGCCTGAGAATGTCACTAAGTGCTCGGATTTACTGCGCCGTCGCCCATGAGCCCAGAGACAGCGAGAGACGCGGGAGAGAAGACTCGCTGACATCTCTGACCATCACACCCACAAAACAATTCATTGCTGCCACAGGGGCTGCAATATATCAGGGGGCCACGACTGCCCCCACAGCAGCTTCTGTTACAGCTGGGGGTATTATGAGGAACTATGGGACTATAAAGGGCCCCCCTCCTGCCTGTGTCCACCCCTGGAGCATTAGCTCTATTAATGATGCCAATGGACACTGTAATTCTCCATCTGTCCTGCGGCGGTGCTGCTGGGAAGTTGAGCACTTATTGCCAGGTTTCTTAAGTTTGCAGCCTATATTTGATGCCAATGTTAAGACACTTCCTAATTTTAAATGGGGTTGTCTACCTACCTATGTTTTATATTTGTTTCTAGAAGACAGGAATTGTTTAAAAGAACAACAAAAAAAAAAAACAGCAACACTCCTAGGCTGTATCCTCGATCACTCTGGCAAAAAACCAATCTGGTTGTCTCTGGCAGGACAGGAAGGGAGAACATCCCATCTTTTAGTCATTTGACTTCTGAAGTCTGTGATTGGCTGCTGGGGTCAGGTGACCGAAAAAGGGACATCATTCAATGCCCATCTAGTCACGTGACAGCTGCAGCCAATCACAGACCTCAGGTGACTGACGGACGAAACATCAAACTTCCTGTTCTGATGGAGAACACTAGAGCGAAATGTGTTGGAGCAACTCGGTTTAAAAAAGAAAAAAGTAAGTATTTTATTATTCTAGAATTCCCCCAATGGTGGGATGGAAAAACCCTTTCAGACACTTCTAATTAGTAACTATTTTCCAAAGTGAAGAACCTCTTTAAAGAGGACCCGTCACCACGGGGCAGTTTTTGCTCTTATTTTATTCTCGATGTTCCCGAGTTTGTGTCTTTTTTCCCATATGGTTGCAGACATCTTGGCCTTTTCATTTAGAGCTAGAGTCTTTACAAGGGGGCGTGGCTCACAGGGTAATTATGCAAAGCAGCCTAAAGACACGCCCCCGAGGATCCCGAGAGCCAAAAAAAAAGACCCATATCTCCGGAACCGCATGGCGGATTTAAAAAGGGAAAAAAACACGCCCCCGAGGATCCCGAGAGCCAAAAAAAGACCCATATCTCCGGAACCGCATGGCGGATTTAAAAAGGGAAAAAAACACGCCCCCGAGGATCCCAAGAGCCAAAAAAAGACCCATATCTCCGGAACCGCATGGCGGATTTAAAAAAAAAAAAAAAAAAAAAATGTAAAACTCAGGAGGAGCAGCAGGAATAAAATAAAAAATGGCCACTTTTGACCGGGTGATAGGTTCTCTTTAGGATGAAAATACAGATTGTGTCCAGAGCGTATTACACTCGACTCAGCCCCAAAATAGCACAATAAGAAAGATGTAATACGCAAGGTCATCTTCTTTATTTCCCAGTCTTCAGATCTTTTCGTTCTTGGATTTCGCTCCTTCATTAGGGCGCTGACAACAAAAGACCATTATGTCGGTATTGTTTTTTGTGACTGAATATTAAAATGAAGAGCGGCCTCTGCCAAAACCGTTCGTACAATACAATAATTGCCATTGACGGAGTTGTGTACGGAATATAAGAGAGGTATTCATTTCCCTCTACGCCAGCACCAAATGTGGCAAAACCGCAACTGCAGCTCCGCTTAGATTATGCCATAAAGGAGTTTTTCTTCTCCTGACAATTCATTGTGGTCACCGACAATAAGCAGAACACAGGTGGTCCCAGAAAACAGCTATAATATAGTGAGAAACTCTTCATAAGTGTTTAATTCTACTACAGCACCCCCGCAGGTGGAAAGAAGTATTACACCATTTTTTATTTAAATGAATGGGCTGTCAATGTAATGCACAGGTACGAGCAGAAGATGCTCATTTATAGACTCAAAACTTGTTCAGAAAGTAAATGAAACCAGACTTAAAGACGACCTGTCATCCGCCATAAATATGTCATCATTTTTCATCTGGTGTAAATGTCGCTGTTCTACTGAATCCGACGATGTTTTTTCTTTTGTTCATGCACCTCTAACTTCTTGAGATATGGCCTGCTGTTCTTTGTATATTAATCCAGTCTTTTTAGCCAAGTGGGCGTGGACCTCAACAAGACTCCGATAGAGAAGAGCAGAGGTCCAAGTGAGAAACGACAAGGCCCAAGTGCCAAAAGTTATGATTCCTTTAAGACGTAACTCGTACTTCGGGGTTCTTGCAGCCGATAAAGTAAATGCACAGTAAATAGTCCACGGCGCGGCTGTGCAGTGATCTCCTGTGGACATGGATTTTGCTCAGCTGCAAGGCACAAAACTGCCATGGAAAGCACTGGCGACATCTACAGGTGAGAACCTGGTATTACACTTGCTTCTGTGCCTACCAGGATCCTAATGAAACTATCCGTGATGGTCGGAAAAAAAAAGTGTCCATACACTTAGATATCTACTATATCTGTTAGATATTACCCCTGCCTGCCTCATATACATGGACGCTGGGCCTGGCCAAGTGTGCATATATTTTATTAGCGTGAGGGGTATAAGCCAATAGAAGACCCCTCTGAGCGGAGGTGCAAATATCCAATTCTGTTGAACACAGCAGGGTAAAATCTGTTGTGAATCTGCAGCCAAAACCGCGTAACGTTTGCAGATTTTGCACGGGAAAGTTCCATCCCGCGTGAACCATTCCTTAATAGTAGATTCATATGCAGATTTTTTGCATAGTTTTCCGCAGCATCAACCTTTCAAAGTAAGAAACATTTTTACATGTCAGCGGTTTGGGGGGAATTGGCTGATATTTTAATCTTCACCCTTTTCCAACTAAGTGAGAGAATACTTGAGCCATGACATAACGATCAGTATCCGCTGCTGCCCTGATATGGGGACATGTAAAAGAAATTGCCATTTATAGAAATCTGGTGGGGAAAAAAAAATAAAAAATCCAAAACAGAGCAAGATTATTACAAGGTCAAGGCACGTAAAATTATTTGCAAAAGTTGCGAACTGAGTTGTGGTACAGAAGAATGAAAAACTTTATTAAAGTTTTCCTAAAGTTTTACAGGTGGATCTGGAGATTTCCTCTGACATCTCCAGTCCTGATAGCAGATCAAGTACGAGGCAGGAGCCTGACCCGAAAACACTCCTCTCCCTGTGGATGCCTGACTGTCCGCAGAGTACAGGATGCTGGTTATGGCAGCCTGGGTTCTGCTTAAAGGGGTTGTCTTAAAATGGTTAAAATTCCAAAGTGGTTGTAATCTCAAGAATGAAGGGTTCCGTAATTTTATAATTTACTGCTCATTGCCTCGGTTAATGGCCACCTCTGCTGTCTTATCAGAGTGGCCGGTCTCCTAGGCAATCAACATGCGATTGCGAGCGCTGCTCTGGAGCTGGACGGATTGCTGCATTGGAAGCTTCAATGCATCTGTGCTCCTCCAAAGCTGCTCATACAGCAACACGGGGAGAGTTCAGATTAGTCTTTACTGTCAATCATTATATGAGCACCGACCCCCGGAAACCATAGAGATGGAGGACAGAGGAACATTAGACACCCCTTTAAGAACCAACACAAGATGTTTTCGAATGATCCAACAATGTCTCCTGCCTACAAGCGAGATCGCCACCATTCACGTCTCCAGGTCAAGTTATATCCGACAGGGGAAGAAGTCAGCTGACGGGGAAACAATATGGCGCCGGAAGCCTCTCCTCTAAAGTTTCAATGCAAGGAGTGTTTTGGTAACATTACTGCCTGCTACGACTCCCATCATCCATTTTCTGCAGCAATTCCCACCAACAATCCGTAAAACAAATCCGCACAAATTTGGGATTTTAAGATCTAAGGAGGATTTTCCTTCTGAATCCGAATTGCAAAAAAAAAATAAAAGTCTTTGCATCTAAAACCTGCGGCAGATTTGGACTTTCCAACTAACTTTGATAGAGAAGATTAGTAAAAAAAAAAAAAAAAATTGCAAAACAAATTTGCAACGGATGCTGCACGGCAGGTTAATTTCTGAGCGGAAACATTTTACATCGCATGGATAAGAGTTGGAAAATATTATCCTCCATTTGGCATTTTGCCTTCGGTGTGCACCTGCCCCAAACATCATTGGTGTATGGCCGCCTTCCACTTGGATTTGTAGAGCTCGTTTTTGAGCGCAAGATCCCCCTCAATGATGTTTATATGCCCCAAGAACAACCCCCCATTGTCAGGAGGGCGGCAGCAAGAATGACCAGACTGCACCGCATCTCCACAGGTGGTTCTTCCTGCAGATCCGGCTATCCAAAAATTTTAAAAAAATACACCATATCTAGTGTTCATGGAGGCCAACTCTATAAATCAGTGGCATGTAATAATTATTGACATGGGAGTTGGACATGGTGTTTTTTTCAATTTTATAATCAAAAGTCAGATATGAATTACATTCCCAGCGATGCAAAACTTCATAGCTTGGCAATGGCAAAATCTTCCCCGGCTCATGATCAATGGGAATTCCAAAAATTTTCTGCTGCCCTGGTCAATGCCAAGTGGTAGAGAGAAGCAGGACGGCGTTCGCAGCTCTCCCCCCTCGCTTCTTGGCTCAGCGACATATTCAGTTTCCACTGGGTAATAAAACGAAGTGCGAGTAATTCTGTTTGTAAAAAGCTTCATAAACTGTAATAATAGAAAATATTACAAATTCGCACGATCTCCGCAAACCAAATGGGTATCTAACCGCACAGCGCAGCCCATTCCTGCGGTCTTCAGTCATAACATTGTGGAGCAACAGCAAAGCCAACATAAAGGTGTTTGCATGCTTCACACTCGCCATAATAATATTGATATTACCCTGGCATCTGCGGTGGCAGTGCAATGTATGACGGAAGAGCCCACATGAGGAATAACACAATTTATGGCCATTATCCGGTATTTTCACCAGTTATGCATTATCTCCAATTATTTTCAGTCATCTCTGACCTAGTTAGAAGAGACTGACTAGTATGGCATCTACCATATAGAACACAACACAGACATGAGGGATTCCTGCTCCCGTCTCTATACAGCACATCCAGCTTGGAGGACAATATAGAGAGGTACTCAGCGGTGTAGATGTGAATCCTGCTCTGACGTGAGGTAGACAACTACTGGGAAGCATTATAAAGCAGGAGTGAGCAGCGCAGCTGTGAATCCAGATCTGATGTGAGAGAAACACTTCCTAGAAAGCAATACCAACAGAGATGAGATATTGCAGCAGTACGAAGCAGGATAGCTCAAAGTTGTGACAAAACACTCACTAGTAAGTAGCAGCAGCATGGAAAACATACAGCAGTACTGAGCAATCTTGCTTTGAATTCAGCTTTGTGTGAGATAAAAGCTTACTAGAAAGCAGTAGTATAGAGGACATTATACATCAGTAAGGAGCAATGTAGCTTTGAATCCAGCTCTGAGGTGCTTACTAGAAAGCAGCAGGAAAATAATACAGCAGTACTGCGCTATGTTGTTCTGAATCCAGCTTTAGATGAGATAAAACACTTACTGGAAAGAAGCAGCATGGTTTGTGCGTCTCTCTTCCCCACATCTCCATATACTGGCTGTAATCTGATCTCTCAGTGAGTAAACAGTAGATCTTCCTTTGAGCAAGATAGATTTTAGCAGTTTTTCAGATTGAAGAGATCAGGAAGGGAGAAGACGTGACTCATAAGTGGAGAAAGACGCAGATTTCTCTGATAAGTAAGATATCTTACAAGGTTTATTATATTTGCTTGTAATGTGAAGTTTGTTGGAATGTCAGTGACCATTTAAAGTAGAACTCCTGCAAAAAAAAGCCAAACATTCCAGGCGCCAAAGCCACCGATGTCCGACAACTGAGAATTCCAGAAGGGGCCGCTTGGGTGTTTTTTTTTAACCCTTTATACAGAATCTGAAAACTATGAACACACGGCCGTCACGCCTCGCCACCCTCCACCATCAACCAAACAGGGAAATGTCACTAAAATAGTGAAAAAACAAAAACCGTGAGAAATATCCGTGTTGTGTCCAAGGAAAAAAAACTGGTCGTAAAACCGGTAGGACGACAAACACTATATGTTGTTACTTGAATGCGGTAAAACTTTTTACGAGTCCTTTTTATAGTAATTTTCTCAGCAGGAAGTAAAAATAACTCACAAAAAAGATGCAGCACCATGAGGGCGCCAAGATGGGCTCAAAATAATTATTTTACATTGCATTACTGTTATACATAGAAATACATTTAAAGTTTCCTATCGCACATTTTGATCAAACTGTGTGAGCCCATATGTCAAATTTGCAAATTCATAATGTGCAAATGCAAAAGCAAACGAAAAGAAGCAGCAACAACGGACCGGAGCTAAATGTGCAAAGACTTTACTGTTGCATTACCGCTTTATAAACATACCTATGGAATTTGCAGATATGGCAGATGGGCTCATACAATTTGATCAAAATGTGCACCAAGAAGCAATCATGTAGCAACGATGCAATATAAAATAATACAAATATTACATGACTACTTGCACCGTACCGCCCGCCCGCCCGCAGGGTGCTGTTACATCATGTGTCTATTTTTGCTTTTGCATCGCAGTTACAGCAGCAGATTTGCATCTGTACATTTATTTTAAGAGGTGCTGACAAACCTTATCTTTAGCAAAGGGAAATAAATGCAGGCGAAATCCAAATGCAATCCGATATTGAAGTTCCCCTTTAATTAAGATATGTCATATTGACCGATTAATGGGATCTCCATAAATGGGATCCTCTATAGACTCCATTGTTCCATCACATAAAAGCATATTTCACCAGAAACAATGAGGAGACTATGAAGAACGGCCGAGAGCCGCACCAGACCCGCGAGGAGCGAGAGACCGGGGAGAGCGAGAATCCGGGACAGAAAGCAGAACAGCTGGACAAGAGGTAACCCCTGCGGGCGATCACCAAAATGCAAACAGATCACGGGCAGTTATGGAAACGACATCCAAAGCCGTCGGCGGTATGCAAAGGACGGACTGAGTCAATTACTCAGGTTTTACATTAACGTCACGGATTCTGGGAAGAATCTATTCTGAGCTACGAAACGGCCGGAATTGTAGAAACATCCGGAGTTTTATTTCTCCACTGCAATCTGATGGATGAGACCATGAGGACCTGGATAGACATGGCGGCTATATAGGACGGGGTAAGGGCCACTGGTCAATTCGGAGCTGCGATTTCTTCATATATGTAGCTTTCATCTATTGCAGACAGGACAAGGGGGGAAGATGCCACCCAGTCAGACAAGAAGTAGAAGACGACCCAAACACTTCACCAACTGCGATGTAAATGGTTGAAAGAGTTGACGGAGGAAGAGAGGGATGTAAAACGGCCATCACTCGGGCACAGCTACCACATGCCGTATCCGCCAAACCTCGAAACCTGTCATTGCATGTTACCCCTATAAACTCTTCCCACAATGACATGCAAATATCCTTTTTAAACTTATATTTATCAATCCAAACTAGAGCAGTATCCAGCAATTGCATGGAGCCTTTTTCGAAGTGTCCTTCATGCTGCGCATGTACTGAGTCTTTTTTGCAGTGTCCTTCGTGCTGCACATGCACGGAGCCTTTTATGCAGTGTCCTTCGTGCTGCACATGCACGGAGCCTTTTATGCAGTGTCCTTCGTGCTGCACATGCACGGAGCCTTTTATGCAGTGTCCTTCGTGCTGCACATGCACGGAGCCTTTTATGCAGTGTCCTTCGGGCTGCACATGCACGGAGCCTTTTATGCAGTGTCCTTCGTGCTGCACATGCACGGAGCCTTTTATGCAGTGTCCTTCGTGCTGCACATGCACGGAGCCTTTTATGCAGTGTCCTTCGTGCTGCACATGCACCGAGCCTTTTTTGCAGTGTCCTTCGTGCGGCACATGCACCGAGCCTTTTTTGCAGTGTCCTTCGTGCGGCACATGCACTGAAACTTTTTTGCAGTGTCCTTCGTACGGCACATGCACCGAGCCTTTTTTGCAGTGTCCTTCGTGCTGCACATGCACCGAGCCTTTTATGCAGTGTCCTTCGTGCGGCACATGCACCGAGCCTTTTTTGCAGTGTCCTTCGTGCGGCACATGCACTGAACCTTTTTTGCAGTGTCCTTCGTGCGGCACATGCACTGAACCTTTTTTGCAGTGTCCTTCGTGCGGCACATGCACTGAACCTTTTTTGCAGTGTCCTTCGTACGGCAAATGCACCGAGCCTTTTTTGCAGTATCCTTCGTGCTGCACATGCACCGAGCCTTTTATGCAGTGTCCTTCGTGCGGCACATGCACCGAGCCTTTTTTGCAGTGTCCTTCGTGCGGCACATGCACCGAGCCTTTTTTGCAGTATCCTTCGTGCGGCACATGCACCGAGCCTTTTTTGCAGTATCCTTCGTGCTGCACATGCACCGAGTCTTTTTTGCAGTGTCGTTCATGCTCCGCTTGCACAGAATCTTTTTCGCAGTGTCCTTCATGCTGCACTTGCACGCGCCTCAAACTTCCAATGTCATCCGCTTTATCACAGATTCAGAGTAATGATTCCCAAAAAGTTAGATGGGAACCTGAACACAATGTAGTACTGCATTCATAAAAGTGAAAAAGACACTGCGCATGCGCCGGGTCACTATGGGCCTGATTCACCAAGATCAGTTTGAGCCAACCACTGATCACAGCAGAAATTTTTCCAACCTGACAGATCATATTTTAGTTTTGGAAAGGTCTTTCTAAACCGTTAGTTATTGACCCCCTCACTACAGTAGTAACCAGCGCATGAGCAACGTGCCATTGTGGACGGGGGAATCAATTTTGTGCAGCACACGCACCAGTCTTCACCCCACCCCCATAGTCATTAGCTTTATCGCTGATATGGTCATTGATGTTTTAGGATAAGGACCCCTGAAATTAGAAGGAGACGGGCGCCTGCACAGAGCAAGACTGATTCTTCTGTCCACATAAGGGTAAATAATCTGTGCAGGCGCCGCGTCCGCACTGCAGCCAGTGGATAATTATTTAGCAGGCGTCATCCATGTTAATAAAGACAACAGGATCTGGCTTAGCGCTGATTTTGCCAGATACTTTTAGGAATGGAGGATCGGCAGCAGATTTTCCATTATTGCTGATTCTATTTCAAGAAATCTCATCCACACGCTGAAGAGAAAACTTGCAGCGGAAATTGACCGAAGCTGCAAATTTGCAAAGATGAAAACGCAGATTTCACCACCTGTTTTTTCCCCTTCTACAAAGTAAAGCGTGAAACGTGCAGGAAATCCGGAGCTATTTTTTTTTTTACTGCCCATCCTATATCCCTATAGGGATTAGCGCTTCCTTCTTTTTGCAAAACCAGCAGCTCCTGGGTCTCTAACAAAGAAGAGGTGACGGCGCTGTAGACCAGGCACAGCATTGCGATGCAGCAGTGTCAGTGTGCACGCAGTACCTGGCCCGGATATTACTGTTCTGCTGCAGGACTTGCGATAATCGGATGCAACGCTTGCATTTCCCG